>NC_044550.1:126148324-126748324 GCF_007565055.1 Rhinopithecus roxellana | reverse complement strand
ACTTCCAATTATGTGGTCAATTTTGGAATAAGTGCGATGTGGTGCTGAGAAGAATGTATATTCTGTTGATTTGGTGTGGAGAGTTCTATAGATGTCTACTAGGTCCGCTTGGTGTGGAGATAAGTTCAATTCCTGGATATCCTTGTTAATTTTCTGTCTCATTGATCTGTCTAATGCTGACAGTGTAGTGTTGAAGTCTCCCAATATTATTGTATGGGAGTCTAAGTCTCTTTGTAAGTCTCTAAGGACTTGCTTTATGATTTTGGGTGCTCCTGTATTGGGTGCATATATATTTAGGAGAGTTAGCTCTTCCTGTTGAATTGATCCCTTTACCATTATGTAATGGCCTTCTTTGTCTCCTTTGATCTTTGATGGTTTAAAGTCTATTTTATCAGGGACTAGGATTGCAACCCCTGCTTTTTTTTGTTCTCCATTTGCTTGGTAGATCTTCCTCCATCCCTTTATTTTGAGCCTATGTATGTCTCTGCATGTGAGATGGGTCTCCTGAATACAGCAGACTGATGGGTCTTGACTCTTTCTCCAGTTTGCCAGTCTGTGTCTTTTAATTGGAGCATTTAGTCCATTAACATTTAACATTAATATTGTTATGTGTGAACTTGATCCTGCCATTATGATATTAACTGTTTATTTTGCTCGTTAGCTGATGCAGTTTCTTCCTAGCCTCGATGGTCTTTACATTTTGGCATGTTTTTGAAATGGCTGGTACTGGTTGTTCCTTTACATGTTTAGGGATTCCTTCAGGGTCTCTTTTAAGGCAGGACTGGTGGTGACAAAATCTCTAAGCATTTGCTTATCTGTAAAGGATTTTATTACTCCTTCACTTATGAAACTTAGTTTGGCCGGATATGAAATTCTGGGTTTAAAATTCTTTTCTTTAAGAACGTTGAATATTGGCCCCCACTCTCTTCTGGCTTGTAGAGTTTCTGTGGAGAGGTCTCCTGTTAGTCTGATGGGCTTCCCTTTGTGGGTAACCCGACCTTTCTCTCTGGCTGCCCTTAAGATTTTTTCCTTCATTTCAACTTTGGTGAATCTGGCAATTATGTGTCTTGGAGTTGCTCTTCTGGAGGAGTATCTTTGTGGCGTTCTCTGTATTTCCTGAATTTGAATGTTGGCCTGCCCTACTAGGTTGGGGAATTTCTCCTGGATGATATCCTGAAGAGTGTTTTCCAACTTGGTTCCATTTTCCCCCTCACTTTCAGGCACCCCAATCAGACGTAGATTTGGTCTTTTTACGTAATCCCATACTTCTTGCAGGCTTTGTTCATTTCTTTTTTTCCTTTTTCTTTTGGTTTCTCTTGTGGCTTCATTTCATTCATTTGATCCTCAATCGCTGATACTCTTTCTTCCAGTTGATCGAGTAGGTTACTGAAGCTTGTGGATTTGTCATGTATTTCTCGTGTCATGGTTTTCATCTCTGTCATTTCATTTATGACTTTCTCTGCATTAATTATTCTAGCTATCAATTCTTCCACTCTTTTTTCAAGATTTTTAGTTTCTTTGCGCTGGGTATGTAATTCCTCCTTTAGCTCTGAGAAGTTTGATGGACTGAAGCCTTCCCTCATCTCGTCAAAGTCATTCTCTGACCAGCTTTGGTCCGTTGCTGGCAATGAGCTGCGCTCCTTTGCAGGGGAAATGTGCTCTTATTTCTTGAATTTCCAGCTTTTCTGCCCTGCTTCTTCCCCATCTTCGTGGTTTTATCTCCCTCTGGTCTTTGATGATGGTGACGTATTGATGGGGTTTTGGTATAGGTGTTCTTCCTGTTTGATAGTTTTCCTTCTAATAGTCAGGACCCTCAGCTGTAGGTCTGTTGGAGATTGCTTGAGGTCCACTCCAGACCCTGTTTGCCTGGGTATCAGCAGCAGTGGTTGCAGAAGATAGAATATTGCTGAACAGCGAGTGTACCTGTCTGATTCTTCCTTTGGAAGCTTCCTCTCAGGGGTGTACTTCACCCTTTGAGGTGTGGGGTGTCAGACTGCCCCTAGTGGGGGATGTCTCCCAGTTAGGCTACTCAGGTGTCCGGGACCCACTTGAGCAGGCAGTCTGTCCGTTCTCAGATCTGAACCTCCGTGTTGGGAGATCCACTGCTCTCTTCAAAGCTGTCAGACAGAGTTGTTTGCATCTGCACAGGCCTCTGCTGCCTCCCCTTTTGTTGTTTAGCTGTGCCCTGTCCCCAGAGGTGGAGTCTACAGAGACAGGCAGGTTTCCTTGAGCTGCTGTGAACTCCACCCAGTTCGAGCTTCCCAGTGGCTTTGTTTACCTACTTAAGCCTCAGCAATGGCGGGCGGCCCTCCCCGAGCCTCGCTGCTGCCTTGTGGTTAGATCACCGCAGACTGCTGTTTTAACAATGAGTGAGGCTCCGTGGGCATGGGACCCTCCCGGCCAGGTGAGGGATATATTCTTCTGGTGTGCCCGTTTGCTTAGAGCGCGGTATTGTGGTGGGAGTTACCCGATTTTCCAGGTGTTGTGTGTCTCAGTTCCCCTGGCTAGGAAAAGGGATACCCTTCCCCCTTGTGCTTCCCAGGTGAGGCGATGCCTCGCCCTGCTTCAGCTCTAGCTGGTCAGGCTGCAGCAAGTGACCAGCACCGATTGTCTGGCACTCCCTAGTGAGATGACCCCAGTACCTCAGTTGAAGATGCAGAAATCACCGGTCTTCTGTGTCGCTCGCGCTGGGAGTTGGAGACTGGAGCTGTTCCTATTCGGCCATCTTCCTCCGCCCCAGATAAGTGTCTTTTTGTATGCTAATGGGTTGACTGATGATTGGCAGCCTCTAGGTAGCTTCGGGTTGGAGTCTGGTCACTGGAAACACCAAGGCACGATTGGGCCTTTAGCCCCAACTCCACCCTCTGGGGAGGGGTGAGAGCCTGAAGGTTAAACTGATTACCAAGGGTCAATTATTTCATCAATTATGCCTGCATAATGAATCCTTCATAAAAGCCCAAAAGGACAGACTTCAGATGAGCATCAAAATAGCTGAACACTTTTGGAGGTTCCCTATGATGGCATGAATTTTCTGTACCCCATCTCCCATTTGTCACCTTATGCATCTCTTCATCTGTGTCCTTGGTAATATCCTTTATAATAAACTAGTAAGTAAATGTTGCTTGAGTTTTGTGAACCAACCTAGCAAATTAATTGAACATGAAGAAGGAGTTGTGCGAACCTCAATTTATAGTCAGTAGGTCAGAAGCACAGGTAAAACAACTGGGACTTGCAATTCATATTAGAAGTGGGGCACAGTCTTGTTACTGGAAAGGGGTCCCGATCCAGACCCCAAGAGAGGGTTCTTGGATCTCACACAAGAAAGAATTCAGGGCAAGTCCAGAAAGTGAAAGTAAGTTTGATAAGAAAGTAAGTGAATAAGAGAATGACTACTTCGTAGACATAAACCCAAGAGCTGCTGTTTACCCATTTTTATGGTTATTTCTTGATGATATGCTAAACAAGGGGTAGATTTTTCATGCTTTCCCTTTTAGATCATATAGGGTGACTTCCTGATGCTGGTGGGAGTGTAGCAGTGAGAACAACCAGAAGTCACTCTCATAACTATCTTTGGCCAGCTTCTTTACTGCAACTTGTTTCATCAGCAAGGTCTTCATGACCTGTATCTTGTGCTGACCTCCTATTTCATCCCGTGATTTAGAATGCCTTAACCCACTGGAAATGTAGCCTGGTAGGTCATAGTCTCATTTTACCCAGTCCCTATTCAAGACAGAGTTGCTCTGGTTCAAAAGCCTCTGACATTATGAGACTGAGTCCTCAACATGTGGGATCTGATGGTATCCCCAGGTAGATAGTGTCAGGTAAATTAGAGCATACCTAGCTGGTGTCCTCTGAATAAATGATTGATTATTTATTGGTGGGTAGAAACCCCTGCAAACTTTTGGGAGATCAGAAGTCACAGAAGTCTTCTGTGTTGATTGTTGTGAAAACAGAGGAAAAACCTCTTTTTTTTTTTTTTTTTTTTCTTGCTGGTATGTATTTTGCATATGAAAGGATATAAATGATTAGAGACTAGAGATTGATCTATAGTCAACAGCCTCCTAGATAGTCCCTAGTGATCCCTACCCCTTGATATCTATGTCTTTAATAACCTCTACTTGATAGTTGACTTGATTTTGTGATGTTTTCCTAATGAACATAATATGGCATAAGTAATATCACTTTTGAGATTAGGTTATAAAAATATCACTTTTAAAATCTTGGGTGTTCTCTCTGTCCTCCTCACCGAGGTCAGTCATTCTAGGGAAAGTCAAGTAACCTGTCCTGAAGGCACTTGGGCAGTCCAGGGAGAGGCCTGTATGGCAAGAGATTGAAGTCTTTGGCTGACAGCAGTGAGGAACTGAGGTCTGTCCACAACCATATTGATGAAAGTGAAAGCATATACTCCCCAATCAAGCATTCAGATGAGTCTATAATTCTAGTCTGCATCTTTCTTGAAGAAATTTTGAGCCAGAACTGATTAGCCACACTGCTCTCACATTCCTGATCCAGAGAACCCATGAGGCTATAAATATTTGTTGTTGTAAACTGATATGTTTTGGAGTAATTTGTCTTACAGCAATAGATAACGAGTATAGTTCCTCTGACAAATAAGCAACATTTTCATTCTATCTATATAGGTCCCACGTAGTAACAGTGGAATGGAACCAATCTCAAATATGGCAATCAAATGAAAAGCTAACCAAAGGAAACAGTAGGTGATAACTTGTGGGATCATGTTAAGAAGACAGAAACTCAATCAGTTGTTCCTTTTAACCACATTAGGTCAAAATTATTATTTTCCTGAATGAATTGCTATTCAGGTTTAACTACAATGTCTTCTCCATCCATAACTTATTGCCTAAGGCATGTAAAAAATTTTGTGTGAAAAAATATATTAGTATAATGACTAAATATGACAATTTTGCATTATTTTCTTTATGGAAATAATTTTGAGAACCTAGTTTTATTTAATATATTTATTTTTTACTCTAGATCTTTATTTTCAGTCCTAGATGCCACCACTTCCTCCTATTTAACAAGTACTTATTTCTTTTTTTAATACACTTACTATTACTTATTATTTAAAATAATTCTTCTAACTAAATGGTATGAGATGGGTTTTGCACACACAATTCTGTAAATAACTATGTGCACTGGTCATAGGGCAATTTTGATTTACTCAAGTTAGTGGCACAACAAATAATTTGATTTTAAAGTACTGTGATAAAATAACACAATACACACATATATGTATTGCATATATATTATGAATGTAGTCATATATTATACATATTATTATATACATTACATATATGGAAATGTAGAGAAAATAATTTCCATGTCAGTCTAAAAGAATAACTTATCAGTCTAAAGAGATAAGTTTCTTTAGAAAAATATTATTTAACACATTGCGGAGTGTCTGTTATGTGCCAGACACTGTAGGTGATTGCTATGCAACAATGAACAAAGCTGTGATTCAGTTCCTCATGGAGTCTACATTTTAATGAAGAAAGATTAGACTAAATAATAATCAGAGTAATTAAGTAAAAATAGTATAAGTTATGGAAAAAATGGAACCAGAAAAGTGAGTTGAATAGAGTGACAAGGCACATGCACACATATGTTCATTGCGGCACTATTCACAATAGCAAAGACTTGGAATCAACCCAAATGTCCATCAGTGACAGACTGGATTAAGAAAATGTGGCACATATACACCATGGAATACTATGCAGCCATAAAAAAGGATGAGTTTGTGTCCTTTGTAGGGCCATGGATGCCGCTGGAAACCATCATCCTCAGCAAACTATTGCAGGAACAGAAAACCAAACACCACATGTTCTCACTCACAGGTAGGAACTGAACAATGCGATCACTTGGACTTGGGAAGGGGAACATCACACACCAGGGCCTATTAAGGGGAGAGCGGAGTGGGGAAAGATTGCATTGGGAGTTATCCCGGATGTAAAGGACGAGTTGATGGGTGTTGACGAGTTGATGGGTGCAGCACACTAACATGGCACAAGTATACATATGTAACAAACCTGCACGTTATGCACATGTAGAACTTAAAGTATATATATATAAAGATATACTTAAAAATTTTTTTAAAGAGGTCATTGGGAAAGGGGGCATTGCATAAAGATGGAAAGGGTTTGAGGAGGAGAGCTATCTAGCTGCTACCAGAAAGAGCATTGCAGGCAAAGGGAGTGGCCATTGCAAATGCTCTAAAGCTGGAGCAGTCCTGGGATATTTATGGAACTGTAAGACAGGAAACCTCATAAATGTTAGCCAAATCCTGCAGGCCTTGTGAGTCAATTTTGAGGACTTTGGCTTTTATTCTATGTAAACAAGACTTTATACATAACAGTTATATTATCTGATAGTTGTTTCCAAAGGAGTATACCTTCTGCCAATTTAAGAATAAACTGTGAAGGGAGTGGTAAATTTGCAGCAGGGACACTTCTCAGAATTATTATCTCTTGCAATAATTCTGCTAAAGTAATATTAACTCTAACTATGGAAGTAGAATTGAAAGCAATAAGAAAGAAGTTGATCCTGGATAGATTTGAAGATAAGGTTTTTTGGAAATACATTGGGTGTAAGAGAGAGGAAAAATGCCATATAACTTAAAAATTTGGAGACAGAGGAAGTGAAGGATGAAATTACTATCAGGTGAGATGTGTTTATCAGAGTAGTTTTAGAAGGGAAATGAAGAATTCAGTTCCAGACATGTGGAGATTAAACTATTTTTAGACAAATGAAATTGCCAATTTGTCATGTCAATTTGGATATGAATCAAGAGTTCAACAAACAATCCAGAATAAACTGATAAACTCAGGTTTTTTGGACACTTGAATAATATTCAAATTTGTGAAACTACAGAATAATATCACTGAGAAAATGAGTTAAGATATAGAGAAGATAAGATAACAAAATAATGAGCTTAGGAACTTCTAACATCAAAGTAGAGAAAATAAAAGATATTCTAAAACATAAATAGAAAGTAATAAGTAGTAAAATAGACCAGTGAGAAGCTGTTGAGTTGTGATCAATAAAGTAAACTTGGAGGAACAAGAAGATCAAAGTATCAGAAGGCTCGAATACTCAAATAATTCAGAAATTCTAGAATAAAAACAAATTTTCTGTTTTTTTTTTTTTATGGACCAGTTGTCTTTTATATTTTTTGGAAAGTTCGTCTGCTGGATTAACAAAATCACACCTGCTGGTGTGGGTGATACCTTTGGCCACTATACACTTGGCCCCAAGAAGAGACTACTTCAAGCCATCACCCAGCTGCCAAGCAAGGGACAAAGGGACAGCTACACAGACTCAGGTCCCATTAACAATACAAAACAGAGCAAACCAAATTCAAGGCTTCTCTTATTTCTGTAACACTTTAACTTTTCAGAGACATTCACATTCATTTCCATTGTGTGCTCAAATGACCCTTGATGTTTCTGTCATCATCCACAACTCTGAAGAAAAACCTATGAATAAAATGTTAGGTCACTTGCCAAAAGTCAAAGATCATATGGCAGAGTTGAAAAGAAACTCAAGCAGTGGTATTTTACTCTATTTCTAAGATTTTGTTTTCTTGTTTCTGTCCTATTTTCAAACTATATAGAAGTTCATTTGTTGGGTTTCTGAAGCCAACTCAAATTTTCCAGTCTTTGGTTGATATTTTTTCTTTCCTAGAAAAGCAAAGTTGCTCTTTCTTCTGACAAGATGGCATACTGCCATTACAACATCCTTTAATAAACAAACACATCTATTCAATGTCACAACAAATTAGAAAGTACTTATTTCTGTTCAGTGAGCTAGATGAAATCAACAATCACTGGGGAGTTGCCACTATAATTCATTAGAGGCATTCACTGGCCTCAGTAATCAGCTCAGAGAATGGAGCCAAAGTCTGACTTATCTGGGGAGAGGAAGTAAGATCAAATGTCTCAGCTCAAGTGAAAATAGTGTCTAATAATCATTACATTACACACTTTTGGACTTCAAAATAAAGTTCCTTCTAAATAATAGAAGAAATGACTTTGGAATCACCTATCAAATTTCAGAATGCAATTAATCATTAAGAAAATTAAATCACAAAGTCATAATCTAAAAGAAATTGTAGCAACCTCTTTTTGTTTTTTGTAAATTATATTCTGATACTCTGATCTCCTTCATCCCCCAAGTTTGCTTTATTGATCACAACTTAGCAGCGTCTTACTGGTCTATTTTACTACTTACTACTTTCTATTTATGTTTTAGAATATTCATGTTTTCCCTCTACTTCAATGTTAGAAGTTCCTGGGCTCATTTTCTGGTTATCTTATCTTCTGTACATCTAAATTTATTTTCTCAGTGATATTATTCTGTAGCTTCACAATTTTAAATGTTATTCAGCTATGAAAATATCCTGAATTAATCATTCTATTCTGGATTGTTTGCTGAACTCTTGGCTCAAACCCAAATTGACATGACAAATTGGCAATTTCATTTATATGTCTAAAAATATTGTAAATCGACATGTCTGGACTCTTAGCTTACACCGTACACAAAAATCAACTCTATATTAATGACCTAAACTTAAGTCATGATACCATAAAACTTCTAGAATAAAATAATGGGGGAAAGTTCCTTATTATTGATTTTGTCAGTATTTTTTTGGATATCACACCAAAACTCAGGGAATAAAAGCACAAATAATCAAGTGGGAATATATCAAATCAAAAAGCTTCCAGAAACAATTAACAAAATTACAAGGCAAAATACAGATTGAGAAAAATACTGGCAAATCATATATCTGATAAATATTTAATATCCCAAATTCATAAGAAACTCATACAATGCAACAGCAAGAAAAACCCAAATAATCAGATTTTCTTAATTAATCAAAGGACCTAAGTAAACATTTATCTGAAGACATAAAAACGGCCAACAGGTATGTGAAAAGATGTTCAACATCACTAATGATCAGGAAAATGCAAATCAAATCATAATAAAATATTACCTCACACCTGTTTATGATGGCTATCATGCAAAAGACAAGAGTTAACAAGTGTTGGTGAGGATGTGGAGAAAAGAGAACTCCTATACACTGCTATTGAGAATGTACATTGTAAATTGTTACAGCCATTATAAAAACATATGAAAGTTTCTCCAAAAATGTAATCGATTTTTTAAGTTAACATTTATTGTAACAACAACAAAAGTATATAAACATGAATAATTATATACCTTCTTTAACCCAAACCAAAATTTCCAATTTATATACCTTGAGAAAATCAATGTTACATAATTATAAATTATAGTATATTGTCTTAAACATTTTTAATATCTCTAAAGTGTACATATATGCACACATACACATACACAGGAAATCTATTGTTGAATGAAAATTAATTTGTTTCAGAATTATATATTTGAAGAGTCAACAGTTTTTGTTGAAAGAAACAGGATCACAACATTTAAGTCTAATATACTCTCAAATTATAGGTCTTCTGGTATAGTCTAGCAAAATATGACGGAGAAAATTGAAATGTGTTACATGATTACCTATCAATCCAGGGGGATGAGAAAAGTGTCTGTATCATGCATTCAAATATGCAGGTATTTGAATAATGGGAAAACAGTATATAAACCAAGAAAGAACCTATGTGAAGGCAATGTTGAATGATTAATTAAACTTTGACTTTTCCTTAAAATTGTCCAGACCATTTTATAAATCAATAATTGATTTATTCCTGATTTGCCCTTTTTTCCTCTTGCATATATTGTCATAATAGTATATAAAATCTATTTTAAAATCATCAGGGACATTTTGAGATATATGTACATTTAAAAGAAATTCCATTTAATTTTAAATTTAGGGGGTACATGGGCCTGTTTCTAATAAAGGTATATTGAATGGTGCTGAGGTTTGGGCTTAAACTGATCCCATCACCAAGATAGTGAACATGGTAACCCATAGGAAGTTTTTCAGCCCTTCCCCTCTCTATTCCTCCATTCTTTGGGAGTACTGAGTGTCTTTTGTTCCCATCTTTATGTCCATGTGTACTGAAAATTTAGCTTCTACTAACAAGTTAAAAAAAAAAAAAAAAAAAAAAAAAAAAAAAACATGATTTTCTGTTTCTGCAATAGTTTTCTTAGAATAATGGCCTCCAGCTGCATCTGTATTTCTGGAAAAGGTGACTTCTGTTTTATGGCAGCATAGCATTCCAACATGTGTATGTACCATATTTTCTTTATGCAATCCACCATTAATGAGCTCCCAGATTGATTCTATGTCTTTGCTATTGTAAATAGAGCTACAATGACCATATGGCTGCATGAGTCTTTTCGGTAGAATGGTTGCATTTTACTTTGGGTACATACCCAGTAATAGGGTTGCTTGGTCAAAGGGTAGTTTTATTTTTAGTGCTTTGAAAAATCTCCAAACTGATTGTGACCATTAAAATTGAGTGTCAACTTGACTGGATGGAAGGATGCAAACTATTGTTCCTGAGTGTACCTGTGAGGGTGTTGCCAAAAGAGACTAACATTTGAGTCAGTGAACTAGGAAAGGCAGACCCTCCCACAATCTGGGTGAGCACAATCTAATCAGCTGCCAGCATGACCAGAAAAAAGAAAAGCAAGCAGAAGAACATGGAAAGTTGAGACTGGAGTAGTCTTCCGACCTACATCTTTCTCCTATACTGGGTGCTTCCTGCCCTCAAATATCGGACTCCAGGTTCTTCAGCTTTGGCCTTTCAACGACACACTGAAGGCTGCACTGTCAACTTTCTTACTTTTGAGGTTTTGGAACTCATACTGGTTTCCTTGTTCCTCACCTTGCAGGCAGCATATTGTGGGACCTCACCTTGTGATCCTGTGAGTCAATATTCCTTAATAAACTTCTCCTTTACACAAACATTTATCTTATTAGTTCTGTCCCTTTAGAAAACCCTGACTAATACACTGATTTTCACATGGGTTGAACTAATTTACATTCCCATGAACGCGTACAAGCATATCCGTTTCTCTGCAACATTGCCAACATTTGCTATTTCTTGACTTTTTAATAATAGCTATTTTAACCAATGTGAGATGGTATCTCTTTGTGAATTTATTTTCATTTCTCTGATAATTAGTGATCTTGAGCAATTTTTTATGTTTTTTGGCTACTTGTATGTCTTCTTTTGAAAAGTGTCCATGTCTTTTGCCAACTTTTTAATGGCTTTTGTTTTTCTTGTCAATTCACTTGTTTCTTTTCTTTTCTTTTTTTTTTTTTTTTTTATACTTTAAGTTCTAGGGTACATGTGCATAACATGCAGGTTTGTTACATATGTATACTTGTGCCATGTTGGTGTGCTGCACCCATCAACTCGTCAGCACCCATCAATTCATTATTTATATCATGTATAACTCCCAATGCAATTCCTCCCCCCACCCCCTCCCCATGATAGGCCCCAATGTGTGATGTTCCCCTTCCCCAGTCCAAGTGACCTCATTGTTCAACTCCCACCTATGAGTGAGAAAATGTGGTGTTTGGTTTTCAGTTCCTGTGACAGTTTGCTAAGAATGATGGTTTCCAGCTGCATCCATATCCCTACAAAGGATGCAAACTCATCCTTTTTTATGGTTGCATAGTATTCCATGGTGTATATGTGCCACATTTTCTTAATCCAGTCTGTCACAGATGGACATTTGGGTTGATTCCAAGTCTTTGCTATTGTGAATAGTGCTGCAATAAACATACGTGTGCATGTGTCTTTGTAGTAGTATAATTTATAATCCTTTGGGTATATACCCAGTAGTGGGATAGCTGGGTCATATGGTACATCTAGTTCTAGATCCTTGAGGAATTGCCATACTGTTTTCCATAATGGTTGAACTAGTTTACAATCCCACCAACAGTGTAAAAGTGTTCCTATTTCTCCACATCCTCTCCAACACCTGTTGTTTCCTGACTTTTTAATGATTGCCATTCTAACTGGTGTGAGATGGTATCTCATTGTGGTTTTGATTTGCATTTCTCTGATGGCGAGTGATGATGAGCATTTTTTCATGTGTCTGTTGGCTGTATGAATGTCTTCTTTTGAGAAATTACTGTTCATATCCTTTGCCCACTTTTTGATGGGGTTGTTTGTTTTTTCTTGTATATTTGTTTGAGTTCCTTGTAGATTCTGTACATTAGCCCTTTGTGAGATGAGTAGATTGCAAAAATATTCTCTCATTCTGTATGTTGCCTGTTCACTCTGATGGTAGTTTCTTTTGCTGTGCAGAAGCTCTTTAGTTTAATTAGATCCCATTTGTCAATTTTGGCTTTTGCTGCCATTGCTTTTGGTGTTTTAGACATGAAGTCCTTGCCCATGCCTACTTCCTGAATGGTACTACCTAGATTTTCTTCTAGGGTTTTTATGGTATTAGGTCTAACATCTAAGTCTCTAATCCATCTTGAATTAATCTTCGTATAAGGAGTAAGGAAAGGATCCAGTTTCAGCTTTCTAGTTATGGCTAGCCAATTTTCCCAACACCATTTATTAAATAGGGAATCCTTCCCCCATTTCTTGTTTCTCTCAGGTTTGTCAAAGATCAGATGGCTGTAGATGTGTGGTATTATTTCTGAGGACTCTGTTCTGTTCCATTGGTCTATAGCTCTGTTTTGGTACCAGTACCATGCTGTCTTGGTTACTGTAGCCTTGTACTATAGTTTGAAGTCAGGTAGCGTGACGCCTCCAGCTTCGTCCTTTTGACTTAGGATTGTCTTGGCAATGCGGGCTCTTTTTTGGTTCCATATGAACTTTAAAGCAGTTTTTTCCAATTCTGTGAAGAAACTCATTGGTAGCTTGATGGGGATGGCATTGAATCTATAAATAACCTTGGGCAGTATGGCCATTTTCATGGTATTGATTCTTCCTATACATGAGCATAGGTATATTCTTCCATTTGTTAGTGTCCTCTTTGATTTCACTGAGCAGTGGTTTGTAGTTCTCCTTGAAGAGGTCCTTTACATCCCTTGTAAGTTGGATTCCTAGGTATTTTATTCTCTTTGAAGAAATTGTGAGTAGAAGTTCAATCCTGATTTGGCTCTCTGCTTGTCTGTTACTGGTGTCTAAGAATGCTTGTGATTTTTGCACATTAATTTTGTATCCTGAGACTTTGCTGAAGTTGCTTATCAGCTTAAGGAGATTTTGGGCTGAGACAATGGGGTTTTCTAAATATACAATCATGTCATCTGCAAACAGGGACAATTTGACTTCTTCTTTTCCTAACTGAATACCCTTGATTTCTTTCTCTTGCCTGATTGACCTAGCCAGAACTTCCAACACTATGTTGAATAGGAGTGGTGAGAGAGGGCATCCCTGTCTTGTGCCAGTTTTCAAAGGGAATTTTTCCAGTTTTTGCCCATTCAGTATGATGTTGGCTGTGGGTTCGTCATAAATAGCTCTTATTATTTTGAGGTACGTTCCATCAATGCGGAATTTATTGAGCGTTTTTAGCATGAAGGGCTGTTGAATTTTGTCAAAAGCCTTTTCTGCATCTCTTGAGATAATCATGTGGTTCTTGTCTTTGGTTCTGTTTATATGCTGGATTACGTTTATTGATTTGTAAATGTTGAAACAGCCTTGCATCCCAGGGATGAAGCCCACTTGATCATGGTGGATAAGCTTTTTGATGTGCTGCTGAATCCGGTTTGCCAGTATTTTATTGAGGATTTTTGCATCGATGTTCATCAGGGATATTGGTCTAAAATTCTCTTTTTTTGTTGTGTTTCTGCCAGGCTTTGGTATCAGGATGATGCTGGCCTCATAAAATGAGTTAGGGAGGATTCCCTCTTTTTCTATTGATTGGAATAGTTTCAGAAGGAATGGTACCAGCTCCTCCTTGTACCTCTGGTAGAATTCAGCTGTGAATCCATCTGCTCCTGGACTTTTGTTGGTGGGTAGGCTATTAATTATTGCCTCAATTTCAGAGCCTGCTGTTGGTCTATTCAGGGATTCAAATTCTTCCTGGTTTAGTCCTGGGACAGTGTAAGTGTCCAGGAAATTATCCATTTCTTCTAGATTTTCTAGTTGATTTGCATAGAGGTGTTTATAGTGTTCTCTGATGGTAGTTTGTATTTCTGTGGGGTCAGTGGTGATATCCCCTTTATCATTTTTTATTGCATGTATTTGATTCCTCTCTCTTTTCTTCTTTATTAGTCTTGCTAGCGGTCTGTCAATTTTGTTGATCTTTTCAAAAAACCAACTCCTGTATTCATTGATTTTTTGGAGGGTTTTTTTGTGTCTCTATCTCCTTCAGTTCTGCTCTGATCTTAGTTATTTCTTGCCTTCTGCTAGCTTTTGGATGTGTTTGCTCTTGCTTCTTTAGTTCTTTTAATTGTGAAGTTAGAGTGTCAATTTTAGATCTTTCCTGCTTTCTCTTGTGGGCATTTAGTGCTATAAATTTCCCTCTACACACTGCTTTAAATGTGTGCCAGAGATTCTGGTATGTTGTATCTTGGTTATCATTGGTTTCAAAGAACATCTTTATTTCTGCTTTCATTTCGTTATGTACCCAGTAGTCATTCAGGAGCAGGTTGTTCAGTTTCCATGTAGTTGAGCGGTTTTGATTGAGTTTCTTAGTCCTGAGTTCTAGTTCCATTGCACTGTGGTCTGAGAGACAATTTGTTATAATTTCTGTTCTTGTACATTTGCTGAGGAGTGCTTTACTTCCAATTATGTGGTCAATTTTGGAATAAGTGCGATGTGGTGCTGAGAAGAATGTATGTTCTGTTGATTTGGGGTGGAGAGTTCTATAGATGTCTATTAGGTCCGCTTGGTGCAGAGATGAGTTCAATTCCTGGATATCCTTGTTAACTTTCTGTCTCGTTGATCTGTCTAATTTTGACAGTGGAGTGTTGAAGTCTCCCATTATTATTGTATGGGAGTCTAAGTCTCTTTGTAAGTCTCTAAGGACTTGCTTTATGAATCTGGGTGCTCCTGTATTGGGTGCATATATATTTAGGATAGTTAGCTCTTCCTATTGAATTGATCCCTTCACCATTAGGTAATGGCCTTCTTTGTCTCTTTTGATCTTTGATGGTTTAAAGTCTATTTTATCAGAGACTAGGATTGCAACCCCTGCTTTTTTTTGTTCTTCATTTGCTTGGTAGATCTTCCTCCATCCCTTTATTTTGAGCCTATGTATGTCTCTGCATGTGAGATGGGTCTCCTGAATATAGCAGACTGATGGGTCTTGACTCTTTCTCCAGTTTGCCAGTCTGTGTCTTTTAATTGGAGCATTTATTCCATTAACATTTAAGGTTAATATTGTTATGTGTGAACTTGATCCTGTCATTATGATATTAACTGGTTATTTTGCTCGTTAGTTGATGTAGTTTCTTCCTAGCCTCGATGGTCTTTACATTTTGACACGTTTTTGCAATGGCTGGTACCGGTTGTTCCTTTCCATGTTTAGGGCTTCCTTCAGGGTCTCTTGTAAGGCAGGCCTGGTGGTGACAAAATCTCTAAGCATTTGCTTATCTGTAAAGGATTTTATTTCTCCTTCACTTATGAAACTTAGTTTGGCTGGATATGAAATTCTGGTTTGAAAATTCTTTTCCTTAAAAATGTTGAATATTGGCCCCCACTCTCTTCTGGCTTGGAGAGTTTCTGCCAAGAGATCTGCTGTTAGTCTGATGGGCTTCCCTTTGTGGGTAACCCGACCTTTCTCTCTGGCTGGCTTTAAGATTTTTTCCTTCATTTCAACTTTGGTGAATCTGGCAATTATGTGTCTTGGAGTTGTTCTTCTGGAGGAATATCTTTGTGGCGTTCTCTGTATTTCCTGAATTTGAATGTTGGCCTGCCCTACTAGGTTGGGGAAGTTCTCCTGGATGATATCCTGAAGAGTGTTTTCCAACTTGGTTCCATTTTCCCCCTCACTTTCAGGCACCCCAATCAGACGTAGATTTGGTCTTTTTACAGAATCCCATACTTCTTGCAGGCTTGTTCATTTCTTTTTCTTCTTTTTTCTTTTGGTTTCTCTTCTCATTTAATTTCGTTCATTTGATCCTCAATTGCTGATACTCTTTCTTCCAGTTGATCGAGTCGGTTACTGAAGCTTGTGCATTTGTCACGTATTTTTCGTGTCATGGTTTTCATCTCTGTCATTTCATTTATGACCTTCTCTGCATTAATTAGTCTAGCTGTCAATTCTTCCACTCTTTTTTCAAGATTTTTAGTTTCTTTGCTCTGGGTACGTAATTCCTCCTTTAGCTCTGAGAAGTTTGATGGACTGAAGCCTTCTTCTATCATCTTGTCAAAGTCATTCTCTGACCAACTTTGACCCGTTGCTGGCGATGGGCTGCACTCCTTTGCAGCGGGAGATGTGCTCTTATTTTTTGAATTTCCAGCTTTTCTGCCCTGTTTTTTTCCCATCTTTGTGGTTTTATCTCTCTCTGGTCTTTGATGATGGTGACGTACTGATGGGGTTTTGGTATGGGTGTCCTTCCTGTTTGATAGTTTTCCTTCTGACAGTCAGGAACCTCAGCTGTGGGTCTGTTGGAGATTGCTTGAGGTCCACTCCAGACCCTGTTTTCCTGGGTATCAGCAGCAGAGGTTGCCGAAGATAGAATATTGCTGAACAGCGAGTGTACCTGTCTGATTCTTCCTTTGGAAGTTTCCTCTCAGGGGTGTACTCCACCCTGTGAGGTGTGGGGTGTCAGACTGCCCCTAGTGGGGGATTTCTCTCAGCTAGGCTACTCAGGGGTCAGGGACACACCTGAGCAGGCAGTCTGTCCGTTCTCAGATCTCAACCTCCGAGGTGGGAGATCCACAGCTCTCCCCAAAGCTGTCAGAGTCGTTCACGTCTGCACTGGCCCCCGCTGTTTCCCCTGTTGGTCTTCAGCTGTGCGCTGTCCCCAGAGGTGGAGTCTACAGAGACAGGCAGGCTTCCTTCAGCTGCTGTGAGCTCCACCCAATTCGAGCTTCCCAGTGGCTTTTTTTACCTACTTAAGCCTCAGCAATGGAGGGCGCCCCTCGCCCAGCCTCGCTGCTGCCTTGCGGATAGATCGCGGCAGACTGCTGTGTTAGCAGTGAGGGAGGCTCCGTGGGCGTGGGACCCTCCTGGCCAGGCGTGGGATATATTCTCCTGGTGTGCCTCTTTGCTTAAAGCGCCGTATTGGGGTGGGAGTTACCCGATTTTCCAGGTGTTGTGTGTCTCAGTTCCCCTGGCTAGGAAAACGGATTCCCTTCCCCCTTGCACTTCCAGGTGAGGCGATGCCTCGCCCTGCTTCAGCTCTCGCTGGTCAGGCTGCAGCAGCTGACCGGCACCGATTGTCCGGCACTCCCTAGTGAGATGACCCCAGTACCTCAGTTGAAAATGCAGAAATCACCGGTCTTCTGTGTCGCTCGCACTGGGAGTTGGAGACTGGAGCTCTTCCTATTCGGCCATCTTGCTCCGCCCCCGCTTTTAGCATTTTCATCATGAAATCTTTGACCATGCCTATGTCCTCAATGGTATTACCTAGGTTTTCTTCTAAGGGTTTTATGGTTTGGGGTTTTACATTTAAGTCTTTAATCCATTTTGCATTAATTTGTATGTAAGGTGTAAGAAGGGTTCCAGTTTCAGTTTCTGCATATGTCTTGCCAGTTTTCCCAGCACCATTTATTGAATAGGGAATCCTTTTCCCATTGCTTGTTTCTGTCAGGTTAGTCAAAGATAAGATGGTCATAGATGTGTGGTATTATTTCTGAGTTCTCTGTTCGGTCACATTGGTCTATATGTCTGTTTTTGTACCAGTACCATGCTGTTTTGGTTGCTGTAGCCTTGTAGAGTAGTTTGAAGTTAGGTAACATGATGCCTTCAGCTTTTTTGTTTGTTTGTTTGTTTTTGCTTAGGATTTTCTTGGCTACATGGGCCCCTTTTTGTTTCTACATGAAATTTAAAGTAGTTTTTACTAATTCTGTGAGGAATGTCAATGGCAGTTTGATAGGAATGGCATGAATCTATAAATTACTTTTTCAAGATATTGATTTTCAAGATATTGATTCTCCCTATCTTGATATTGATCAAGATTCTTATTTGTGTGTGTCCTCTCTCATTTCCTTGAGCAGTAGTTTGTAGTTTTCCTAGAAGAGCTTCTTCAGGTCCCTTGTCAGCTGTATTCCTAGATATTTTATTCTCTTTGTAGCAATTGTGAATGGGAGTTCACTCATGATTTGGCTCTCTGCTTGTCTATTGTTGGTGTATAGGAATGCCTGTGATTTTTGCACATTGATTTTGTATCCTGAGACTTTGTTGAATTTGGTTATCAGCTTAAGGAATTTTGGGGCTGAGATAATTGAGTTTTCTAAATATAGAATCATGTCATCTGCAAACAGAGATAATTTGACTTCCTCTATTCCTATTTGAATACCCTTTATTTCTTTCTCTTGCTATATTTTCTTATCCAGAACTTCCAGCACTATGTTGAATAAATGTAGTGAAAGAGGACATCTTTGTCTTGTGCTGGTTTTCAAAGGGAAATTCAAAGGGAATGCTTCCAGCTTTTGCCCATTCAGTATTATATTGACTGTGGATTTGTCATAAATAACTCTTAGAATTTTGAGATATGCTCCATCAATTCCTAGTTTATTGAGAGTTTTTAACATGAAGAAATGTTGAATTTTATCAAAGGCCTTTCTGCATCTATTGAGGTAATCAGGTGGCTTTTTTCATTGGTTCTATGTGATGGATTACGTTCATTGATTTGTGTGTGTTGAACCAGTCTTTCATCCCAGGGATCAAGTTGACTTGATCCTGATAAATAGCTTTTTGATGTGCTGCTGGATTCAGTTTGCCAGTACTTTATTGAAGGTTTTTGCATCAATGTTCATATGGGATATTGGTCTGAAGTATTTGTGTGTGTGTGTGTGTGTGTGTGTGTGTGTCTGCCAAGTTTTGATATCAGGATGATGTTGGCCTCATAAAATGAAGTAGGGAGGAGTCCCTCTTTTTCAATTGTTTAGAATAATTTCAAAAGGAATGGTACCAGTTCCGTGTATCTCTGGAAGAATTATTTGGCTGGGACTCCATCTGGTCTTGAGCTCTTTTGGTTGGTAGGTTATTTATTACACCCTCAATTTCAGAACTTGTTATTGTCTTATTCAGTGTTTCTTCTTTCTGGTTTAGTCTTGGGAGGAGGCATGTCCACAGGAATTTATCCATTTGTTCTAGATTGTCTACCTTATTTGTAGAGAGAAGTTGATCATATTCACTGATGGTAGTTTGTATTTCTGTGGGGTCAGTGGTTTTATAAGTTTTTATTGTGTCAATTTGATTCTTTTCTCTTTTCTTCTTTATTAGTCTAGCTAGTGTTTTTTTCAATTTTTTTTTTCAAAAAACCAGCTCCCAGATTCATTTATTTTTGAAATATTTTTTATTTGAAGTATTTTCATTTATTTTGAAGTATCACTATCCCCTTCAGTTCCACTCTGATCTTAATTATTTCTTATCTTCTGCTAGCTTTTGGATTTGTTTGCTCTTGCTTCTTGAGTTTTCTTAATTGTGATGTTAAGGTGCTGTTTTGAGATCCTTCTAGTTTTCTGTTGTGGGCATTTAGTACTGCAAATTTCCCTCTTAGCACTGCTTTAGCTGCATTCCAGAGATTCTGGTACATTGTCTCTTTGTTCTCATTAGTTTCAAAGAACTTCTTGATTGCTGCCTTAACTTCATTATTTACCTGGTAGTCATTCAGGGGCAGGTTGGTCAATATCCACATAGTTGTGTAATTTTTAGTGAGTTTCCTAATCTTGAGTTTTAATTTGATTGCCCCATTCTCTGATAGACAGTTATAATTTCAGTTATTTTGCATTTGCTGAGGAGTGTTTTACTTCCAATTATATGGTCAATTTTAAAGTAAGTGTCACGCGATACTGAGAAAAATGTATATCCTGTAGTTTGGGGATGGGAAGTTCTGCAGATATTTATTATGAGGTCCACTTAATCCAGAGCTGAGTTCAAGTCAGGAATATGTTTGTTAATGTTCTGCCTTATTGATCTGTCTAATATTGATTGTGGGGTGTCAAATATATTCTCCTATTATTATTGTGTGAGAGTCTAAGTCTCTTTGTAGATCTGTAAGAGCTTGTTTTATGAAACTGGGTGCTCCTCTGATGGGTGCATATGTATTTAGGATAGTTAGCTCTTCTTGTTGAATTGAACCTTTTACCATTATGTAATGTCCTTGTATGTCTTTTTTGATCTTTTTTGGTTTAAATTATGTTTTGTCAGACACTATGATTGCAACCCCTGCTTCTTTTTACTTTCCATTTGCTTGGTAAATCTTCCTCCATCCTTTTATTTTGAGCCTATGTGTGTCTTTGCACTGAGATGGGTCTCTTGAATACAGCATACCAATGGGTCTTGACTCTTTATCCAATTTGCCAGTCTGTGTCTTTTAATAGTGGCATTTAGCCCATTTACATTTAAGGTTAATAATGTTTTGTGTGAATTTGATCCTGTCATCATGATGCTAGGTGATTATTTTGCACATTAGTTGATGTAATTTCTTAATAGTGTAATTTGTCTTTATCTTTTGGTGTGTTTTTGCAGTGGCTGGTACCAGTTTTTCCTTTCCATATTTAGTGCTTTTTTCAGGAGCTCTTGCAAGGCAGTGGTGATGAAGTCCCTCAGCATTTGCTTGCCTGGAAAGGATTTTATTTCTCCTTCATTTATGAAGCTTAGTTTGGCTGGATATGAAACTCTGACTTGAAAATTTTTTCTTTAAGAATATTGAATATTGGCCTCCACTATGTTCTAGCTTGTAGGATTTCTTCTTAGAGCTCCACTGTTATTCTGATGGACTTCCCTTTGTAGGTGTCCTGGTCTTTTTCTCTGGCTGCCCTTAACATTTTTTTTTCCATCATTTCAACCTTGGAGAATCTGATGATTATGTATCTTGGAGTTGATCTTCTCATGGAGTATCTTAGTTGTGTTCTCTGCATTTCCTGAATTTGAATGTTGAGCAGTCTTGTGAGATTGGGAAAGTTCTCCCAGATAATATTCTGATGTGTCTTTTCCAGCTTGGCTCCATTCTCTCCACTTCTTTCAGGCACTCCAGTAAATCATAGGTTTCATCTTTTTATATAGTCTCATATTTCTCAGAGGTTTTGTTTGTTTCCTTCTCATTCTTTTGTCTCTATTCTTGTCTGCCTGCCTTATTTCAGCAAGATGGTCTTCAATTTCTATATTTTTTCTTCTGCATGATTGACTCAATCATTGATACTTGTGTATGCTTCATGAAGTTCTCATGCTCTGTGTTTCAGCTCCATCAGGTCATTTCTGTTCCTGACTAAACTGGCTCTTCTAGTTAGCAGCTCCTGTAACCTTTTATCAAGGTTCTTTGTTTGTTTGCACTGGGTTAGAACACACACCTTTACCTCAGTGGAGTTTGTTATTACCTACCTTCTGAAGCCTACTTCTGTCAATTTGCCCATCTCATCCTCTGTCCAGTTCATCCAGCTCTGCACCCTTGCTGGAGAGGTGTCAGCGATCATTTGGAGGGGAAGAAGCACTCTGGCCTTCTATGTTTTCAGTGTCTTTTCATTGTTTCCTTCTCATCTTCATGACTTTGCCTAGTTTCAATATTTTAGCCTGCTGACACTTGGATGAGGTTTTTGTGGGGACATTTTTGGTGATGCTCTTGTTGTTGTTTCTGTTTGTTTGTTTATATTTCTTTCAATAGTCAGGTCCCTCTTCTATAGGGCTGCTGCAGTTTCCTGTGTATTCACTTCAGGCTCTATTAATCTAGTTCTCATGTGCCTGGAGATATCACTTGAGGAGGCTGAAGAACAACAAAGATAGGTTCTTCCCCCTTCCTCTGAGATCTCTGACCTCAAGGACACCGACCTGATGCCTGTAGGAACACTCCTGTATAGGGTGTCTGACAACCTCTGTTGGAGGGTTTCTCCCAGTTTGGGGCACAAGAAGCAAGACCCATTTAACAAAGCACTTTGGCTGTCCCTTGGTGGAAGGGGTAAGCTGTGCTGGGGAAAACCTACCCAACAGATTTGCCCAAATTCCCCAGATCTACTAAGAAAGACTAATTCTGCTGGTCAGCAGAGACCACAGCCACCTCTCTCCCTAGGGACTCAGGCCCAGGAAGATCAGAGTCCTGCCCCTGAGCCCTTGGCTGGAGTTGTCAGAGTTCTTGCAGGGAGGCCCCACCCTGTGAGAAGGAATGGATTAGGGTCCAGTGTGAAGAGGCACTCTGGCCACAGTATCCCACAACCAGTGTGTTGTCCTGTGGGGAATACGTGTTGGGACCAAGCCATCCAGCCTCCCTGACTCCAGAGAGAAAAAATATAGTCTGGACCTATAAAGATGGCTGCTACATTACCACCCCACCCCCCATCGGGAGCTTAGTGTGTTAGGCATCTAGCAGCCCCAGTGTCAGCTGTCACCCCTGCCCCAAGGAGCTCAGATAGCTTAGACAGCAGACAGCTGCAACTGTGATGATGGCTGCCTTCCCCACCTCCCCCACTCCCCAAACTTTGTAGGCTTAGGAAGATTCTAGCCAAGTGGCTGCTAAGAATCTGCATGGTTCTCTGGTTGATACCCTAGGCCCTGTTAGCATGGGCTCATGAGTGGAATTTTCTGATCTGTGGCTTGCACAGTTCCATGGGAAAAGTGTGGTTTCCCAGGCTAGGTAGCATGCTCACTCACCACTTCCCTTGACTGGGGAGTGAGGACTCTGCTGCCCCATGTGACTCTCAAGTGGGCCACCCCACCACATTACTCTTCCTTCCTCTCTGTGGATCATGCCAGGCACTTAGTAAGTTCTGAAGACAGAACCTGGTTACATGGTTGCTGGTGCAGGATTCACACACTGTTTTGGTTCTTTTCAATGTGAGCCTTTGATTGCCTCTGCTTCTAGTCAGCCATCTTGGTCCCGCCCTGACTAACTTATTTCATGTAACATGATGACCTCAAGTTTCATCGATGTTGTAGGATATGTAAGAGTTTCCTTACTTTTTAAGGATAAATAATATTCCATTGCACGTTGTTATGGTTAATATTGTGAGTCAACTTGATTGGATTGAAGGATGCAAAGTATTGTTCCTATGTGTGTCTGTGAGGGTGTTGCCAAAGGAGATTAACATTTGATTCAGTTAACCAGGAAAGGCAGACTCATCCCCAATCTGGGTGGGCACAATTTAATCAGCTGCCAGCTGCCAGAATAAAAGCAGGGAAAAGAACGTGGAAAGGCTTGACTGGTTTGGCATTCTGGCCTACAGCTTTCTCTTATGCTGGATGCTCCTGCCCTGAGCAGCAGACTCCAAGTTTTCCAGCTTTGGGACTCGGACTGGCTTTCTTGCTCCTCAGCTTATAGATGGACTATTGTGAGACCTCACATTGTGATCATGTGAGTCAATATTCCTTAATAAACTCCCCTTACAAGTACAACTATCCTATTAGTTGTGTACCTCTAGAGAACCCTGACTAATACACATGTGCACACCATGTTTTGTTTACCATTCAACTTTCTTGAAAATTTGATGCTTCTACCTTTTGACTATTGTAAACTATGGCATTATGAAGTTGAGCATACAAACAACTCTTCAAGCCTGTTCAAGAATAGTGCAGTGATTTCTGAAAAAAAAAAAAAAAAAAAAAAAAAAAACATAATTACTATTATGGCCTAGCTATTCCTCTTTATATACCAAATTGAGGTATATAGTTACTGCACTACTTTTTATTCCCACCAATAGCACACAAGGGTTCCACTTTCTCCATGTCCTCACCAATACTTAGTTTCTTTTTTTTTTTTTAATTGTTGCAATCCTGATTGGTGTGAAGTGATAACTCACTGTAGTCTTCATCCACGTTTCCCAAAGGATTGGTTATATTGAGAATATACTAATGTGCTTGTTGAGTATTTGTATATCTGCTTTAAATAAACATCTATTCAAGTTCATTGCTCATTTTAATTGGATTGTTTTGTTATTGTTATTGAATTTTAGATGTTCTTTATATATTCTGAATAATAACCTCTTATCAGATATCTGATTTGCAAATATTTTTTTCCCATTCAGTAAGTTCTTCTTCCACTTGGCTAATTTTGTCCTTTCATGCACAAAAGTTATAAATTTTAATATAGTTCAATGTATCCAATTTTACTTTTATTTTGTGTACTTTGGTGTCATATTTAAGAACTCATTGCCAAATACAATATCGTGAAGATTTTTACTCATGCTTTATTCTAGTAGTTTTGTGATGTTAAGACTTATGTTTAGGTCTTTGATTCATTTTGGTTAATATTTGTACGTGGTAAAGTAAGGGCCCACCTCATGTATATATCTAGTTTCCAAAATATCATTTGCTTTAAAGAGGATTCTTTTTCCCATTAAATGGTCTTGGTACCTCTGTAGAAAACATTTGATCATATATACAAGGATTCACTTATGGGATATCTACACTTTTTCATTGGTCTATATGCCTGTCTTTATGCCAATACCACATTGCTTTTATTACTTTAGCTTTGTAATTAGTTTTGAAATTAGGAAGTATGAGACTTCACATTTTGTTATTTGTTAATATTGTTTTGATTATTTAGGGTACCTAGACATTTTATAGATTTTAAGATCTATTTTTTCTGTTCCTGAATAGAAACACAATTCAAATTTTGATGAAGATTGCATTATATCTATATATTTCTTTGAGTAGCATTGCCATCTTAACAATATTAAGCCTTCTAATCAATGAACATGGAATATCTTTTCATTTCTTGAGTGTCTTAATGTCTTTCAGCAACATTTTGAACTTTTCAGTGTACAAATCTTTCATTGCCTTGTTTCAACTTATTCCTTAGTATTTTATATTGCTTTATTTTTTGATATGAGACCAGGTAGGTTTTCTAGTATAAAGTCTACCCTAGAATCATCTATGTTGCTAAAAGGGTCTGGTTGGAAACTCTCTGAGTCTACTCTGTTCATCAGAGGTCTTGAAATTTTAATCAACCTTGTCTTGCGGTATCATGCTCATATCAGAATCACCCATGTGGATAAATGAGTGGTTCTGGGGATTCCCAGGCACAGTTCCGTTCATCTGAGCTCTAGGAAGTTGCACTGGTAGTTCTCTCATGAAACTTCTGGAGGGCCAATTTTTGAGTCTGCTGGTGTATCTCTCCCTGGAAATTCACTTGGTCAGTACGTAATCATTAAGAACTTTTAATTGCAGAAATAGCTCAGAACCACAATTTTCTTTAGAAGCAGTCTATTTGAGAAATGCAACGTTTTTAACTTGAATGAAATGGGATTTACATAATTTTCACAATTGTGAACATTACTAATTCTATAGGCAATGGGATGAAACTAAGTGCTGGAATCTAGTAAGTCTGGGTTCAAAACCGTCAAGAGGCACTCAGATCATTTATTCATTTACATTTTTAAAAAAGTTAACCAGAAAATACACAGTTCATTACATTGTTTCAAATACCAAATGGCACAATACATAAAGGGTCTGTTGTAGGTAGACTTTCTGGGAATTAACAAGATTCCATTTTCTAATCACCAGCACCTGTGAACGTGATAAGTATTTTATGTTCTATGGCACAGTCGACTTTTAAAAAGGATACGTTATTCAAATAAGCCTTAACAAATCACATGAACTCTTAAACAGAGAACTTTCCTTGGATGAGGACAGAACAGCAGAGTAGAAGAAGCAGTCAGAGATTTGAAGCATAAGAAGAATTCAACACCCTGTTACAGCTTTGGACTTAGAGGAGGACACACACAGACACACACACACACACACACACACACACACACACAAATTGCAGAAGGCCTCTAGGAGTAGAAAATGATTCCTAGCTGACAGACAGCAAGGAAAAGGAACTTTAGTTCTAAAACTGCAAGGAACTTTATTCTGCAGATATCTGAATAAGCTTAGAAGCAGATTCTTCCTGTAGCCTACATATTAGTGACCAGTCTATTCACCACTTTTCTTTCAGCTGTGTGATATCCTAAGAAAACTCCCAGTCATCCCAGCTGGATTTTTACCTAAAGAATGTTGAGTTAACAAATGTGTGTTGGTTTTAGGACACTAAGTTTGTGATAGCTTGTTATACAGCAATAGAAAACTAATATAGGGCCCCAAATAACACATGAAACATTGAAAGAGTTCAATAAATGTAAATTCCCTTTAATTCTGTATGCAAACGATAACGTTTGTTTCTCACACAGACTAGTTTCACTTATATTTGCCTAAATGAACAAAATTCTTACCATGCAAGGCATAACTGAAATCCATTTTTCTGAAGAAGCATTATGTGATCACTCCAGAGAAAAAGTATATACATTTCTTTTTGAATTATCATAACAGTATTGTTGTATCTTTTCACCACATGATATTTTGATGTTTATTATAATTGTGAGTGAATATCTCACTTCCAGAACTAGACTATACATCCTTTAAGAACATGACTGTTATGTGTGAACTTGATCCTGTCATTATGATATTAGCTGGTTATTTTGCTCGCTAGTTGATGCAGTTTCTTCCTAGCATCAACGGACTTCATATTTTGACATGTTTTTGTAATGGCTGGTACCTGTTGTTCGTTTCCATGTTTAGTGTTTCCTTCAGGATCTCTTGTAGGGCAGGCCTGGTGGTCACAAAATCTCTAAGCATTTGCTTGTCTGTAAAGGATTTTATTTCTCCTTCACTTATGAAACTTAATTTGGCTGGATATGAAATTCTGAGTTGAAAATTCTTTTCTTTAAGAATATTGAATATTGGCCCCCACTCTCTTATGGCTTGTAGAGTTTCTGCCGAGAAATCTGCTGTTAGTCTGATGGGCTTTCCTTTGTGTGTAACCCGACCTTTCTCTCTGGCTGCCCTTAATATTGTTTCCTTTATTTCAGCTTTGGTGAATCTGACAATTATGTGTCTTGGAGTTGCTGTTCTCAAGGAGTATCTTTGTGGCATTCTCTGTATTGCTTGAATTTGAGTGTTGGCCTGCCTTACTAGGATGGGGAAGTTCTCCTGGATGATATCCTGCAGAGTGTTTTCCAGCTTGGTTCCATTTTCTCTGTCACTTTCAGGCACACCAATGAGACGTAGATTTGGTCTTTTCACAAAATTCCACATTTTTTGGAAGCTTTGTTCATTTCTTCTTACTCCTTTTTCTCTACCCTTCTCTTCTCGCTTCATTTCATTCATTTGATCTTCAATTGTTGATACTCTTTCTTCCAGTTGATCAGGTTGGTTACTGAAGCTTGTGCATTTGTCATGTAGTTCTCGTGTTATGGTTTTCCTCTCTATCAGTTCTTTTAAGGTCTTCTCTGCATTGAGTTTTCTAGTTATCCATTCATCCATTCTTTTTTCAAAGTTTTTAGTTTCTTTGCACTGGTTATGTAGTTCCTCCTTTAGCTCTTAAATGTAAATGGACTAAATGGTCCACTTAAAAGACACAGACTGGCAAATTGGATAAAGAGTCAAGACCCATCAGTTTGCTGTATTCAGGAGACCCATGTCATATGCAGAGACACACATAGGCTCAAAATAAAGGGATGTAAGAAGATCTAACAAGAAATTGGAAAACAAAAAAAAAGCAAGGGTTGCAATTCTAGTGTCTGATAAAATAGACTTTAAACCATCAAAGAGATCAAAAGAGACAAAGAAGACTATTACATAATGGTAAAGGGATCAATTCATCAGGAAGACCTAAAAAACCTAAATATATATGCACCCAATAGAAGAGCACCCAGATTCATAAAGCATGTCCTTAGAGACTTACAAAGAGACTTAGACTCCTATACAATAATAATGGGAGACTTTAACTACTCCACTGTCAACATTAGACAGATCAACGAGACAGAAAGTTAACAAAGATATCCAGGAATCAAACTCAACTTTGCACCAAGTGGACCTAATAGACATCTACAGAGCTCTCCACCCCAAATAAACAGAATATACATTCTTCTCAGCACCACATCACACTTATTCCAAAATTGACCACATAGTTGGAAGTAAAGCACTCTTCAGCAAATGTAAAAGAACAGAAATTATAGCAATCTGTCTCTCAGACCACAGGGCAATCGAACTAAAACTCAGGACTAAGAAACTCAACCAAAACTGCTCAAATACATGGAAATTGAACAACCTGCTCCTGAATGACTACTGGGTACATAACAAAATGAAAGGCAGAAATCAAGATGTTCTTTGTAACCAATGAGAAGAAGGATACAACATACCACAATCTCTGGGACACATTTAAAGCAGTGTGTAGTGGGAAATTGATAGCACTAAATGCCCACAAGAGAAAGCTGGAAAGATCTAAAATTGACACTCTAACATCACAATTAAAAGAACTAGAGAAGCAAGAGCAAACACATTCAAAAGCTAGCAGAAGGCAAGAAATAACTAAGATCAGAGCAGAACTGAAGGAGATAGAGACACAAAAAACCCTCCAAAAAATCAATGAATCCTGGAGCTGTTTTTTTGAAAAGATCAACAAAGTTGATAGACTGCTAGCAAGACTAATAAAGAAGGAAAGAGAGAAGAATCAAAGAGACACAATAAAAAATGTTAAAGGGGATGATGTTGGCCTCATAAAATGAGTTAGGGAGGATTCCCTCTCACCACCAACCCCACAGAAATACAAACTACCATCAGAGAATACTATAAACACCTCTAGGCAAATAAACTAGAAAACCTAGAAGAAATGGATAATTTTCTGGACACTTATATTCTCCCAAGACTAAACCAGGAAGAAGTTGAATCCCTGAATAGACCAATAGCAGGCTCTGAAATTGAGGCAATAATTAATAGTCTACCAACCAAAAAAAGTCCAGGACCACAAGGATTCACAGCTGAATTCTACCAGAGGTACAAGGAGGAGCTGGTACCATTACTTCGGAAACTACTTCAATCAATAGAAAAAGAGGGAATCCTCCCTAACTCATTTTATGAGGTCAACATCATCCTGATACCAAAGCCTGAGAGAGATACAGCAAAAAAAAAAAAAAAAAAAAGATTTTTAGACCAATATCCCTGATGAACATTGATGCAAAAACCCTCAATGAAATACTGGCAAACTGAATGCAGCAGCACATCAAAAAGCTTGTCAACCATGATCAAGTCGGCTTCATCCCTGGGATGCAAAGCTGGTTCAACATACGCAAATCAATAAACATATTCCAGTGTATAAACAGAACCAAAGACAAAAACCACATGATTATCTCCATAGATGCAGAAAAGGCCTTTGAAAACATTTAGCAGCCCTTCATGCTAAAAAGTCTCCATAAATTCGGTATTGATGGAATGTATCTCAAAATAATAAGAGCTCTTTATGACAAACCCACAGCCAATATCATACTGAATGGGCAAAAACTGGAAGCATTCCCTTTGAAAACTGGCACAAGACAGGGATGCCCTCTCTCACCACTCCTACTCAACATAGTGTTGGAAGTTCTGGTTAGGGCAATCAGGCAAGAGAAAGAAATAAAGGGTATCAATTAGGAAAAGAAAAAGTTAAATTGTCCCTGTTTGCAGATGACATGATTGTATATTTGGAAAACCCCATCGTCTTAGCCCAAAATCTCCTTAAGCTGATAAGCCACTTCAGCAAAGTCTCAAGATACAAAATCAATGTGCAAAAATCACAATCATTCTTACACACCAGCAACAGACAAACAGAGAGCTAAACCATGAATGAACTCCCATTCACAACAGCTTCAAAGAGAATAAAATACCTAGGAATCCAACATACAAGGGATGTAAAGGACCTCTTCAAGGAGAACTACAAACCACTGCTCAGTGAAATCAAAGAGGACACAAACAAATGGAAGAACATACCATGCTCATGGATAGGAAGAATCAATATTGTGAAAATGCGCATACTGCTCAAGGTAATTTATAGATTCAATGCCATCCCCATTAACCTACCAATGAGTTTCTTCACAGAATTGGAGAAAACTGCTTTAAAGTTCATATGGAACCAAAAAAGATCCCACATTGCCAAGACAATTCTAAGCCAAAAGAACAAAGCTGGAGGGATCATGCTACCTGACTTCAAACTATGCTACAAGGCTACAGTAACCAAAACAGCATGGTACAGGTACCAAAACAGAGATATAGACCAATGGAACAGAACAGAGTCCTCAGAAATAATACCACACATCTACAGCCATCTGATCTTTGACAAACTTGACAGAAACAAGAAATGGGGAAAGGATTCCCTATTTAATAAATGGTGTTGGGAAAATTGGCTAGCCATAAGTAGAAAACTGAGATTGCATCTTTTCCTTACTCCTTATATGAAAATTAATTCAAGATGTATTAGAGACTTAAATGTTAGACCTAAAACTATAAAAAGCCTATAAGAAAACCTAAGTAATACCATTCAGGACATAGGCATGGGCAAGGACTTCATGTCTAAAACACCAAAAGCAACAGCAATAAAGGCCAAAAATGGACAAATGGGATCTAATTAAGCTAAAGAGCTTCTGCACAGCAAAGGAAACTATCATCAGAGTGAACAGGCAACCTACAGAATGGGAGAAAATTTTTGCAATCTCCTCATCTGACAAAGGGCTAATATCCAGAAGCTATAAAGAACTCAGTCAAATTTACAAGACAAAAGCAAACAACCCCATCAAAAAGTGGGCAAAGGATATGAACAGAAGAAGACATTCATACAGCCAACAGACATATGAAAAATACTCATCAACACTCACCATCAGAGAAATGAAAACCAAAACCACAATGAGATACCATCTCACACCAGTTAAAATGGCAATCATTAAAAAATCAGGAAACAACAGGTGCTGGAGAGAATGTGGAGAAATAGGAACACTTTTGCACTGTTGGTGGGACTGTAAACTAGTTCAGCCATTGTGGAAAACAGTGTGGCAATTTCTCAAGGATCTAGAACTAGAAATACCATTTGATTCAGCCATTCCTTTACTGGGGATATACCCAAAGGATTATAAGTCATGCTACTATAAAGACACATGCACACATATGTTTATTGTGGCACTATTCACAATAGCAAAGACTTGGAATCGACCCAAATGTCCATCCTTGACAGATTGGATTAAAAAAATGTGGCACATATACCCCATGGAATACCATGCAGCCATAAAAAAGGATGAGTTCCTGTCTTTTGTAGGGACATGGATGCAGCTGGAATCCATCATTCTCAGCAAACTACCGCAAGAACAGAAAACCAAATACCGCATGTTGTCACTCATAGGTGGGAATTGAGCAATGAGATCACTTGGATACAGGAAGGGGATCATCACACATCGGGTCCTATTGTGTGGAGGCGGGATGGGGGGATAGCATTAGGAGATATACCTAATGTAAATGATGAGTTAATGGGTGCAGAACACCAACATGGCACATGTATACATATGTAACAAACCTGCACGTTGTGCACATGTACCCTAGAACTTAAAGTATAATTTAAAAAAAAAAAAAAAAAAAAAGAGCATGACTGGACTTTATTCATCTTTATTTCTAATTTATCCAGTTGGTACCACAACTTGTTCACATTTGTATCACTTCAAATATTTATTGAGCAAATATATATTTACTGATTCATTACTTAAGATAGTCTAAAATCATGTACATTCAATTAATCAGAAGATGTCTTACAGATTAAATATAATTTTCAGTGCAGTGGTTGATGAACAGTTATGTAATAAATATCTGCTCATGTGTACGGAGGAAAAACTGTATGTAAAATAATCATTGTTAATTATTCTATTTTGAGTCCAACATTTCATTTGTAGTTGTTCAATTCTCTGATTTATATCCTGTTTTGCAGGTGAACTGATTTTCTAGCTGCTCCAAGATAACAGGTGTCCCATAAATGTTAAACAAGAGAAAAAAAGCTTTGGTAAAATATCTCAAACATTAAGATCAAAGCTTTGATGTGAAGAATTATCCACCCTTTGCAGAGGGCCAAAAGTCATCAATAATCATTACAGTACCTTACAAGGGGAATGTAATTTAAAAACATTTGTCAAATACTCTTTAAAAAATACTACCTTAAAATTTGAAAGTTGAAAGAGTTCAGAATCTAAATGTTTTCCAGTGCTTTATCTTGTCATTACTTCTCAGTAGCTTTTAGAAAGGTCATTGACTTATATGTAAGAAACTCAAAGTTTACATTTTTTTCTTTGATAGCTCTAAAATCTGAAATAAATATACAGGGATAAAGTTATATTAGTTCTATTTATATAAATTAGTGTTTAAAGTTAGATTTTTGGGTTACATATAATGATGAGAAGAAATAGCAGTCAGGATATGAAATAAATAATCAGAATTCCTACTTAACACAAAATGAAATTTTGTATTTAGAAAGGTCAAAATGCACTTTCAGAGGGAATTCACTACATATTTGAAATAAACTAATAAGAAATTTTACAGTCATATTTTTGTTATTAAAATGAACCATTTGTGACTATAAATGATATTTTTAAACTTTAGATATTGCTTTACCAAAAAAAAAAACAAAAGTAGAATATTTCTCACTCTTCAGTGCTCCTTTTTTTTTTTTTTTTTTTTTTTTCTGAGATGGAGTCTCTGTCACTCAGGCTAGAGTGCAGTGGTGAGATCTTGGCTTACTGCAACTTCTGCCTCCTGGGTTCAAGTGATTCTCCTGCCTCAGCCTCCCAAGTAGCTGGGATTACAGGTGCTCACCACTATTCCTGGCTACTTTTTTTGTACTTTTAGTAGAAATGGGGCTTCACCAGGTTGGCCAGGCTGATTTCGAACTCCTGACCTCAGGTGATCCGCCTGTCTCAGCCTCCCAAAGTGCTGGGATTACAGGTGTGAGCCACTGTGCTTGGCCCAGTCCTACATTTTATGTTCTTAAGAGTTTTATTTTTTTGGAAGGCTAAACATCAATTTGAAACCAATTGGTTTATAATGTTTGACAGTAAAAATATGGTTTAATGTCATTTGGGATCATTTTAGCTGTAGTAATTCTTTCAATTATAGCATTCCTTAAAATAAAAATAAAAGATATACATGCGTAAATGTACGTTCATATTTTTATTTTTGTCTTAATTGAAGTACAGTCATATCAGGAGAAGAAGAATACAGGTAAAACCTACAGTACTGTAACTAAAATAATATTGGGGATTTTAACAGCCAAGGATGTTGCTGAATTGAAGAAACAAAAACAAACAAACAAACAAAAAAAAAACCTACGTTAAACGATATACTTAATGATTAAGCAAAACACGTAAGACTGAAGATAACTTTCAGATAAAAGACTGAAAAAGAAACATTCATTTTTATCTGAATATCTTGCAGCAATTTCTGCAAATGTAACCTACTTCTTAGAATAGTGAACATTAGTATGACTGCATGTTTAGGAGTAAAAGAGGAAAGGAAAGATGCAATGTCTCAGAGGAGGCATTGTGTGTAAATGAAAATACATTTGTGTAAAGTAGATGATTGGTGCAAGTAGTCTTTTTGAAAATTAATGAAATAAATAGTAATAATAGTAACTAAATAAAAGAAGTCTTCTTTAGTGTCTCTCTTTAGAATTTCCAAAGGGTTTAGTAATTAAGATGACATTCACAGGTAATAATGTATTATTAGTACTATGATGATAAAAATTATCCATATCCATATATGCATAGAACTTTAAAGTCTACAAAAATATGTCTACGAATATATGTATTTATATATTACCATAAATGTACAGTAATTCCTCACTTTGTCAATAGGTTCTTGGAAACTGAGATGTTAAGGGAAGTGACAAATTTTTTTTTATCAAGGTTGTAAGAAAACTACATTCCCCATCTCTACTAAAACTACAAAATTAGCCGGGCATGGTGGTGCATGCCTGTAATCCCAGCTACTCGGGAGGTTGAGGCAGGAGAATCGCTTGAATGCAGGAGGTGGAGGCTGCGGTGAGCCCAGATCGTGTCATTGCACTCTAGCCTGGGCAGCAAGAGCAAAAGTCCATCTCAAAAAAATAAAATAAATAAATAAATAAAAAGAAAGGAAGTATATTGAAGGACACCACTTTATTTAAATATCCACTGTACATCATTTCCCTTAATTTGCAGTTTCCAAGAACTTGTTGATGATGTTAAGTAAATATTTAATGTCTATAAATATAGATCTACAGTTTTTCACAACATTTGGATTATTACCCTGACATTACAAATAAGGAAACAGGTTCAGAGAGTCAAAGTGGTTTGACTAACAATATATGTCTTAGTCTGTTTGGACTGCTTTGACATAAATATAATAGACTGGATGCTTATACACAATAGAAAATTATTTCTTACAGTTCTGGAAGCTGGGAAGTGTAAGATGAAGAATTTGGCAGATGTGATATCTGGTGACCACTTCATGATTCATAGGCAGCCATCTTTTTGCTGTGGTCCTCACATGGTGGAAGGGATGAGGCAGCTCTCTGGGGACACTTTTACAAATGCACTGTCTCAGTTAGCCAGAACTACATTCCTTTGGGAGGTTCTAGGTAAAAATCTGTTGTTTTACCTTTTCTAGCTTCTAGGGGGCCACTTCATTCTTGGCTCATGACCTCTTTCTCTATGTTGAAAGCACATCACTTCAACTTCTCCTTCTTTCTGACTGTATCCTCTCCTACTTCCTTCAATCCCTTATAAGGAACCATGTAATTACACTGGGCTCAAGGCTCAACCTACCTGAGGTTCACTGCTGCACCACCCCTGGTATCTATGTATGCTGCCCAAGGGCCCAAGGACTGTCCAGCCCAAGGCCTGCCACAGCAATCACTGGCACTCACTGTCACCCATCCAGTGTCCAGTGGCAGGGCTGCCCCATGCCTTTACATACTGCCAAGTGCACTAGGACCAGCCTGTATAGTGTCTCCTTTCCCAGTAAAGTCACTCCATAGCCTTCACAAACAAACATAGACTAACCCACTGAGGAACTAGCAAACATTGCTAACATTGATTATAGCTGAAAAAATTTTACAGTGACTACAGTAATCCACCCACCTAGAACCAAAGCCTAAGCACCCTACTCAACTAACACTATATATATATCTGTAGGAAAAAGTATTACCCTACAAAATCTACTCCACAAAATTGGGAGACGTGACTGTTACACCAGATGCACAGAAAACAATGCAGGGACACAAAAAAAACATAACAAAGCAAGGCAACATGACACCTTCAAAGGAATAAAATAATTCTCCAGAAATAGATCCCAAAGAACAAATAAACAATAAGTAATTCCTGAAAAAAAAATTCAAAATAATGATCTTAAAGAAACTCAATGAGATAGCAGAGTACACAGACAGACAACACAAAGAAAACAGAATAAAAAAATTCAACAAAGAAATAGAATAATAATAAAATTGAACATAAATTCTTAAACTGGATAATGTAATAAATAAAATGAAAATACAATTGAAAAATTCAACAAGATATTATATCAAAAAATGAATAATTTTTGATCTTGAAGACAGGACTTTTAAAATAACCCAGTCAGACAAAAAATAACAACAAAAAAAGAAGAAGAAAAAAGAATTTTAAAAAAATCCACTTGACATATGGGACATCATTTAAAGAAATATTAACATTTTGAGATGTCAGAAGAGACTGAAAAAGACATAGGGAACCTATTTGATGAAATAGTAGCTGAAAACTTCTCAAGTCTTGGAAAAGAAATAGACATCTAGATGGAGGAAGTTCAAAACTTCCCAAATACCTTCAACTCAAAAAGGTCCTCCCTGAGGCATATTTTAGTCAAATTAGTCAAAAGGCAAAGACAGAGAATTGACAAAGAGAGAATTCTAAAATCAGCCAAAGAAAAGCATCAAGTCACATATATGAAAATCCCCATCAGACTACCAAGAGATTTCTCAGCAGAAACCTTTCAGTTCAGGAGAGAATGGGATGATACATTCAAAGTGTTTAAAAAAAAAAAAAAAAAAACTAGACAAAAATACTATACACAGCAAAGCTATCCTTCAGAGATGAAGTAGAAATAATGTCTTCCTCAAATAAACAAATATTGAGGGAATTAGTCACCCCTAGAACAGCCCTACAACAGCTAAGAGAATCCAAATCTGGAAGCAAAAGGATAATATCTACCTTTATGAAAACACACAAAGTGGAAAACACAAAGGAGTGTAAAACATACTGATGGTACAGATATATAAATGAAAAACAGAAGGGAATCAAATGTTATCACTTCAGAAAATTACCAAGCCACAAATATAAATGATAAGAGAGGAAGAACGGAACAAAGAATTTATGAAACAATCAGAAAACAATTAACAAAATGACAGGAATCAATCCTCAACTGTCAGCAACAACCTTAAATGAAAATGATATAAATTTCTCAATTAAAAAGTATAGACTGTATTTTATTGAGAATTCTCAATAAAATACTGGCAACCGGATTCAGCAGCACATCAAAAAGCTTATCCACCATGATCAAGTGGGCTTCATCCCTGGGATGCAAGGCTGGTTCAACATTCGCAAATCAATAAACGTAATCCAGCATATAAACAGAACCAAAGATAAGAACCACATGATTATCTCAAGAGATGCAGAAAAGGCTTTTGACAAAATTCAACAGCCCTTCATGCTAAAAACGCTCAATAAATTCGGTATTGATGGAACGTACCTCAAAATAATAAGAGCTATTTATGACAAACCCACAGCTAATATCATACTGAATGGGCAAAAACTGGAAAAATTCCCTTTGAAAACTGGCACAAGACAGGGATGCCCTCTCTCACCACTCCTATTCAACATAGTGTTGGAAGTTCTGGCTAGGGCAATCAGGCAAGAGAAAGAAATCAAGGGTATCCAGTTAGGAAAAGAAGAAGTCAAATTGTCCCTGTTTGCAGATGACATGATTGTATATTTAGAAAACTCCATCATCTCAGCCCAAAATCTCCTTAAGCTGATAAGCAACTTCAGCAAAGTCTCAGGATACAAAATTAATGTGCAAAAATCACAAGCATTCTTATACACCAGTAACAGACAAGCAGAGAGCCAAATCAGGAATGAACTTCCATTCACAATTGCTTCAAAGAGAATAAAATACCTAGGAATCCAGCTTACAAGGGATGTAAAGGACCTCTTGAAGGAGAACTACAAACCACTGCTCAGTGAAATAAAAGAGGACACAAACAAATGGAAGAACATACCATGCTCATGGATAGGAAGAACCAATATCGTGAAAATGGCCATACTCCCCAAGGTTATTTATAGATTCAATGCCATCTCCATCAAGCTACCAATGACTTTCTTCACAGAATTGGAAAAAACTGCTTTAAAGTTCATATGGAACCAAAAAAGAGCCCGCATTGCCAAGACAATCCTAAGTCAAAAGACAAAGCTGGAGGCATCACGCTACCTGACTTCAAACTATACTACAAGGTTACAGTCACCAAAACAGCATGGTACTGGTACCAAAACAGAGATATAGACCAATGGAACAGAACAGAGTCCTCGGAAATAATACCACACATCTACAGCCATCTGATATTTGACAAACCTGAGAGAAACAAGAAATGGGGAAAGGATTCCCTATTTAATAAATGGTGCTGGGAAAATTGGCTAGCCATAAGTAGAAAGCTGAAACTGGATCCTTTCCTTACCCCTTATAAGAAGATTAATTCAAGATGGATTAGAGACTTAAATGTTAGACCTAATACAATAAAAACCCTAGAAGAAAATCTAGGTAGTACCATTCAAGACATAGGCATGGGCAAGGACTTCATGTCTAAAACACCAAAAGCAACGGCAGCAAAAGCCAAAATTGACAAATGGGATGTAATTAAACTAAAGAGCTTTTGCACAGCAAAAGAAACTACCATCAGAGTGAACAGGCAACTTACAGAATGGGAGAAAACTTTTGCAACCTACTCATCTGACAAAGGGCTAATATCCAGAATCTACAAAGAACTCAAACAAATTTACAAGAAAAAAACAAACAACCCCATCAAAAAGTGGAGAAAGGATATGAACAGACATTTCTCAAAAGAAGATATTAATACAGCCAACAGACACATGAAAAAATGCTCATCATCACTCGCCATCAGAGAAATGCAAATCAAAACCACAATGAGATACCATCTCACACCAGTTAGAATGGCAATCATTAAGAAGTCAGGAAACAACAGGTGTTGGAGAGGATGTGGAGAAATAGGAACACTTTTACACTGTTGGTGGGATTGTAAACTAGTTCAACCATTATGGAAAACAGTATGGCGATTCCTCAAGGATCTAGAACTAGATGTACCATATGACCCAGCCATCCCACTACTGGGTAGATACCCAAAGGATTATAAATTATTCTACTACAAAGACATATGCACACGTATGTTTATTGCGGCACTATTCACAATAGCAAAGACTTGGAATCAACCCAAATGTCCATCTGTGACAGACTGGATTAAGAAAATTGTGGCACATATACACCATGGAATACTATGCAGCCATAAAAAAGGATGAGTTTGCATCCTTTGTAGGGACATGGATGCAGCTGGAAACCATCATTCTTAGCAAACTATTACAAGAACAGAAAACCAAACACCGCATGTTCTCACTCATAGGTGGGAACTGAACAATGAGATCACTTGGACTCAGGAAGGGGAACATCACACACTGGGGCCTATTATGGGGAGGGGGGAGGAGGGAGGGATTGCATTGAGGAGTTATACATGATATAAATGATGAATTGATGGGTGCTGATGAGTTGATGGGTGCAGCACACCAACATGGCATAAGTATACATATGTAACAAACCTGCACATTATGCACATGTACCCTAGAACTTAAAGTATAAAAAAAAAAAAAAAAAAAAAAAGTATAGACTGAGTGAATGGGTAAACAAGACCCAACTACGTAGGTAAACTCACTTCACCTGTAAAGACACAAATATACTGAAAATGAATAGGTGAAAAAAAGGTGTTTTACACAAGTAGAAACCAAAATTGTGCAAAAGTAGCTATACTTATATCAGACAAAATAGACAGTACGTCAAAAAACATAAAAGGAGGAAAAGATGGTCATTATACAATGATAAAGGGATAAATTCAAAAAAAATGATATAGCAGTTATGTATTTAAATGCATCCAACAACAGACTACTCATATATACAAAGCAAATATTATTAGATCTAAAGAGAGAAATGATCCCAATATAATAATAGTTAAGAATTTCAACACTGCACTTAATACACTGGACAGATCATCTAGTCAAAAAGTCAATGAAGACTTAAACTGCACTTCAGACAAAATAGACCTAACTGACATTTGTAAAGCATATTATTCAACCGTTAGAGAAAAAGCATTCTTCTCTTCAGTGCATTGAACATTTTCCAGGATAGATAGACCATATGTCAGGCCACAAAACAAGTCTCAACAAATGAAAAAAATATGTTGAAACAATATGGCAACAGGTATGTGAAAAGGCGCTCAACATCATTGGTCATTAGAGAAATGCAATGTATCATTTCTTCCTTCATATAAAAGTTGCCAAGTGCACTTAGATATTTGAACTGTTCCAATATAATTCAATTTTTTTTTTTTTTTTTTTTTTTTTTTTTTTTCGGTGACGGAGTCTTGCTCTGTTGCCCAGGCTGGAGTGCAGTGGCATGATCTTGACTCACTGCAAGCTCCGCCTCCCAGGTTCATGCCATTCTCCTGCCTCAGCCTCCCAAGTAGCTGAGACTACAGGCACCTGCCACCATGTCCTGCTAATTTTTTTCTATTTTTTTAGTAGAGACTTGGTTTCATTGTGCTAGCCAGGATGGTCTCGATCTCCCGACCTCGTGATCTGCCCGCCTTGGCCTCCCAAAGTGCTGGGAATACAGGTGTGAGCCACTGTGCCCGGTCTACCTAATTTTTCCAAGTTTTATTTTCCCCCTTATTATCAATCTTCCTCTATTCAGTTCGTTATACTTAGTTAACTGCATGCTATTTAGTTAACATCAACTATAAAATTACAGGTGTTTTAAATCCTGAAAAGAAAATTTTATTAAAAATGAAATTTGTCTATTAACACAATGCAATAATGTTCTCTCTGTGCTTAATAATTTAAGCATAGTGCTATAGCACGTATTTGCTATTTTATCATAGCATTGAGAGAAATAGAATTGAGCACCATAAATTAACTGAGCATATATAACTTTTTTTCAATGTATGCTCCCCTGCTTCTTTCTATTTCTCTTCCATTTTCCTACCTTTCTTTGCCATACTTTCTTTCTGCTAAAAGTTTAACAGACAGAGAGCCAAATCATGAGTGAACTCCCATTCACAATTGCTTCAAAGAGAATAAAATACCTAGGAATCCAACTTACAAAGGATGTGAAGGACCTCTTCAAGGAGAACTACAAACCACTGCTCAACAAAATAAAAGAAGACACAAACAAATGGAAGAATATTCCATACTCATGGATAGGAACAATCAATATCATGAAAATGACCATACTGCCCAAGGTAATTTATAGATTCAATGCCATCCTCAGGAAGCCACCAATGACTTTCTTCACAAAATTGGAAAAAACTACTTTAAAGTTCATACAGAACCATTGCCAAGACAATCCTAAGCCAAAAAAACAAAGCTGGAGGCATCATGCTACCTGACTTCAAACAATACTACAAGGCTACAGTATCCAAAACAGCATGGTACTGGTACCAAAACAGAGATATAGACAAATGGAACAGAACAGAGCCCTCAGAAATAATACCACACATCTACAACCATCTGATCTTTGACAAACCCAACAGAAACAACAAATGGGGAAAGGATTCCCTATTTAATAAATGGTGATAGGAAAACTGGCTAGCTATATGTAGAAAGCTGAAACTGAATCCCTTCCGTACACCTTACACAAAAATTAATTCGAGATGGATTAAAGACTTAAATGTTAGACCTAAAACTATAAAAACCCTCAAAGAAAACCTAGGCAATACCATTCAGGACACAGGCATGGGCAAGGACTTCATGACTAAAACACCAAAAGCAGTGGCGAAAGCCAAAATTGACAAATAGAATCTAATTAAACTAAAGAGCTTCTGCACAGCAAAAGAAAGTACCATCAGAGTGAACAGGCAACCTACAGAATGGGAGACAACTTTCATGGTCTACCCATCTAACAAAGGGCTAATATCCAGAATCTACAAAGAACTTAAACAAATCTACTAGAAAAAAAATCGAACAACCCCATCAAAAAGTGGGCAAAGGATATGAACAGACATACTCAAAAGGGACATTTATGAAGCGAACAGACACATGAAAAAATGCTCATCATCACTGACCATCAGAGAAATGCAAATTAAAACTACAATGAGATACCATCTCACACCAGTTAGAATGGCAATCATTAAAAAGTCAGGAAACAACAGGTGCTGGAGAGGATGTGGAGAAATGGAAACACTTTTACACTGTTGGTGGGAGTGCAAACTGGTTCAACCATTGTGGAAAACAGTATGGCGATTCCTCAATGAACTAGAACTAGAAGTACCATATGACCCAGCCATCCCATTACTGGGTATATACCCAAATGATTATAAATTATGCCACTATAAAGACACATGCACACATATGTTTATTGTGGCACTATTCACAATAGCAAAGACTTGGAACCAACCTAAATGTCCATCAGTGATAGATTGGATTAAGAAAATTTGGCAAATATACACCATGGAATACTATGCAGCCATAAAAAAGGATGAGTTCATGTCCTTGTAGGGACATGGATGAAGCTGGAAACCATCATTCTGAGCAAACTATCACAAGGACAGAAAACCAAACACTGCATGTTCTCACTCATAGATGGGAATTGAACAATAAGAACAAATGGACACAGGGTGGGGAGCATCACACACTGGGGTCTGTCATAGGGTAGGGGGAGGGGGAAGGGGTAGCATTAGAAGATATACCTAATGTAAATGATGAGTTAATGGGTGCAGCACACCAACCTGGCACATGTATACATATGTAACAAACCTGCACGTTGTGCATATGCACCCTAGAAATTAAGGTATAATAAAATAAATAAATAAATTTTTAAAAAATGTTAATAATCTCTAACACAGGCAAATGCTATAGCTGTATAGAAACACTTTGTACCGTTATACTCAATTTCAGCAGATTTTTCAGCTTCAGAAATAAATCAGCATTTATATTTAATGAAATCACTATCAGAATTTGAAAATATCCTTTAAATTCTGTGGGGAAGCATTAGAAAAAGCAGTTTAGCAGTAACGTTGTCTCGGCACTTCCATTTCCCCTCCACAGAAACAGCTTGTGGGTTTTCTGGTAAAGCAAACTGCTTTTTACCTCTGACTTAAGTTTCCAACTGCCCTGAAGTGAAGGTTAAACTAGGAAGGAGAGTATTGATTCACATTTCATATGGGAGCTATCTTTGGACTGCCCTGGGCTATGTATCTGTACCATATAACGACAGTTGCACTAGTTTTTAAACGAACCTAGATGCCTAGTTAAGTAGGTGACATACTCAAAGCTTCTATGTCCCTGTTTTAACCCAGAGTGTACAAAAGACTATTCATGTTGGCAACTTGTCAGAGATATTCTTGAATGTCAGTTTATTGTATCAATGCTATATGGTATCTACAAGATAAAATGGAACACACTGAAACCACTGAAATAACTCACACTTTCTCCATATTGTGAGCAAAGAGTATTTTCAATGAATGGTTAGTTTCACGGGTCAACTTGGTTAGGCTATGGTAGTCAATCAAACAGTAATTTACATGTAATGGTGGAGGTATTTTGTAGATGTGGTTAATATCCACAATTAATTAAGTTAAAGAGGTGGCCTTGATAATTTGGGTGGGCTGTATGCAATTAATTGAAAGCCTTAAGGGCAAAACTAAAGTTTCCCCAAGGAGCAAAAATCCTGACTCAAGATTAGAGCATCAGCTCCTGCCAGAAAGTTTCTAGCTTGTTCACCTTCTCCTGCCAATTTTGGACTTACCACACCCACAGTTACATAAGCCAATTTCTTGAAATAAATCTCTTTATTTTATAGATATAGATATAAATGTAGATAAGGTGATATAGATGTTACTGGTTTTGTTTCTTTGGAGAACACTAAATAATACAGTATTATTGACACAACACTCGGCAAAAGCAGTTCTCTGCTGAAAAAGCTAGTTTTTTTAAACTTTTCTGGTAAGCAAGGCATCATCTCGCTTATTTTCTTATGTAGAATTTAATCTTATTAAAAACACCAAACTCACAAAATAGGGTTGACATTTGGCTTAAAGATTTTTTTTTTTTTCTCGTAATACTGGGATTACATGATACGCTTTTGACCAAAATATATTATGATTCACAGGACAATAATGGGACTCTCAGATATTTTAATCCACTTTCATTGATTTTTAGTATACCGTCCTTCTCTTTTACTCCACAACTCCTTAATTTTTGTATGCGTAAAATTTTGCCTTAGTTTCTCTGAGGATATTGCTGCTATTTATATTTGATCTGTAGTTCTTAAGGTTATTCTTTTACTTTCAACAGAAAGAAGGAATTAGTTTCATCTCATCTGTCAAATTTAATACTTTAATAATGCTATCTGGAAGTCCATGTTAAGAAGGACACTGTTGGCCTGTGTTTCTGATCAATAGGAACAATTGATGTTTTTGGCAATTGACAAGGGTGTGTAAGAGAAGCGACGGGAGGAAATGCAATACCTTTGGAAAATCGTAATCTATACAAAGATGCTGGAAAAATCTTTTATCACCAGCCCTGACCTATCTATTGAGCACCAAACCCAGGTCCAATTACTTCTAAATTTTTCTTGCAAGTGGCACCATCACCATTCTACTCTTCTATGAGTTCAAATTTTCTCGATTCCACATGTGAGTGGAATCATATGATATTTATCTTTCTCTGCCTGGCTTGTTCTATTTAACATAATGTCCTCTGTTTTATCCATGTCCTTTCCAAAAGGCCGAATAGTATTCCACTGTGTATATTTACCACATTTTAATTCCATTCATTTGTTATATATGTATTAAAACATCACAATGTATCCCATCAATATATAAAATTATTTGCCAATTAGAAATAAAAACTTTAAAAACTTTAAATAAATGTGTAAATTGTATCACTTTCATCTAGTCATGAAACCAGAAAAGACAGTCATTTAAGTTCTTCTTTTTTTCTACAGCCTTTATTCTTGCTAAAACTGAGCTTTGATAATTCTGCTTTCTAAACATGTATTTTATCTATCCACTCTGCATAGAAACCTTGGATGTATTCCTATCATAAAACTTAAAGCATACTTTTATTTTTTACTCTCCCACTAAACACTCTTTTAAGAACAGACATTCAGATTAGTCTTTGCATATCAGAGTGATTAAAATAATATATGACACTGAGCAAGCTATCAATAAATATTTGCTAAATATGTGGACATCCTTTATAACAGCTTTTCCATCCCAGGCAAAATTAGATGTAACTGAATCCCCACTCTCTCCATGTCCTTACTTTCCTCAAAATACTTCCTAAAAGGCACTAGATAACTTGTTTGCATTTATTTGTAATCACTATTATCTCATACTAGTGTCTGTTAAATTATGCAAACAAACCACATCTCAAATCATTCCTGTTTCACTTGCACTCAGTGCAGTTCTTGATTTTTATTGTCTCAGCAAAGTTTTGTTAGAGAAAAGTGAATAAAAATTCTTGAGGAAAAGAGGAATCTGGAAAGATGCTTGTGGTATGGGGTTCAGATCCTCTTCCAGGTAGAGAGAATGGGCATTGTGTTTGTTGTTGCTGCTGTTTGTTATTGTTTTAAGACTCACATTGGAGTGCAGTGGTGCTATCTTGGCTCACTACAACCTCCGCCTCCTGAGTTCAAGAGATTCTAGTGCCTTAGCCTCCTGAGTAGCTGAGACTAAAGGCATGCACCACTGTATCTGGTTAATTGTAGAGACAGGTTTTTTTTTTTTTTTTTTTTTTTTTTTTTTTTTTTTTTTTTTTTTTGAGATGGAGTTTTGCTCTTCTTGCCCAGGCTAGAGTGCAATGTTGCAATCTTGGCTCACTGCAAACTCTGCCTCCTAGGTTCAAGCGATTCTCCTGCCTCAGCCTCCCAAGTAGCTGGGATTACAGGTGTACACCACCAAGTCTAGCTAATTTTGAATTTTTAGTACAGACAGGATTTCACCATGTTGGTCTGGCTGGTCTCGAACTCCTGAACTCAAGTGATCCACCCGTCTTGACCTCCCAAAGTGCTGGGATTACAGGCATGAGCCACTGCACCAGGTCGAGACAGGGCTTTACCATGTTGACCAGGCTGGTCTCGAACTCCTGACCTCAAGCGATCTGCCCACCTTGGTCTCCCAAAGTGCTGGGATTACAGGCATGAGCCACCACACCCGGCCAGCAGTGTGTTCTTCATACTCAGTTTCACACATAGGTGTTCTGGGTCAGATATTGATTTGTTATCATTAGTGAAATGATAACTCTTCCCAGTTTTTATCAGAGATGATTCAATGAAAACTATTTTATTTTATTTTATTTATTTATTTATTTATTTATTTTGAGACAGAGTCTCGCTCTGTCGCCCAGGCTGGAGTGCAGTGGCCGGATCTCAGCTCACTGCAAGCTCCACCTCCCGGGTTTACGCCATTCTCCTGCCTCAGTCTCCCGAGTAGCTGGGACTACAGGAGCCCGCCACCTCACCCGGTTAGTTTTTTGTATTTTTTGGTAGAGACGGGGTTTCACCGTGTTAGCCAGGATGGTCTCGATCTCCTGACCTTGTGATCCGCCCGTCTCGGCCTCCCAAAGTGCTGGGATTACAGGTTTGAGCCACCGCGCCCAGCCAATTCAATGAAAACTAGATGAAAAACTCTAGTATATGTGTGACAAGATTCTTCAACGGTGAGGAATGAAGAAAATGGAATGTCTCTGCTTATATTTAGGAGTAGGAGGAAGTTGCCTTTCCTTCCTTTCCCTCTCAAAAGGAGGCACAAAAATCTATTCTTCAAGATGTGTTGAAAAGGATCCTAGATTCTCTAACCATTTGGAATGTGAATGCATTTTTCTAAAGGCCAGATACACCCCTCTGTTTTTGAATTTTAATACCTAGGGATATCTCCAAGATCCTGGGCACATTTTCCCTTGAAATAGAAACACATACTTTGGTAGCTAGGTAAATCTCTCTGGAGTTCTTTTAGTATCCAAGCAAGTGAATGTTAACCTCTTAAGGCTTGCTTTTAGCCCAGGGACCAATGTTTTTAGTGAAATTTATTCAGAAAGCTCCAACTCTTCAAGAACACAAAATATTTTCTATACACTGACATCTGGCTATAATCTCTCAAGATGCAGTCACCCAGGTAAAGTGTGTTTTGAGAAAGCATAGATGAATATGGGGGTGTGAACTAAAAACCAAAGTGTTGGAGCTTGAAGGCCTTTGGAGGTAATTGGACCAAAATCAGAATCTCTGCAGAGTAGAGAGGTATCTGTGTAACTTTATAAGGGTAGTTCAAATAATTAATGTCAATGAGAAGAAACTACATGATTGGAGTGAAGTACAAATAATTCTAATAACATCATATTATAAAGCTTATACCTCAACACACTCTTTAAAATTATTTCTAACAGATGAAAAATCTTAAATAAAAACATCAGTAAATCAAATCTGGTGCTACATTAAAAAGATGATGAATGCTTACTTAGAATGTTTTATTCCAGTAATGAAAAAAAGACAGTTTAAAATTATTAAATCTACATAATAGAACACAACAATAATTCAGAGTTGAAAATAACTTCCATTACCACTAGGAACCAATATATTAGTTTAATGAACCAATTATAAAGACTCAGTAATGGAGAACTAAATATGACTTTGGTACCAAAATAGAAAGGCAGATCTGTGGGATCAATTAGAAACCTCAGAAATGAATGTGTATGTGTGTGTGTGGGTGTGGGTGCATGTGTACGTTCATATGCATTTAGTATAGATATACAGCTAGTTTCTACTTGGTGAAGAAAAGCTAGAACAGTTAATACATAAATTAGGGCAATTAACTACCTCTGAGGAAAATAAAGTGAAAGTATTATAGTAGATTCTATGTAACAAGGTTGCAAATGGATTAAAGAACTATATATCAAATAATTTAAATTCTTAAAAAACAAGAATAAACCATGGGTTAACATTTGTCTTGGCTGATGACTTTTCCAAATAAGACATCAAAGATCAAAGATGAAAAACAAAACAAAGCATTATTAGCATAGGCCAAGAACAGGCTGAGAAGAACATTTGTGATATATGTGACAAGAGAATATCAAATGCCCATAATATTTATACTGCACAGACATGTGAAAGAGAAAAACTGAAACACCGTATAAGAAAATTGAGAAAGAGCATGAACAAACTTTTCAGAAGTAGAGATATTCACTTTCTGTATAGAGTATATGTAAATAAGAGTTAAATATGCTTCTCCTCTAATGTAATAATATTAGTGTTACTGCATTTACATTAGAGGAATAGCATCATCATCACCATCATCATCACTGCCAGAATTACCCACCTTTGCAATTGTTTGGAAAGCAGATACTTTCCTTACTGTTGATGAGAAGGGAAATAGAAATAAATATTCTACAGGGTAATTTCCAAGTATATATCAAAAGCTTGGGAAATGGACGTTCTTTAACTCCAACGAAGTATTCTTTGTACATTACCAAAGATTTCAAAAAAGGTGTAAGGTAAATATCTGTCAATAACTTATATTAAAATTGTATGTGTATACATACATACACACACACACACACACACACACACACAGTGCAATACCATGAAGCCATTAATAATTCCATGTTTGAGAACAGTTATCTTCATAAAAAAAAGAGCAAAAATAAAAACTGGTTAAAAGTAATGGATATACTTATAAATGGAAAATAAGAATATATTTTAAAAAGAGAGCAAAATGTAATTATTTGTGGATGGGAGATTAATGGTTATTTCATTTTTCTTCTCTTTCTTCCAGGCCTTCAATATCCAGGCCTCAAACTTTTCTCCCCTCCTTCCCTCCCTCCCTCCCTCCCTCCCTTCCTTCCTTCCTTCCCTCCTTCCTTCCTTCCCCTCCTTCCTCCCTCTTTCATTCTCTTTCTCTTCTTTTTTGTTCTATTTTATACGTCAAATATTTTTTCAATAAATGTAATTTTTTCAGTTAAACAGTTTTTAATATCAAATCATCTTTAAAATATGATTGAGAAAGATAAGATGGGGCATTTGAAAGAGAATAATATGTTTTTATACAAGCTTCTTCCTGTAGCATTAATCATGTATTTAAAAGCCTTTGAACCTGAGCTAAAAAGACTTTAAAAAGCCTATAGTTACTACATTTTATTCATTTAGTGTTTAGGTTTATTCATAGTGGAAAAAAATGTTATTTGTGAACTGAGCTGAAGGTATGCGATACACTGTAGTAGATAAGGTAAGAAGAATCCATCTCATAGGTTTTGATGTTTAAAGGAGAAAATCAGGTTTTTAAAAATAGATAGATGCCACAACCTGTATATATACACATACATGCATATATAGAGATGGATATTTGTGTATCTATATATTTGCTCAGACACCCACACACACATACATAGCATTCATGTCTTCATTGAGTTAGTATCTTACAGAAGCACTTGAAGAGATGCACTAGGAATTACACAGAGGTAAGCAGCACTGTATTTCTATTAATCTAATGTAAAAATTTAATTGCTGTTTAATGTTTGTAGCACAAAAGCCTTAGGCTTCCAATTACTTAATCTATCTCCAGAACTTAACTCGGTAAATGACCATACTAGGAAAATTTAAAAAAATAAATTTCAGTGTTTGCAGACAAGGACAGAGTTTACAGAAATATATATATTTTTAAAAATCTAATGTTTAACACTAAAAAATATATGTGAGAGAATATTATTCTCTGCTTTCACAATTTCATCCCTTGTCTGTTTTCATTATTCATATTCCCTTACTTGCTTCTCTGTTTCTCTTTGTAAATCAGCACTGCAAAAGAGTATTTCTGAATTATTTCACTTTTTTTTGAAAAAATGGGATCATATTAATTTATGAGATTCAATTAAAATATTTTTACATAATAAATCCAACTGTAAAATAACTTCACCTTCATCATTATTAGTGAACTTTAATCATTTGTTAGTAATATTTATCTTATTATATAATATTATATACATTATATATTATAGTATAACAGTATACTATTATATGCACATCAAATATTTATACCTCACATACTCTTTACTCTCTTGAGTGCAATTTCTGAGGCAGAACATTAAGATATGGTCAGCAATTCTATAATCCCTAATATTATACCATAAAGCACATATACACTGACATTCCCAAACACCTATCTGACATACTGACCATGCACGCAAAAAATTGAAGCTGTTTTCCTCATTTTAGGATGACCTTCACATCTTTGATGTGCACAAAGTCCTTAAAAAGATAAGTTGCTACATCAACAGCTTGTTCTTCAAATATAGGCTTAAAATAAATTTATTCTATTGTTATATATAGGCGGAACATTATAGGAAGTCACGGAATGGTATCTCCTATCATAGCCTCAAGGGCACACAATAAAAGAGTTTATTCATCTTTTTCTACAGTCACCCTTGAGATGATGTCAGGGTACAATTCAGTTAAAAAGTGTAGTTTAAATTCACATTTGCTTGTCATAATTTCAACTGTTGAGACACTACTTCTCAGACTTTTCCACTGATATATCATTATTAATGAAACAGAGAAGTCCTGAGAATGTGTGCTATTGCCTAAAGAAAGATCTTCATATACAAAATGCATTTGCAGGAATTTTTGCATTCAATGCTATAGAAATCTGGCATATGCTTTGAGCAAACCACTATGAATGCTATTTATCACAGTTTTGGAGATATTTTGAAGGTATATTTTCTGACAATAACCTGGCAACCACGTGCCACGCTTTACTTTCTCTGCTCCCCAAATCAAACACACACAGTAAGAAAAACCAGGAACACCTGTATCCACTGTTGTATAAAAAAGGAAATATTCTGATTTTGCAGATGAGGAATATAATGGTAAAGGCATTATGTCTCTTTAAAATACTAACATGTCTAACAAGTGATGATTCTAGGGGGAAATATGTCCTCTGCAATTCCAGCCACTCATTTTTCCCACAACACAAACACAAACAAAATTCCACAATAGTGATCTAAGGAGAATGAATAAATGAGAGCATTTGAGCTGGAACTCAAAATACCAATAGAATCACAACTATATTTCACAGAAAAGAGGAGGCAAAACATGTCAGGCAGAAGCAAAATACATCAATGCCATTGAATGAAATATTGAAAATAATGTCCAAATGCTCTCACACCCAATTTTTTCTTGAGCAAATGGAGGAAACTAGAACTCTGCTTCTTATTTTGACCTATATATGCAGCACCAAGAGTGGTATTCTAGGAGTTATGCAGATCACAGTGTATTCCAAAATACTAACTTTATTCAAAGATCTGGAGATGTTCATGATTACAGGCATGAGCCACCGTGCCCGGCCTCATTTGTGTATTCATGTATCTAAAGTGTATTTATTTATCATTTAATATATGCTGATATGGTTTGGCTCTGTGCCCTCACCCAAATCTCATCTCAAATTGTAATCCCCACATGTCGAGGGAGGGACCTGGTAAGAGGTTGATAGGTTTCTGGGGCAATTTTCCCCATGCTGTTCTCATGGTGGTGAGTGAGTTCTCACAAGATCTGTTGGTTTAAAAGTGTTTGGCAGTTCCTCACCTGCTCTCTCTCTCGCCACCTTGTGAAGAAGGTGCTTGCTTCTCCTTTACCTTCCATCGTGATTTAAGTTTCCTGAGGCCTCCACAGCTATGTGGAACTTCGAGTCAATTAAACCTCCTTTGTTTATAAATTATCCTGTCTCAGGTAATATCTTTATAGCAATGTGAGAACAAACTAATACACATGCCAAGCATGGCACTACATGTTTGGGGGTCCAAGAGTGAACAAAACTAAGTCATTCTCTTCACTGAGCTTTTATTCATGTGTATGTTTGTGTCTACGTGTGTATATTTGTTCATGCACATAAACATCGTCCCTATTGGAGTTGGGAGGAGAACATACAAATAAGTAATTTTGAGTTAGAAAGGGAGGAATGCTTTATTTTTATTTACTAGGTGTTAATATGAAAAGTCTGAAAAAAATTGAGCAAATGTATGACATGATAATTTATATACCATAGAAAGGTAGTTCTACAACAATCCATAATATAGTCAAAAATAGAGAGAATAAAAAACAAAAGGTAAGTTAAAGCTTAGTCAACTGATTGTGAACTATTATAGAAGCACAAAGAAGTGAAAAGGAGAAGATTTCAGATTGAAGGGGAAAGCGTATCATGTCAAGTAGCAGAGCTGCCAAAAGCCAGAGGGGAAATTTGATGTTATTTTGCCAGAATCTAGACATCAAGAGTAGTGTAGATAAGGAAATTAACTTAGTTTGCTATTAGCTACTTTACTTTTGACTAGATCCTGGGTGGACTGATGTGTTCCTGCATTCCCTGACAGATTTATACTCATGGAAACTAAGGCAGAAAAAAAATCTTCAAGAAAGTCAAATAGGTCATGTATTTCTGAAAGACCGAGTCAGATATATATTATGGCTGCTTAAAAGTTATGCTATTACCAATGACCTCTAAAGGAGAACTTTTACTAGAATAATAAAATATGCTCTGTAAAACAAAAACTTTTTTTCTACTTCCCAACCTTGTGAGTATTTCATCACTCTTCTAACCATCATTGATTTTGGGACGTAATAGGAATGACTGTTTAATGAATGGAGTAATGATCCAACAGGAACGGGTCAAGAATTCAATTAGATATAAAAAAGAAAGAGAAATGATATAGCATAGAATTTCTAGCATAAGACAGTAAATAAAGTTATTATTAACTAAAAAGCATAAATAAGTCTAGAATTATAATTAAGTCTTAGTTATAAGTAGATGAATCTAGACTTAGTTATAAGTAACTAAATAAGTAACCTATTTATAAGTAAGTCTAGACTTATCTACATTTATAGGTTATCTTGAGTTGAGGAAAGGTTTTGGGGACTAGGAAAACTTTACTGTAAACACAGCCAATTGGAGAAGACCAATTGGATAAGAAAGACCAATTGGAAAGGAATTTGGGAGAGATCAAATATGAAAGAAAGAATCAAAGAGGCAAAGGATGCAAGTGGAGATCATCTTAAGAAATTGAAAACTCATTTTTATTTCCAGTGTTACACTGAGTATAGAGGAGTGAATAAGAAACCCAAACTTTCCAAAAGCTTTAGATATTTTTAACATTAGTAAATTTTTAGTCAAGCAGCAGACATAGTTTCAAGGTAATCAGGCCAATCAAACCTCAGAGCCATGTATCCAGGGAAATCAGTAAATTTCTCTTAAGGGAAATTTTTAATGACAAGACCAATAGCCATCTGATAGACTCCATTTGTTTCTATTGCTGCTGCACTGTTGGAAAAGGTGACTTTGAGATTGCTTCCAGCTCTACACTTTATGATTCAATTATTCATTTAAACCATCAGAACTAACCATAGAATAATCATTCAAGGAAATCATAAAATTTTGCTCCCTAGGTTGTAATCAATTTATGTGGGGTCTAATGTTTCAAACAGCTTTTGTTACAAATATGAACACACACATTATGAAACTAGACACTGCTCATACTTTATTTGAACCCAAATATTAGCATTGTAAAATTCTTATTTTGTGAGACATGTGATTTCTCATCATTTGCTTGCCCTCTCAGAGCTCTCAAATTAGTATACATCATTTATATTTCTAGTGTAATGTTAGAAATGAAAATGTTAGAAATGAAATTATTATATAGCACATTATTTGACATAGATATTTCAATTTCATGCAACACTTGTTGCATCTAGTGCTTGTTATTTAACAGCTTTTTAATTTAAATGGGGATGTAATGATTTTTGAAAGTATATAGAAGCTGCATTCATTTCTCATTTCTTAGCTATTGGATCTATGTCATAGATTAATTTTGCTAGTGATTTTAAAGACTGAAACAGTAATTACTTGTATCTTCTTATGGTTCCTTTTAAAATCACTAATGGAAAAAGTCAATGTTAAAACAGTTATTCTCTAATTCCTTTAGGTCAATCAATACAGCTAAGTACAAATGCAAGGCAGTGCACAATTTATCATATTTTTAACAAAAGTCTACAATAACATTCTCTTTAATAATTAAATATAGATTTGAAAGAAAAAGAACCTGATAATTTTCAGCATATTTTACATACATATTCAAAAATTCATGTATTTTACGGTTAGCAAAGTATCCTGAAGTGCCAAATTGACCAAATTGACAAGAATGTTTTATTTTTTTCCAGTTTATTCAAATATATAGGTGCCCAAAACCTATATTACGCAGACAGGTTATACAGCATCATATTTCATGTTGGAGACAGATATAAGTGATATAATAAAATGGCACAACCTATGTTCTTGTTTCAAATTGACATTTTCCCTGTCTGATGATTGAATATACTGTCTAGATTTGATGATTATTGATATCTATCTATTTTTTTGCTTCTGCTAGTCAGATTTCAACTCTGGGACACTCAGGATTCATCTCTTACTTGTGCAAATCCCTAGACCTTACCTTGCCTCATATCTTTTTTTTCCTTTGAGACGGAGTTTCTTTCTTGTTGCCCAGGCTAGAGTGCAATGGCATGATCTCAGCTCACTGCAACCTCCACCTCCCGGGTTTAAATTATTCTCCTGCCTCAGCTTCCCGAGTAGCTGGGATTACAGGCATGCACCAACATGCCTGGCTAATTTTTCATATTTTTAGTAAAGACAGCGTTCTCCATATTGGTCAGGCTGGTCTCGAACTCCCAACCTCAGGTGATCCTCCCACCTTGGACTCCCAAAGTGCTGGGATTACAGGCCTGAGCAACCACACTTGGCCAACCTTGCCTCATTTTTAACTTACAATTCTGATATCTGAAATTTTGTCTCTATTGAATTCAGTTTCATGATCTGAATATGTGGCATGACCCCAAGCCAGCATTACTTGCACACCAGGTGAATATCAGTCTCAAATAACTGTGATCACCTTTGTTTCACTAACAGCTTTTGACTCACTAATCAAACCAACATTGGTTCCTATACATAAGGTTTGTAAAAAATATTTTTATGATAACAATAACACATAATGTTAAAAAATCAAACACTATGAAATGATACAAATTAAAAAATAAAAGACAGTCCACTATCCTATCGAACACCCCTGAAGTGACAACTCTTCTGAAGGTTAAACCCATAACCCTAACTAATATTAAAAGTAATATATTTTTCAATTTAATCAATTTTAGGAAATATCTATGGACTCTGCTTTAAAAGATGAAGATGACCTTATCTTCCATCCATAGTTTTTAGTAGATATTCTGATAGTGGGGGCCACTGTAATACAGAAAATCTGGATAACTAAGAAAACAATATTTTAAATAGAACTTGAGATTCTACATATTAAGGAACATATCCAGTACTCAATAATGAAAAGAGTGCACTGCTTAAGATATAGAAAGTAGTAGGAGAATACATTTCCCTTTCCAACTGGAACAAAACATAAAATCTATGAAATTATGAATATCTTAATGCCCCAGAGGGCTGAGTTCACTTTGTAACCTAATTAAAAAACTACAAGAAGAGACAAACTTTTTCTAGGAGGGATAAAACCCATGCTGCAACAGGTTTGCCAAATCAGTGGAAAAAAGAGGAAACCACCAAAGATAAAAGTCACAAGTACTAACCTGATGTTGTAATTAATTCTTAAACCCTGAGAAGTAACTGGGCTTATAGTTCCAAATCCTGTGAACCTCAAAAACAAGGGAAGTCTCTATTTACCACTTTTTTTTTTTCATGGACTTTTCTTGAATGACGAGGGGAAATTTGGGGGTAGGTAAGTCAGGAAAAACAGAAGAAAAGCAACCTCAGCATTATAGGCACATGAGTCTGTCTTAAGTCTGAGGGTGGAAAATAAAAACTGAGAAAAGCATGTTCATACCTTACACTTTACACTGAAAACCATAAAGCAGCTATAAAGCACAACTGAGGGGGACAGGAATACCAAAAGAACACTCCTCTGAAGAGATGAAGGAGCATAGGATCCGTTTAAGTCTGGAGGCAAAGTAAGAAAATAGAGAAAAACCCTCTCCGCACTCCAGGCCTTAGACTAAGTACAAGCAAAATTTATCTATTGCTGCTTATAGACTAGGGGACCTAACAGAGACTTACCAATTGAGAGTACAAGTGCATAGAGCCTGCCTACCCTGTGCACAGGGCTCTAACAATTACCGAAGGGATGACCCCAGCACCTTTCTCAAGTTTGAAGGTCAAGCAGACAAATTAGAAGACTGCATGACTACTCAATGCAACTATAATGAGTTACTATCAAAGTCTAAATCAGCCAAACAATAATCTAGATGATTGAATTCTCCTCACGTGAATTGCCTGACAGATGCAAAATCTCCTATTTTCTGGATGTAAAAAATATTTAAGTCCCTGCTATTCTTGCACATACAATGCTTGACACTCAATAAAAAGTAATGGGATATGCTAAAAAGAAAAAAAAAGCAAGTACACATGATACATTGGCAATAGACAAATGGTAACTAAAACCAAAGACAGACATTTTGTTCCAAATATTTCAGTATCACACAGGGCCATAAAACCAGTGACGATAAATATGCTAAAACATTTAAGCAAAAACTAAACAATATGCCTGAAGAGTTAAAGAATTTTAGCATGAGAGATTCATACCATATTTAAAAATTCCAAATTGAAATTATAGAAATAAAAAACATGACATTAAAGATTCATAATTATTTTAGCAAGCTTAATAGCAGAATGAATATACAGAATAATCATTTTATTTGATAGCAGGTCAACAGAAATTATTCAAACAGAAACATTAAGATTGTTTTTAAGTAACAAAAAAAGAATAGAGTATTTAAAAACAGTTTGACAACATTAAACTACCTAACATGTGCATAATGGAGTCCAAAAAGAAAATATTAAAAGAATGACAATAAAATATTCAAACTGAGAAGTTTTTAAGATAAGCCAACGTCCTATATATCCCCCCCCCCAAAAAAAAATCAGAAGATACTAAGGAGAATTAATAAAAGAAAAACAAAGCTTGGCAGTCATAGTCAAATGGTATTGGGTGAAAATTAACAATAAAGAGAAAATCTTAAAAACTATACCAAGAAACAGTAAGAATTACAAATTGCTTTTATGAAAAGCAATGGATACCAGAAGACAATTACTGGCAATTTTTGAGGCTGTCAATCTAGAGTTTTACATTGACAAATATATCCTCCAAAAGTAAATGTAAAATTAAGAGTTTTTTGACAGCAAAATATTAGATAATTTATTTTCAACAAATACAATATATGTGCATTTTAATAAAGATATATATTAACAAATTTTAATGTATAAAAATCTGCTTAAATGTTTGCTCATTTGCTGTGTTTTTATTTAAAAACACAAAGTTACACGAACGAATACAGGACGTAATTACTGAAAAAAGATATTTGAAATACAAGTAACTGAAAAATAGTATCACATGGAGAAATTCCACAAGTGAATAAGAAAAAGTCCAACAATACAGCAACCAAAAGGCTTTAGATTTGAAGCACTAAGTATCATCTTATTTATTTATCTTATTTTCTTTTTTTCTTGTGGAATTCCCATGGAGAGATTTTATGACCAATATGCTACATTTTACAACTTTTCTGTAATTTTCTTTTTTTTGTTGTTTGAACTATACTCTGGAAAATTTCTTAGTTTTTGTTGTTTTGAACATAAATGTGTTCTTTAGGCCTGGATATTTCATTTATTCAGCTTTTAATTTTCTTTTATTTCAGAAACAATGTTCCAATTTCATAAAACCTCTTCTTCTTTTTGATTGCTCATCAGAGTCACCTCTTCTATTTAATAGAATCAACAAATTATGTATTTGGTACGCCTTAAATTTTCCTTAGGACAAATCAACTTTCCCCATAGTCATCAGAGTCACTAATATAGTTGGTTTTCCATAGCTTGATTTCTACTGATAGGAATATCCTTAATATATTTTTTTTCTCTATTGAATATCCTACTCATATTTTCAATTCTCAGTTTTGTAACTACATTAATAGTGCTTATGTTCTCCAAAATATTCTACCTAAATTTGTATGAATTGTTGAAACCACAGTTCTTCCTGAAAAAGTAGCTTCTATAATTATCACTGTACTTAAATAATATAATTTTCTGATTGCACATTTCATAGAATAACATTTTCTAAATATTTTAGATTTCATTACTTACCATTTCTCTCATTTTTTAAAGTAAACCATATCACAGTCCAGAGGACATGTGAGACAATTTTTGACAAATAAAATATTGTTTTTCCTTTTGTAAAATCCATCCTTTTACTTTTGTTATAATATTTACCTAATTAAAAATATTCCATGATAAACATTATTACCTAAAACATTAGTAAAAGCAAGATTAATATTAGTTTTTCATTTATGAAATAATTATTCATTGAGCACATGCTATGTTCAAAGTACTATGGCCAAAACTGGGTATAAACAAATGAATAAAAAGAGAATATATCCAGTCCTTTGATGTATATGCTCTAATTGGAATACAAACATCAAAAAAGAACGTAAACAAATGCATATAACTAATTTCTAAGTAAAGATATTAAGAAATAAAAAAAACTAACAAAAAAATCTCTAATTCTCACCCACAGTATAACCCACTACTTTTTCATAATGCAGTTAATATTTTGAAAAAATCTGACCATATTAATTATCTCACAATTGTGTTTTTGGTTGTTACTGAAGAACTCCTGAGAATCTTGTTTTTAAAGTTGATAACATGTCTTTGGGTGTTCAAAAATATGTCAAAGTACTTGATCTTTAAGGATAAACATGATTTAATCTACATGACACAGTGCAATATAAAGTTATCCAATAAAAAGAGCTACTGTAATACATTCTATTGGAAACTAAATATAAATACATAGAGAAGTTAAAAGTAAAAGGCCAGGCATGGTGGCTCATGCCTGTAATTCCAGCACTTTGGGAAGCTGAGGTGGGTAGACTGTATGATCCCAGGAATTTGAGACCAGCCTGGGAAACATGGCAAAACCCTGTCTACACAAAAAATACACAAATTAGCCAGATGCGGTGGTGCGCACCTGTAGTCCCAGCTACTGAGGAGGCAGAGGTGTAAGGATAACTTGAGCCTGGGAAGCAGAGATTGCTGTGAGCAAGCTCACGCTACTGCACTCCAGCCTGGACGACAGAATGAGACTCTGTTTTGAAAAAAAAAAAAAAAAAAAAAGGTAAAAAAATTAAAAGTTTTAAGCTATGTATATGTATTAGTCCATTTTCACACTGTTTGACTTACCTGAGACTGGGAAGAAAAAGAAGTTTAATGGATTAACAATTCCATGTGGCTGGGGAGACCTCATGATCGTGGTGGAAGGCAAGGAGGACCAAGTCATGTTTTACATGGAGGGCAGCAGGCAAACAGAGAGAGCTTGTGCAGGGAGACTCCTATTTTTAAAACCATCAGACATCATGAGACTTATTCACTATCACGAGAACAGCATGATTCAATTGCCTCCCACCGGGTCCCTCCCACAACACGTGGGAATTCAGGATGAGATTTTGGTGAGGACACAGGCAAACCATATCAGTATAAAAACATATATTAAAACATATAACTAAGCACAAGATAATTGAAGTGGTTATTTTAATATCAGAAAAGTAGACTTCAGGAATACTACAAGGATAAAGAACACATTTCATAACATAAAGAGAAAGATCCATCATAAATATATACTATTTGATATGTCTACAAAACCTTTAACAGAATATCAACATACATAAAGTAAAAAGTAACAGACTGAAAACAAGAAATAGACAAATTCACAAATGCAGTTGGAAATTTAAAATCACCTATCTCAGTAACTCCTAGAATAAATAGAAAATTAACATGAATATAGGAGTTTTAACAATATTGTTAACAAAATCAAATTCTCTAAGCCTTCACTTTAAGAGAATAATGCAAACCTAATGTAGAAAGAATGTATGTAGAAACAATGAAAAATGTCAAAAGAGTGAAATACTCTATATAAGAGCGGCCATAAATGACATTGAAAATAAATAACAGAAAAATCAACAAAACCAAGCAATTTGTTTCAGATCAAAATAATTGAGTAACTCCCTGGCTAGACTGATCATTAAGAAAAATAAACAAACTCACAAACTTACCCTTGAAAATTAAACAGGGGACATCAGCACTGACCCTACAGGAATTAAAACATTCATAAGATCAAATTATGTACAATTTTATATAAAATAACAATACAACTTAGATAAAATGAACACATTGTTTGAAAGCTGTTGTGGTGGGCAGAATGGTTTTCCTAATTTATCTATGCCTTAATCTCTGAAATATGTAAATATGTTATGTTGCTAATGGGACTTTGCAGATATGAGTAATAATATTAACCATAAGGGAGAGTGTCCAGATCACTGTGCTTCAATGTAACCACACGAGTCCTTAAAAGCAGAGCATATTCTCATTCTGGGGTTAGGGAAAGATGTCACAAGAGGAGCTCTGAGAGATTAACAAGCATGAGAGGGACTCAGCCTTCCACTGTTGTTGATGATAGAGGGATGCCACATGAAAAGCATGAGAAGGAATGTAACAACCTCTAGGAGCTATGAGCAGTCAACAGTCAATTGACAGCAAGGAAACATGGAACTGAACTTTACAATAGCTTGGAGTTGAATTTGGCCAAAACCCAACTGAACTTCAAGTATATTCATCCTCAGAGACTCTAAAAAGAAAACCTTAATTTTGGCCTTGTGGGATATTAAGCAAAAGGACCCAACCGAACCATGCTGAACTGGAACTTCTGACATACTGAACTGTGAGATTAAAATGTATTTCTTGATGCTACTAAATTTATGGCACTTTATTAAAGCAGTAATATAAAACAAACACAGGCACAAACGTCAAAAATGACACAATAATAGATAATTTGAGAAGACCTCCCACAACTAAATTTAATTCACAGTATAAAACCTTCTCACAATGAAAATGCCATCTTCAGATAGCAATACTGGTAGAGTGCCTTAAACTTTTAAGACAAAATAATAATGCAAATATGAAGCTTTTTAAGAAAGGAAGAGGGATACCATAATCATCTTATGAGACCATCATTACCGTGTACTAAACTAAACCAAACTGATTACAGTTTTAAAATTCATTATATAATATCTTGTCTGATGATTGATGTGAACATCTTTAACAAAATATTAACATATTGATTCAAATGATACCTAAAAGTGCAATACACTATGATCAAAATTTGTTACTTAGAAATGCAAAACTAATATTAACATTTAACCATAAACCAATGCATTTTTTATATTAAAAGAATAAAGAACAAAACCTTTATTACCTTTTCAATAGACTCTAAAATCATTTAATAAAATTCAGCACTTATTCATGAGTTTAAAAATCAGTGTACTAGAAAAAGAAAATAACTTTCACAACTTGATATAAACTGTACACTAAAAACCTGTAGCTAATATTGTACCTAAGATCAGAAAAAGGACAAAAGTTGTCCACTCTTGCTATTTCTATTCAATATTGTATCAGATATTTTTTATTTTAACTTTTATTTTATTAAGGTTTCGAGGTATATGTGGATGTTTGTTACATAGGTAAGCATAAGTAACCTAGTGTCAAGGGGGTTTGCTCTACAGATTATTTCATTACTTAGGTATTAAGCCCAGTCACCCAGTAGTTATCTTTCCTGCTCCTCTCCCTCCTCCTACACTCCACCCTCAAGAACACCCCAGTGCATGTTGTTTCTTTCATTGTGTTCTCATCATTTGCCTCCCACTTATAAGTGAGAAAATGTAGCATTTGGTTTTCTGTTCCTGCATTGGTTTGCTAAGGATAATACCATCTAGGCTCCATCCATATTCCTGTAAAAGACATGAATTTGTTCTTTTTTATGGCTGTGTAGTATCCCATAGTGTATATGTACCATATTTTCTCTATCCAATCTGTCATTGATGGGCTTTGAGGTTGACTCCAAGTTTTTGCTGTTGTGAATAGTGCTGCAATGATCATTTGTGTACATGTATCTTTATTGTAGAATGATTTACTTTCTTCTGAGTATTTACATTCCTCTGAATAATAATGGAATTGCTGGGTCCAATGGTAGTTCTGCTTTTAGCTCTTTAAGGAATCACCATACTGCTTTCCACACTTGTTAAATTAGTATTCCCCATTCTACACAACCTCACCAGCATCTGTTATTTTTTGACTCTTTCATTATAGCCATTCTGACTAGTGTGAGATGGCATCTCACTGTGGTTTTGATTCGCATTTCTCTAATGATCAGTAATATTGAGACTTTTTTCATATGTTTGCTTACTGCATGTATTTCTTCTTTTGAAAAGTCTGTTCATGTCCTTTGTCCACTTCTTAATGGGATTGTCTATTTTTCTCTTATAAGTTTAAGTTCCTTACAGATGCCAGATAGACCTTTGTTGGATGCATAGTTTGTAAAAATTTTCTTCCATTCTGTAAGTTGTCTGTTTACTTTGTTGATAGTTTCTTTTTCTGTGGAGAAATTCCCAATTTTAATTAGATTCCACTTATCAATTTTGCTTTTGTTGCAATTACTTCTGGTGTCTTTATCATGAAATTTTTGCCCATTTCTCTGTGCAGAATGGTATTGTGTAGTTTGTCTTCCAAAATTTTTCCAGTTTGGGCTTTTACACTTAAGTCTTTAATCTATCTTGAATTGACTTTTGTATAGGTTGTAGGAAAGGGTTCAGCTTCAGTCTTCTGCAAATGACTAGTCAGTTATCCCAGCACCATTTATTGAACAGGGAGTCTTTTCCCCATTGCTTATTTCTGTCAGCTTTGTTGAAGAACAGATAGGTGTAGGTGTTTGGCCTTATTTCTGTGTTCTCTATTCTATTCCTTTGGTCTATGTGCCTGTTTGTGTATCAGTGCCATGCTGCTTTGGTTACTATTGCCCTGTAGAATATTTTGAAGTCAGGTAATGTGATGTCTCCAGCTTTGATCTTTTTGCTTAGGATTGCCTTGACTATTTGTACTCTTTATTCATTCCATGTAAATTTTCAAAAAGTTTTTTTTTTTTTTTTCTATTTCCATGAAGAATACCATTGGTAGTTTGATAGAAATAGCATCAAATCTGTATATTGCTTTGGGCAGTATGGCCATTTTAATGGTATTGATTATTTCTATCCATGAGCATAGGATGTTTTCCATTTGTTTATGTCTTCTCTGATTTCTTTGAGCTATTTTTGGAATTCTCATTGTAGAGATCTTTCACCCCCCTAGTTCGCTGTATTCCCAAAAATGTTATTCTTTTGTGTCAGTTGTGCATTGGATTCCCTTTCTGATTTGGCTCTTGACTTGGCCTTTGCTAGTGTGTAAGAATGCTAGTGATTTTTGTACATTGATTTGTATCCTGAAATTTTGCTGAAGTTCTTTATCAACTGAAGGAGCTTTTGGGCTGAGACCATGGGGTTTTCTAGATAAAGAATCACATTATCTGCAAACAGAGATAGTTGGACTTCCTCTCTTCCTATTTGGATGCCCATTATTTCTTTCTCTCTTGTCCTAACTGCTCTGGCTAAGACTTCCAATACTATGTTGAATAGGAGTGATGAGAGAAGGCATCCTCATCTATTTCTGGTTTTCAAGTGGAATGCTTCTTTGTACATCTGGTAGAATTTGGTCATTAATTCATCAGATTCTGGGCCTTTTTCTGGTCGATAGGCGATTTATTACTGATTCAATTTCAGAGCTCATTGTTGTTCTGTTCAGGAAACCAATTTCTTCCTGGTTCAGTCTTGGGAGAATGTATGTGTTCAGGAATTTGTCCATCTCTTCTAGCTTTTCCAGTTATTACACATAGAGGTGTTTGTAATAGTTTCTGATAATTATTTTTAATTCTGTGGGGTCATTGGTAATGTTCCCTTCATTAGTTTTTACTGTCTTTATTTAGATCCTCTCTTTTTTCTTCTTTAATATTGTACCTAGTGGCCTATTTTATTACTTAAAAATTAAAAAAAAAAAAAAGACTCTTGGATTCAATGATAATTTCAATGGTTTTCATGTCTTGATGCCCTTCAGTTAAGCTCTAATTTTGGTGGTTTCTTCTCTTCTGCTAGATTTGGTGTTGATTTGTTTTTGCTTCTCTAATTCTTTCAGTTTCAATGTTGAGTTGTTAATCTGAGATCTTTCTAACTTTTTGATATGGTCATTAAGTGCCATTAATTTTCCTTTTAACACTGCCTTATCTATGTCCCAGAGATTTCAGTATGCTATCTCTTTGTTCTCATTAGTTGCAAAGAACTTCTTGATTTCTGTATTAATTTTATTATTTACCCCAAAGTCATTCAGGAGCATGTTGTTTAATTTCCATGTAATTGCATGGTTTTGAGTGATTTTCTTAGTTTTGATTTCTATCTTTGGTTTGAGAGTGTGTTTGGTATGATTTCAGTTATTTTGCCTTTGCTAAGGATTGTTTTATGTCCAATCATGTGGTCAGTTTTAGAATATATGTCATGTGGCAATAAGAAGAATGTATGTACTGTTGTTTTGAGCTGCAGAGTCCTGTAGAGGTCTATCAGATCCACTTGTTCCAATGTGGAGTTCAGGTCCTGAATTTCTGTCTGGAGCCATGAGGCCCAGAGTTAGCCGACCTCTGTTGCTTGATCTCCGCAAAGTGGAGACAAGATGGCACATTTCCAGGTTCTTCATTATAAACTGTTCCCGCACGCGCCTAAATCTTTTCCCGCGTGCGCCCAAAACTTTTCCCGCGCACGCCCAAAACTTTTCTTGCGCACGCCTAAACTGTTCTCGCTGCGTGCAAACCTTTCCCGGGCGCGTGCAAACTTTTTCGTGCCCAGGAAGATATGCAGCCTATGGCGCAGGCGCAATCCCGTGCCCGGGAAAATTACAAACCGACGGCACATGCGCAATTGTAATTTGAGAAAGCCCGGCCCCCCGTCACTGCCCTGGCCCAACCTCTTCCTCTGTCAGCCTATATAAGGCATTGCACTGCCACCATTAAACGAGACTTGATCAGACTATTTGTCTTGTCTCCATTTCTCGTGTTTTCTTGTCTCCTCCATTCCCACTCCCCCTTCCAGGGTCTGTTCAACTGTCCTGCAGGTCGGGACACCTGGCGCCCGAACAGGGACCTGGACACGGGGGAAAAAGTGAGGAAGAAGGCACTAGAGTCGGCCGAAAGTAAAAGTGGAAGAAATTCCTCCGGACGTCGTGGGAGCCTGCAGCTCCCGTTGGAACCAGAGGTAAGTAATAGTGTCTGATTATGGGACAAGAATTAAGTCAACATCAGACTTATGTAGGGCAGTTAAAAGAGGCCCTAAAAACATGAGGAGTAAGGGTTAAAAGTAATGATTTGTTTACATTTTTTGATTTTGTAAAAGATACCTGCCCTTGGTTTCCACAAGAGGGAACCATTGACATAAAGAGGTGGTGTAGAGTGGGAGATTGTTTTCAAGATTACTATAGTACTTTTGGACCAGAAAAGGTTCTGATAACAGCCTTTTCTTATTGGAATCTGATCAAAGATATAATAGATAAAAAGGAAAAAGAAAAAGATCCTGAGGTAATGGCAGTGGTTACTCAGACTGAGGAAATATTAAGAGGCAGCTCCCAAACTGACTTTGAAAAATCCACACCTAACAAAGAAATAGACCTTATATCGCTACAAATGACGAGGAAGAGGCTGGGGTCCCCTCAATAACAAATATAGAAACATCAAATAAGGAAAAGGCCAAAAAATACCCAGTTTTACCTACAACTAATGAAAGCAAAAGTAAAAATAACCTTAACCCTTCAGAAGTAGGACTGGGATAATTTAGAGGAAGAGGCAGAAAAATACCATAATTCTGACTGGCCACAAACTCTTACTTATCCCCCTCCCTATATTAAGGCTTCTGCCCCCGCAATTATGGCAGTAATAGACCCAAAAGAGGAGCTTAGAGGAAAAATTGCACAACTTGAAGAGCAAATAAAGCTCGAAGAACTACATCAGTCTAATTACTAGATTGAAGAAATTAAGGACAGGAAGTGAGAGCGTCCAATACCCTAATGGAATAGAGAAACACTCTCACCCTCAGAGACCTGGACAGCATGTCCCAAAAGGAAGATCGCTTGGTAGTAGGGATAGGGAGGATTCCTCTCCTTGAGACATTTTTCTAGTAACTGAAACTACAGATGCACAGGGCCAAGCCTAGAGACACCACAATGGGTTTGAATTTACTGTAATAAAAGAACTAAAAACCGCTGTCTTGCAATATGGAGCTACTGCCCCAGTACACCCTGGCCATAGTCAAATCTGTGGCCGAAAATTGGCTCACTCCCATAGATTGGAACACCTTAGTTAGAGCAGTTCTTTCCGGGGGTGACCATCTGATTTGGAAGTCAGAATTTTATGAAAATTGTAGAGATACGGCCAAGAGAAACCAACAAGCCAGAAATGGTTGGGATTTTGATATGCTAACTGGCTCGGGTAACTATACAGAAACCGATGCTCAGATGCAGTACGATCCCGGACTGTTTTCTCAAATCTAAGCAGCGGCTACCAAAGCCTGGAGAAAACTCCCTGTTAAGGGGGATCCAGGAGCCTCGCTCACGGGGGTCAAACAAGGACCTGATGAGCCCTTTGCAGACTTTGTACATAGACTTTTAACCACGGCCAGCAGAATATTTGGAAATGCCGAGGCAGGGGTGGATTATGTAAAACAATTAGCTTATGAAAATGCTAACCCGGCTTGTCAGGCAGCAATCAGACCTTATAGAAAGAAAACAGACTTAACAGGCTACATCCGCCTCTGTTCAGACATAGGGCCCTCATATCAACAGGGCTTGGCTATGGCTGCTGTCTTTAGTGGACAAACCATAAAAGACTTCCTTGCTAGTAAAAATAAGAATAGCAGGGGGTGCTTCAAGTGAGGAAAAATGGGACACTTCACTAGGGATTGTAAGGGAGAGCTAGCTAAGACCTTAGAGGCAAAAGCTCCAGGCCTCTGCCCTAGGTGTAAAAGAGGAAAACTTTGGGCCAACAAATGTAAATCTAAAACTGACAATCAAGGAAATCCCCTAACACCTCAACAGGGAAACGGATTGAGGGGCCAGCCCCAGGCCCTGAAACAAGCTTATGGGGCAGTCAGTTTTGTACCAACCAACAGCAATCTGTTTCACAGCTTAGTAGAGCAACCCCAGGAAGCACAGGATTGGACCTCTGTTCCGCCTCCCACACGGTATTAACCCCTGAAATGGGACCCCAGACCCTAAGTACGGGTATATATGGGCCCCTACCCTCAAACATGTTTGGATTAATCCTAGGGAGAAGCAGTGTCACCATGAAAGGCCTACAGGTCTTTCCAGGAATAGTTGATAGTGATTATATAGGAGAAATCAAAATCATGGCCAAGGCTATTGACAACATCATTATCATTCCTCAAGGGGATAGAATAGTGCAGTTACTCCTGTTACCATTGCTAAAAACAACTAATAAAGTCCAATCACCCCTAAGGGGAAAGGGAGGATTCGGATCCTCAGACATCTACTGGCCACAGCCCATTACTAATCAAAAACCCTCTCTCACCTTATGGCTAGACGGAAAGTTATTTACAGGACTGATAGACACAGGGGCCGATGTAACAATTATTAAACAACAAGACTGGCCCTCCACTTGGCCCACTTCAGAGACCTTAACAAATTTACGAGGAATCAGGCAGAGTAATAACCCTAGACAGGTTCCAAATATCTCACCTGGAGAGATCAAGAAAGTAATTCCGGTCTCATTAAGCCATTTGTTATCCCTGATTTGCCTGTTAACCTTTGGGCAGAGATCTTCTCTCCCAAATGAGGGTCATCATGTGTAGCCCAAATGAAATAGTCACCGCACAAATGTTGGCTCAGGGCTACCACCCTGGGAAAGGGTTAGGAAAAAGAGAAGATGGCATTTTACAGCCAATCCCAGCCATAGGAAACTTGGATAAAAGGGGGCTTGGAAATTTTTAACTGTGGCCATTGACATGCCTGCACCCCAAAAAAGTGCTGACCCAATCACTTGGAAGTCAGATGAACCCATCTGGGTTGATCAATGGCCACTAACCAATGAGAAGCTTGCCGCTGCCCAACAGTTAGTGCAGGAACAATTAGAGGCAGGACACATTACAGAAAGCAACTCTCCTTGGAACACCCCCATGTTCGTCATAAAAAAGAAATCTGGAAAGTGGAGACTCTCACAAGATTTAAGAGCAGTAAATGCTACTATGGTCCTTATGGGTGCCTTACAGCCAGGGCTACCTTCTCCAGTTTCAATCCCTCAAAGATATTTTAAAATTATCATAGACCTTAAAGATTACTTTTTTTACAATTCCCCTTCATCCTACTGACCAAAAACGATTCACCTTTAGCTTACCATCTACAAATTTTAAAGAACCAATGAAGCGATACCAATGGAAAGTGTTACCTCAAGGTATGGCCAACAGTCCCACCTTGTGTCAAGAATATGTGGCTACAGCCATACACTCAGTTAGAGAGACATGGAAACAAATGTATATTATACACTATATGGATGACATTCTTATAGCAGGACAAGTAGGAGAACAAGTCTTACAGTGTTTTGCTCAACTCAAACAGGAACTAACCACAGTGGGGTTACACATAGCTCCAGAAAAAATACAACTAGAAGACCCTTAAACATATTTAGGTTTTCAAATAAACGGACCAAAAATTACCAATCAAAAGGCAGTTATCCGTAAAGATAAGTTACAAACCCTCATTGATTTCCAAAAGCTCCTTGGAGACACAAATTGGCTCCGGCCATACTTAAAACTCACCACGGGAGACTTAAAACCTTTATTCAACAACCTGAGAGGTGATCCCAACCCTAAGTCCCTTAAGTCGTTATCAAAAGAAGTTCTTTTATCACTTAATAAAGTAGAGGCAGCCATTGCTGAGTAAATTGTTACTAACATAGACTATTCACAGCCATTATCCTTTTTAATATTTAACACAACACTGATGCCTACTGGTTTATTCTGGCAAAATAACCCTATTATGTGGGTCCACTTGCCTTCATCTCCGAAAAAGGTATTACTCCCCTATTATGATGCCATAGCAGATTTAATCATCTTAGGTAGAGACAACAGCAAAAAATATTTTGGAATTGAACCCTCTATGATCATACAACCTTATTCTAAGCCACAAATCCATTGGCTAATGCAAAACACTGAAATGTGGCCAATTGCTTGCACCTCTTATGCCAGTAACTTAGATAACCATTACCCGCCAAACAAGCTTATCCATTTTTGTAAGCTACATGCTTTTGTCTTCCCTCATGTCATCAGTAAAACACCTTTAGACAATGCCTTATTAGTATTTACTGATGGGTCATCCACAGGAACTGCTGCATATACCTTTGCTGACACCACTGTTAAATTCAAAACCAGCCATACCTCGGCTCAGCTAGTAGAATTGCAGGCCCTAATCACGGTGCTATCAGCCTTCCCTGATCAGGCCCTTAATATTTATACTGACAGTGCATACTTAGCTCACTCAATACCTTTACCTGAGACCGTAGCACAAATCAAACATGTGTCAGACACAGCCAAGTTATTTTTACAATGCCAACAATTAATACATGATAGATCAACTCCTTTCTTTCTTGGACATATTAGAGCTCACTCTGGATTACCAGGACCCCTATCCCAGGGCAACCAACTGGCTGATATGGCAACCAAGGCGGTAGCCATAGCTACAAATACAAACCTAGCCCAAGCACAAGCTACTCATGCCTTACACCATCTTAATGCTCAAACTTTGAGACTGATGTTTACAATAACTAGAGAACAAGCAAGACAAATAGTTAAACAATGTCAGACCTGTATAACATACCTGCCAGTCCCTCACTTAGGAATTAACCCAAGAGGACTAGTTCCCAACATGATCTGGCAAATGGATGTCACTCATTATTCAGAATTTGGTAACTTAAAATACGCCCATGTATGTATAGATACATTTAGTGGATTTATGCTAGCCACCTTACAAACAGGAGAAGCTACCAAACATGTCATAGCTCATTTACTACACTGTTTTTCCATAGCTGGAAAGCCTAAACAACTAAAAACAGACAATGGTCCTGGCTATACATCCAAAGCCTTTCAAGACTTTTGTCTTAAATTACAAATAAAACACATTACTGGAATTCCATATAACCCTCAAGGACAAGGAATAGTTGAAAGAGCACACCTATCCTTAAAAACCACCATTGACAAAATAAAAAAGGGAGAATGGTACCCTACTAAGGGCACCCCTAGAAATATCCTTAATCACACACTTTTTATTTTAAATTTTTTAAATTTGGATAACCTGAACAGATCAAGAGCCGATCGATTTTGGCATTCCGAGTCCAAAAAACAATTTGCCATGGTTAAGTGGAAAGACCCCTTAGACAACACATGGCATGGTCCAGACCCAGTGTTAATCTGGGGAAGAGGCTCAGTGTGTGTTTTTTCTCAAACTCATGATGCAGCCAGATGGCTACCAGAGCAACTGGTAAGACAGGTACCTAACAATAGCCAATCCAGGGAGTAATTTTCTCCCTGAGAGTACTCTTTTTCTCTATTGCAGAGATGAACTCCAACTACAAGCCCCTCTGGACCATGGTGCTGATTTGCCAAGCATTCCAGGTTTATGCCGGCTTTGGTAATACCCATGAGGCCCATACACATATACGACAATGATACGGTAAGCCCTGTGATTGTTATGGGGGATATGTGACCTCCCCTCCAAATAAGTACCTCTCAACCGTGTCCTGCTCCATTCACACAGCATACCTGTCTAGTGACTCCTTTAAGTGGAGGTGTGTGTGAACCCCAAGATTATCTAGCAGAGGGGGTACCACAACCTGCCTTTGTGACACATTTAAGGCTACTATGCATAGTTCCTGCTACAATACTTATTTAGAATGTACCTCTGGCGGTAAAACATACTATACTGCTATCTTAACAAGGTCTAGAACCCCTACTATAGGGGCCAGTAATGTCCCTACAGTTTTAGGAAATACTAATAGCCTTATACCAGCTGGCTGTACTGGAAATGTAGGACAGCCTGTCTGCTGGAATATTCACCCCCCTCTTCATATCTCTGACAGAGGAGGACCATAAGACAAGGTCCAAGAAATTATGGTATACAAAAGACTTGAAGAGTTGCAAAGGTCCCTGTACCCGGAAATTCACTACCACCCCTTGGCCTTGCCCAAAGGCCGAGGGAAAGAGAAAATTAATGCCCAGACCTTTGACCTCCTCCCTGCTACTCATAACCTGCTTAACAATTCCAACTCTAGTCTAGCTCATGACTGCTGGCTGTGTCTGCAATCAGGAGATCCCGTTCCTCTTGCCATACCCAGCAATGACTTAAATTATACATCCAATACCCTTTGCACCATAATTCCTCCCCTTAAAGTACAGCCTTTAGAATTTCCTAGTTCCTCTTGCATCTACTCCCCTCCCCTTATTAACACTTATGACCTTGATGTAGGATTCAATGAATTCAATAATTGTTCCAACATAGTAAATATTTCCCAATCGTTGTGTACCCCAAACAGCTCAGTTTTTATATGTGGCAATAATAGGGCTTATACCTATTTACCTACTAACTGGACAGGATGCTGTGTCTTAGCCATGCTTTTGCCAGACATAGACATTATCCCTGGAGATGAACCTGTACCTATCCCAGCTATAGATCACTTTTCAGGAAGAAACAAAAGTGCAATACAATTTATCCCCTTACTTGTAGGATTAGGCATAACTACTGCCGTAGCAACTGGGGCTACAGGCCTAGGGGTCTCTGTCAGTCAATACACCAAATTGTCTCATCAATTGATCTCAGATATGCAGGCCATCTCGAGTACTATACAAGATTTACAAGATCAGGTAGATTCTCTGGCAGAAGTAGTGCTCCAAAATAGAATAGGCCTAGATTTATTAACTGCAGAACAGGGAGGCATCTGCTTGGCTTTACAGGAGAAGTGCTGTTTCTATGCCAAGAAATCTGGGATCGTCAGAGATAAAATCAGGCGTCTACAAGAAGACCTAGAAAAATGACGAAAAGAAATAACCGATAACTCATTTTGGACTGGGTTCCATGGACTCCTTCCCTATCTTATGCCATTCCTAGGCCCCCTGCTTTGCCTATTGCTCTTACTCTCTGTAGGACCTTTGGTCTTCAATAAGCTCATGACATTCATTAAGCAACAAGTCGAGGCTATCCAAGCGAAACCTATACAGGTCCATTATCATCACCTAGAACAAGAAGATCACAGTGGTTCATACTCACACCCATTATGACCACCTTCCCTATGCGCTGAACTGGACAGCCAACGACGAGTAAGAGAGTATCATCTCTCACTAACCTAAGACAGAAGGGCCGTCATAAGCTACTGCCTAATCCCATGATGGGTACCAGTGATGAGATGTATTGCTCCAATCTAAGACAGGCGCAGTTCACTAGAGATAATCTTCTAGCTGCTATTATATATAATAAAGGGGGACCTGTCCAGAGCCATGAGGCCCGGAGTTAGCCGACCTCTGTTGCTTGATCTCCGCAAAGCGGAGACAAGATGGCACATTTCCAGGTTCTTCATTATAAACTGTTCCCGCGTGCACCTAAAGCTTTTCCTGCGTGTGCCCAAAACTTTTCCCGCGCGCCCCCAAAACTTTTCCTGCGCGCACCTAAACTGTTCCCGCATGCGCAAACCTTTCCCGCGCGCGCGCAAACTTTTTCAGCGCCCAGGAAAATATGCAGCCTACAGCGCAGGCGCGATCCCACGCCCGGGAAAATTACAAACCCACGGTGCATGCGCAATTGTAATTTGAGAAAGCCCGGCCCCCCGTCACTGCCCTGGCCCAACCTCTTCCTCTGTCAGCCTATATAAGGCATTGCACTGCCACCATTAAACGAGACTTGATCAGACTATTTGTCTTGTCTCTATTTCTCATGTTTTCTTGTCTCCTCCATTCCCACTCCCCCTTCCAGGGTCTGTTCAACTGTCCTGCAGGTCGGGACGCATTTCTTTGTTAATATTTTGTGTCGTTAATCTGTCTAAAACTGTCAATGGGTGTTGAAGTCTCCCATTATTATTGTGTAAGAGCCTATGTCTCTTTGCAGGTCTCTGAGAACCTGCTTTATTAATTTACTAAATTTGGGTGCTCCTGTGTTGCCTTCATCCTTTTATTTTGAGCCTATGTGTGCCATTACACGTGAGATGGGTGTCAACTTTCCACTTTGTGCCTTTTAAGTTGGGGATTTAGCCTATCTACATTCAAGGTGAGTATTGATATGTGTGGGTTTGATTATTTCATTGTGTTGTTAGCTGGTTATTATGTTGGCTTGCGTTTCTGCTTTATAGTGATACTGGCCTGTGTCTTTAAGTGTTGTTTTGTGTTAGCTGGTAGTGGTCTTTCCTTCCTATATTTAGTGCTCTTTTCAAGATCTCTTGTAAGGCAGGTCTGGTAGTAATAAACTCCCTTAACATCTGCTTATTTGAAAAGGATCTTATTTCTCCTTTGCTTGATAAGCTTAGTTTGGTCAGATATAAAATTCTTTAAGAATGTTGAACATAGGCTCACAATCCCTTCTGGCTTGTAGGATTTCAGCAGAGATGCTCACTCTTAGCTTCATGGGGCTCCCTTTGTAGGCAACCTGCCTTTTCTCTCTAACTTCCTTTTACTTTCTCTCTTTCATTTTGGTCTTAGAAACTCTGATGATTATGTTTCTTTGGGATTATATTCTTGTGTAGATTCTTGCAGGAGTTCTCTGTAGTCCCTAAATTTGTCTGTTGGCCTCTCTAGCAAAGTTGAGGAAGTTTTCATGGACAATATCCTAAGATATGCTTTCCAGGTTTTTGCTGTCTCCTCCTCCCTTTCAGGGATGCCAGTGATTCATAGATTTGATCTCTTTGCTTAATCCCATACTTCTCAGAAGTTTTGTTCGTTCCTTTTTAAAAAAAAATTTGTCTGTTTTGAGAAAACCAGTCTTCAAGTTTTGAGATTCTTTCCTCAGCTTGATTTATTCTGTTAACACTTGTGATTGCATTATGAAATTCTTGTACTGTGTTATTCAGTTCTTTGAGACTCTTTAGATTATTTTTTATACAAGCTATTTGTTCCTTCATTTTCTATATTGCTTTGTTGTGGTTTTTAGTCTCCTTGGATGGGGCTTTACTGTTCTCCTGAATCTCGATGATCTTCATTCATATCCATACTCTGAATTCTATTTCTATCATTTCAGCCTGGTTAGGAACTCTTGTTGGAGGACGAGTGTAGTCATTTGGAGGACATATGACACTGGCCATTTGAGTTACTAGAGTTCTTGCTTTGGTTCTTTCTCATCTCTGCATGTGGGTGTTCCTTTATCTGCAGTGTTGATTGAGTATAGTGAAGAGACTTCTTTTCCGGATGTTTTCACTGGGCTGAAGCTTTGTGTTTGGCCTTTATTTGAAGCTAACTTCTTCTCTCTGGTTTTAGAGAAGGGTATGGCAGAAAGGTATATTTGGTGAGAGACTTTGGGATACAATCCAGTAGGTGGCACTTAGGCTCATTGGTGAGTTGGTAGACTCTTGCTCTGTTTTGTACACCCCCATGTTTCCTTATATATGCAGCCATGATGCTTCTCAATAATCTGAAATTGTGAGTTCCTCTCCCCTTTAAGTGCTGTCCGTAGATGGCAGCTTGGGGCTCCTGGGCTACCTACTGCAGTTCTGCAGTGATCTCATTGTTTATGTTCCTTCCCCAACTTGGAGGCAGCAAAGGAAGGGACTATATCAGAGGTTGTGGCCAAGGGTGTTTGCTTGTCTCCTGGGGTATCCAACCCAGAGAGATGCAGGTCACCAATCTCTCAATGCAATCAGCCCAGGATGGAGGGTCTGTGCTGGATGCCTAAGGCAGGGTTGCCCCTGGGGTGGGTAAGAAGTATGGGAGACAGACTGACCTCCTTTCTTTGGGTCAAGTGCAGTTTGTTGGAGGTGTGGATAAGGCACTTAAGGTCTTTGCTCCTTCATTAGTCTGAAGGTAACAAGGGCAGCTCCACCACAGAGGCAGTGAAAGAGAAGCTCTCAGTTGCACCTAGATGCTCTGTTCAGAGAGTTGCTACTGACTTGATAGCTATGGTTGGGGGTTGGCTGGAGGCACAGGCGTGGAGGATCTGTTTGGCAAGGAGATATGAGAATGAGCACTTGCATAACTGTCTGACCAGTTTTTTTTTTTTTTGGAGGCCTGCTGCTATATGCTGGAGACCCTCTCCAGTCTCTAGTCATTTTGGATTTCCCAGCACCTGGAGGTATCACCAGTGAGGGCTACGGAACAGCAAAAATGGCAGCCTCCCTCTGGGAGCTCCATCCCAGGCAGTACAGACCTGTTTCTGGCCCTAACACACCTGTAAGAGGTGGTTGGAGACCCTAGTTAAGAAATTTCACTCAGAGAGGAAAAATAGGATCAGAGTCCCACTTTAAAAAACAGGCTGGCCATATTTTTTTAGAGTATTTGTACTGTGCTGGGTGTCCAGTTCATATCAGACAGTCCAAAGCCTGAAGGCTGGAACAGCTAAGTCACCAAACAGCAAAGATGGTGGTCCACTCCTCCCTCTGGGAGCTCTGTCTCAGAGAGCTGCAGAAAACCAGCAGGGGTATCTGGAGACCCCAGTTAGGATACTCCACCCAGTGATGAGAAACGGGATCAGGGACCTACTTAAAAATCAGTCTAGCCATAATTTTGTAGTTCATCTATGCTGTGTTGGAGGTCCACATTAGCACTTCGTTGCCTTAGACTGGCCAAATTCAGAAGGCCAGAATAGCAAAGTCACCAAAATAGCAAAGATGGTGGCCACCCTCTCTATCTGAGAGCTCCATCTCAGAGAGGTTTTAAATCTGTCAGCCAGAGAGCACTAGTGGGGGTGGCTGGAGACCCCAGTTGGGAGGTCCTGCCAGTGAGGAGGAATGGAATTGGGGACCTGCTTTACAAAATAGTCTGTCCATATTTTCACAGCACAGCTATACTGTGCTGGGGGACTATCCCCACCATCGGTCACCTCAGACTTTCTAAAGCCTGAGGGCCTAAAAAACTAAGTTGCCCAAACAGCACAGGAGGCAAACCACACCTACACTTAAGAGCTCCGTCTCAGGGAGGTGCCACGCTGCTATTGGTGACTGGCTGGAAATCCAAGCCAGTGAATGTTATCCTGTAAGGTGGCATGGAAGTGGGGCCTGCAGACTGTCACTGCTCAGTCCCCTAGATTGAACACGTTTCCTAGGAGTATATTTGGGGGTCTAACCACCTGCTTTGCTAGAGGTGCAGCTACTTTTGCAGGGAAACCCAGAAAGCCTGGGTATCTAAGACTCCCTGGTCCCCATGTATGGCTGAGAAGCGGCTCTGCAAAGACTTCATGCAGTTCTGTGTTAAACTGAAGGCCATGGTGGAATGGGTTTACAAGGGCATCTCCTGACCCTAAAGATGCAAAGATCCATGGGAGGATCATGGGTTCTCAGGGTCACACATTTACCCACTGCTTCCCTGGGGGAAGAGAGGGTGTGGGAGGTTCTCTTGGCTTTGTGTCACCCCCGGGTGGGCCATTGTCCTGCCTTGCTTTTCTCTGTTCACTGTGGGTCGAGTTGTTTCCTTGATTAGTCCCAGTGTGAGTACCCGGATGTTTCAGTTGAAGGTACTCTATTTATTTACCCTTTCTGTTCCTGTCTTTGAGAGCCACACACACTAGTTGCTTCTAGTCAGCCATCTTGTCCACCTCTCCTGAGATTTTTAACTAGAAGACATGCAAATTTAAGAAAAAAGAAGTAACACTTAACTTAGGAGACGATGTGATCCTGTGTATAGAAATTTTAATAAATTTACCAAAATCTACTTGAATTAATAAATTTAGAAATGTTGGAGGATAAAAATCTATACAACATTGTCAATTGTGTTTATTTATACTAGCAACAAACTATTAGAAAATTAAATAAAAGGAGCAATACTTCTCATAATAGTACCAATACTTAGGATTGAATATTTAGCAATAAGTGTAACATAGGGTAATCAAGATGTATACAAACTATTGAAGAAAATTTTTAAAAATACCTAAATAATTTAGAGATATATGCTGTTCTCGGACTAGAAAACTCAATATTATTAGTGTGTTTATTTATATATTTTGTTATACATTGTACTACAGATTCAATGCAATCTCAAATAAAAGTGTTATAAGCTTTTTCTCCAAAGGAAATTGACAACCTGGTTCTGACATTTATATGAATATGTAGAAGTACTAAAATACATACAAAAAAATTTATTTGTCTAGACCCCAAGATTATCAACCATAATTAATTAGTGCAATTGAAAGTGATCAAAACAAGAACATCTACTCTTTGAAAGTATCTGTTAACAAAGAAAAGCCACAGATCAAAAAAATTTTTGTAATACACATATCAGGTGAAAGACTTGTATACAGAATATATAAAGAATACTCACAAGACAAAATAAGAAGATAAATTCCATAACAGAAAATAGACAAACGATTTATACAGGCACCTCAGTAAAGAATATATATGAGTGACCAACAAAGACATAAAAATATTAATGAACATCAGAGAAATGCAAATTCAGAAAAGATCAAAGCCCTGCCAACACCTTTATCTTAGCCTAGTTAAAAAAAAAAAAAAAAAAGAAAGAAAGATCAGATTTCTGATTCATACAATCATAAGATAATACATTTGTGTTGTTTTAAGCCATTATGTTAATTAGTTACAGCTGCACATTAAACCAAATACAAATACCATCCCCCTAAAATAACTAACCCTGAAAAAATTGACAATAGAAAGTGTTGCTAAAGAGTTGAAGCTTTGGAACTCTCATAATCAATTGGAGTACAAAATGGTACAACTACTTTAGAAATTAGTTTGACAATTCTTACAATGTTGAATATACGCTTATCTTATGAACCAGCAATTCCACATCTTGATACTCCAAAGATATGAAAATATATCCATACACAATAATTCACAGATGGATATTTATAGCAGTTTAATTTATAATAAGCCCAAGTTGAAAATGACCTGAGTGAATGAAGAAGTGAATTGTTAAAAAAATTGTGATATATAAAAATAATTATATGTATATATAATTTTATTGATGCACACAAAAAAAATATAGAGAAATCTCAAAGATATGCTGAGAAGAACCTAGCCACCAAAGAATACATTCTATATAACTGTATACCTATGAATCTCTAGGGACATGAAATATATTTTTTAGTGACAGAAAGCAAATTATTAGTTACCTGAAACTGGGGTATAGAATAGGGACCGAGTGGAAAGAAATAATGGAAATACACTCTATCCTAAAATTACTTAGACTCACCCAGATATACATATTTTACTCTTAAAAGGTAGACATTTTGCTATGTGTAAATTGTTGTTTCATAATAAAATACTTCTAATAATTCTAGCTAATCATACTTTGTTAAATCTGACAATGTAAACAATATTTCTTTCATAATGTTAAGTGTATGATTAATATTAATTTGCTATTTTGAAATATTTTAACTTTAAAATTTGAGATATTTCTTATGAATTAAGTGTTAATCCCCATAAATTGTTTGATTGTCTCATGAACGTTTATACTACAATTTTTTTTTTTTTTTTTTTGAGATGGAGTTTCACTCTTTTTGCCCAGGCTGGAGTGCAATGGCACAATCTCAGCTCACCGCATCCTCCGCCTCCCAGGTTCAAGCGATTATCCTGCCTCAGTCTCTCGAGTAGCTGGGATTACAGGCATGCGACACCATGCCTGGCAAATTTTTGTATTTTTAGCAGAGACAGGGATTCTCCATGTTGGTCAGGCTGGTCTTGAACTCCTGACCTCAGATGATCCACCCGCCTCGGACTCCCAAAGTGCTGGGATTACAGGCGTGAGCCACTGCACCCGGCTCTATACTACAAATTAAATGAAAATAGTAAAATAGATGTCTGGACTAACTCAACTTCGTGTAGAATAATTATAATCGAATTGCTAATGCTTTTCTTTATTCTGGCAGACAGATCAAATATAGTATAACAAAATCCAAGTTTTTTTATTATTATTATACTTTAAGTTCTAGGGTACATGTGCATAACGTGCAGGCTTGTTACATATGTATACTTATGCCATGTTGGTGTGCTGCACCCATCAACTCGTCAGCACTCATCAATTCGTCATTTATATCAGGTATAATTCCCAATGCAATCCCTCCACCCTCCCCCCTCTCCATGATAGGCCCCAGTGTGAGATGTTCCCCTTCCCGAGTCCAAGTGATCTCATTGTTCAGTTCCCACCTATGAGTGAGAACATGCGGTGTTTGGTTTTCTGTTCTTGTGATAGTTTGCTAAGAATGATGGTTTCCAGCTGTATCCATGTCCCTACAAAGGATGCAAACTCATCCTTTTTTATGGCTGCATAGTATTCCATGGTGTATATGTGCCACATTTTCTTAATCCAGTCTGTCACAGATGGACATTTGGGTTGATTCCAAGTCTTTGCTATTGTGAATAGTGCCGCAATAAACATACGTGTGCATGTGTCTTTATAGCAGCATGATTTATAATCCTTTGGGTATATACCCAGTAGTGGGATGGCTGGGTCATATGGTACATCTAGTTCTAGATACTTGAGGAATTGCCATACTGTTTTCCATAATGGTTGAACTAGTTTACAATTCCACCAACAGTGTAAAAGTGTTCCTATTTCTCCACATCCTCTCCAGCACCTGTTGTTTCCTGACTTTTTAATGATTGCCATTCTAACTGGTGTGAGATGGTATCTCATGGTGGTTTTGATTTGCGTGTCTCTGATGACCAGTGATGATGAGCATTTTTTCATGTGTCTGTTGGCTGTATGCATGTCTTCTTTTGAGAAATGTCTGTTCATATCCTTTGCCCACTTTTTGTTGGGGTTGTTTGTTTTTTTCTTGTAAATTTGTTTGAGTTCTTTGTAGGTTCTGGATATCAGCTCTTTGTCAGATGAGTAGATTGCAAAAAATTTCTCCCATTCTGTAGGTTGCCTGTTCACTCTGATGGTAGTTTCTTTTGCTGTGCAGAAGCTCTTTAGTTTAATGAGATTCCATTTGTCAATTTTGGCTTTTGCTGCCGTTGCTTTTGGTGTTTTAGACATGAAGTCCTTGTCCATGCCTATGTCCTGAATGGTACTACCTAGGTTTTCTTCTAGGGTTTTTATGTTATTAGGTCTAACATTTAAGTCTTTAATCCATCTTGAATGAATTTTCATATAAGGAGTAAGGAAAGGATCCAGTTTCAGCTTTCTACTTATGGATAGCCAATTTTCCCAGCACCATTTATTAAATAGGGAATCTTTTCCCTGTTTCTTGTTTCTCTCAGGTTTGTCAAAGATCAGATGGCTGTAAATGTGTGGTATTATTTCTGAGGACTCTGTTCTGTTCCATTGGTCTATAGCTCTGTTTTGGTACCAGTACCATGCTGTTTTGGTTACTGTAGCCTTGTAGTATAGTTTGAAGTCAGGTAGCGTTATGCCTCCAGCTTTGTTCTTTTGACTTAGGATTGTCTTGGGAATGCGGGCTCTTTTTTGGTTCCATATGAACTTTAAAGCAGTTTTTTCCAATTCTGTGAAGAAACTCATTGGTAGCTTGATGGGGATGGCATTGAATCTATAAATAACCTTGGGGAGTATGGCCATTTTCACGATATAGATTCTTCCTCTCCATGAGCATGGTATGTTCTTCCATTTGTTAGTGTCCTCTTTTATTTCACTGAGCAGTGGTTTGTAGTTCTCCTTGAAGAGGTCCTTGACATCCCTTGTAAGTTGGATTCCTAGGTATTTTATTCTCTTTGAAGCAATTGTGAATGGAAGTTCATTCCTGATTTGGCTCTCTGTTTGTCTGTTACTGGTGTATAAGAATGCTTGTGATTTTTGCACATTAATTTTGTATCCTGAGACTTTGCTGAAGTTGCTTATCAGCTTAAGGAGATTTTGGGCTGAGACAATGGGGTTTTCTAAATATACAATCATGTCATCCGCAAACAGGGATAATTTGATTTCTTCTTTTCCTAACTGAATACCCTTTATTTCTTTCTCTTGTCTGATTGCCCTATCCAGAACTTCCAACACTATGTTGAATAGGAGCGGTGAGAGAGGGCATCCCTGTCTTGTGCCAGTTTTCAAAGGGAATTTTTCCAGTTTTTGCCCATTCAGTATGATATTGGCTGTGGGTTTGTCATAAATAGCTCTTATTATTTTGAGGTACGTCCCACCAATACCGAATTTATTGAGAGGTTTTAGCATGAAGGGCTGTTGAATTCTGTCAAAAGCCTTTTCTGCATCTATTGAGATAATCATGTGGTTTTTGTCTTTGGTTCTGTTTACATGCTGAATTACGTTTATTGATTTGAGAATGATGAACCAGCCTTGCATCCCAGGGATGAAGCCCACTTGATCATGGTGGATAAGCTTTTTGATGTGCTGCTGAATCCGGTTTGCCAGTATTTTATTCAGGATTGTTGCATTGATGTTCATCAGGGATATTGGTCTAAAATTCTTTTTTTGTTGTGTCTCTGCCAGGCTTTTGTATCAGGATGATGTTGGTCTCATAAAATGAGTTAGGGAGAATTCCCTCTTTTACTTTGATTGGAATAGTTCCAGAAAGAATGGTACCAGCTCCTCCTTGTACCTCTGGTAGAATTCAGCTGTGAATTCATCTGGTCCTGGACTTTTTTGATTGGTAGGCTATTAATTATTGCCTCAATATCAGAGCCTGCTCTTGGTCTATTCAGGGATTCAAATTCTTCCTGGTTTAGTCCTGGGACAGTGTAAGTGTCCAGGAAATTATCCATTTCTTCTAGATTTTCTAGTTGATTTGCATAGAGGTGTTTATAGTATTCTCTGACGGTAGTTTGTATTTCTGTGGGGTCAGTGGTGATATCCCCTTTATCATTTTTTATTGCATGTATTTGATTCCTCTCTCTTTTCTTCTTTATTAGTCTTGCTAGTGGTCTGTCAATTTTGTTGATCTTTTCAAAAAACCAACTCCTGTATTCATTGATTTTTTGGAGGGTTTTTTGTGTCTCTATCTCCTTCAGTTCTGCTCTGATCTTAGTTATTTCTTGTCTTCTGCTAGCTTTTGGATGTGTTTGCTCTTGCTTCTTTAGTTCTTTTAATTGTGATGTTAGAGTGTCAATTTTAGATCTTTCCAGCTTTCTCTTGTGGGCATTTAGTGCTATAAATTTCCCTCTACACACTGCTTTAAATGTGTCCCAGAGATTGATTCTGGTATATTGTATCTTTGTTCTCATTGGTTTCAAAGAACATCTTTATTTCTGCCTTCATTTCATTATGTACCCAGTAGTCTTTCAGGAGCAGGTTGTTCAGTTTCCATGAAGTTGAGCAGTTTTGATTGAGTTTCTTAGTCCTGAGATCTAGTTTGATTGCACTGTCGTCTGAGAGACAGTTTGTTATAATTTCTGTTCTTTTACATTTGCTGAGGAGTGCTTTACTTCCAATTATGTGGTCAATTTTGGAATAAGTGTGATGTGGTGCTGAGAAGAATGTATATTCTGTTGATTTGGGGTGGAGAGTTCTATAGGTGTCTATTAGGTCCGCTTGGTGCAGAGTTGAGTTCAATTCCTGGATATCCTTGTTAACTTTCTGCCTCATTGTTCTGTCTAATGTTGATAGTGGGGTGTTGAAGTCTCCCCTTATTATTGTATGGGAGTCTAAGTCTCTTTGTAAGTCTCTAAGGACTTGCTTTATGAATCTGGGTGCTCCTGTATTAGGTGCATATATATTTAAGAGAGTTAGCTCTTCCTGTTGAATTGATCCCTTTACCATTATGTAATGGCCTTCTTTGTCTCTTTTGATCTTTGATGGTTTAAAGTCTGTTTTATCAGAGACTAGGATTGCAACCCCTGCTTTTTTTTTTGGTCTCCATTTGCTTGGTAGATCTTCCTCCATCCCTTTATTTTGAGCCTATGTATGTCTCTGCATGTGAGATGGGTCTCCTGAATACAGCAGACTGATGGGTCTTGACTCTTTATGCAGTTTGCCAGTCTGTGTCTTTTAATTGGAGCATTTAGTCCATTTACATTTAAGGTTAATATTGTTATGTGTGAACTTGATCCTGCCATTATGATATTAACTGGTTATTTTGCTCGTTAGTTGATGCAGTTTCTTCCTAGCCTCGATGGTCTTTACATTTTGGCATGTTTTTGCAATGGCTGGTACCAGTTGTTCCTTTCCATGTTTAGGGCTTCCTTCAGGGTCTCTTGTAAGACAGGCCTGGTGGTGACAAAATCTCTAAGCATTTGCTTATCTGTAAAGGATTTTATTTCTCTTTCACTTATGACACTTAGTTTGGCTGGATATGAAATTCTGGGTTGAAAATTCTTTTCTTTAAGAACGTTGAATATTGGCGCCCACTCTCTTCTGGCTTGTAGAGTTTCTGCCGAGAGATCTGCTGTTAGTCTGATGGGCTTCCCTTTGTGGGTAACCCGACCTTTCTCTCTGGCTGCCCTTAAGATTTTTTCCTTCATTTCAACTTTGGTGAATCTGGCAATTATGTGTCTTGGAGTTGCTCTTCTGGAGGAGTATCTTTGTGGCGTTCTCTGTATTTCCTGAATTTGAATGTTGGCCTGCCCTACTAGGTTGGGGAAGTTCTCCTGGATGATATCCTGAAGAGTGTTTTCCAACTTGGTTCCATTTTACCCCTCACTTTCAGGCACTCCAATCAGACGTAGATTTGGTCTTTTTACATAATCCCATACTTCTTGCAGGCTTTGTTAATTTCTTTTTCTTCTTTTTTCTTTTGGTTTCTCTTCTCGCTTCATTTCATTCATTTGATCCTCAATCATTGATACTCTTTCTTCCAGTTGATCGAGTCGGTTACTGAAGCTTGTGCATCTATCACGTATTTCTCGTGTCATGGTTTTCATCTCTGTCATTTCGTTTATGACCTTCTCTGCGTTAATTATTCTAGCTGTCAATTCTTCCACTCTTTTTTCAAGATTTTTAGTTTCTTTGTACTGGGCACATAATTCCTCCTTTAGCTCTGAGAAGTTTGATGGACTGAAGCCTTCTTCTCTCATCTTGTCAAAGTCATTCTCTGACCAGCTTTGATCTGTTGCTCGTGATGAGCTGCACTCCTTTGCAGGGGGAGATGCTGCTCTTATTTTTTGAATTTCCAGCTTTTCTGCCCTGATTTTTCCCCATCTTTGTGGTTTTATCTGCCTCTGGTCTTTGATGATGGTGACGTACTGATGGGGTTTTGGTATGGGTGTCCTTCCTGTTTGATAGTTTTCCTCTAACAGTCAGGACCCTCAGCTGCAGGTCTGTTAGAGATTGCTTGAGGTCCACTCCAGACCCTGTTTGCCTGGGTATCAGCAGCAGAGGTTGTAGAAGGTAGAATATTGCTGAACAGCGAGTGTACCTGTCTGATTCTTATTTTGGAAGCTTCCTCTCAGGGGTGTACTCCACCCTGTGAGGTGTGGGGTGTCAGACTGCCCCTAGTGGGGGATGTCTCCCAGTTAGGCTACTCAGGGGTCAGGGACCCACTTGAGCTGGCAGTCTGTCCGTTCTCAGATCTCAACCTCCGTGTGGGGTGATCCACTGTTCCCTTCAAAGCTGTCAGACAGAGTCGTTTGAATCTGCTGAGGTTTCTACTGGTTTTGTTGTTGTTGTTGTTTAGCTGTGCCCTGTCCCCAGAGGTGGAGTCTACAGAGACAGGCAGGTTTCCTTGAGCTGCTGTGAGCTCCACCCAGTTCGAGCTTCCCAGTGGCTTTGTTTACCTACTTAAGCCTCATCAATGGCGGGCACCCCTCCCCCAGCCTCGCTGCTGCCTTGCTGGTTAGATCGCAGACTGCTGTGCTAGCAATGAGGGAGGCTCCGTGGCCGTGGGACCCTTCCGGCCTGGTGTGCGATATAATCTCCTGGTGTGCCCGTTTGCTTAAAGCACAGTGTTGGGGTGGGAGTTACTTGATTTTCCAGGTGTTGTGTGTCTCAGTTCCCCTGGCTAGGAAAAGAGATTCCCTTCCCCCGTGCGCTTCCCAGGTGAGGCAATACCTCTCCCTGCTTCAGCTCTCGCCGGTCGGGCTGCAGCACCTGACCAACACCGATTGTCCAGCAATTCCTAGTGAGATGAACCCAGTACCTCAGTTGAAAATGCAGAAATCACCGGTCTTCTGTGTTGCTCGCGCTGGGAGCTGGAGACTGGAGTTGTTCCTATTCGGCCATCTTGCTCCACCGAACCAAAATCTAAGTTTTTATCGATGGATGTTTAAATAACTCACATTTTTATTTAATATTACAAGATTTTTATCTATCCCTATGTTTATCTCCAACCTTATCCAAACAAAACACACTTTGTACCTGAAGATAAAGCATGTTCAATGACCTTTCTCACTGGGAAAATAAACTCCTTTTGGACTCTAGTGGAAGGTCTAAGATTTCTCTGTTACTTTCCTGAATACTTTATGCTTTGAGTGATCCACAGAAACTATGGTAGAATAATCCTATTTTTGAATTTTTAATTTTTTAATTTTTAATTTCTGTGTCTACATAGTAGGCATATATATTTATGGGGTACATGAGATGTTTTAGAAGAAAGCCTACTTTTTAAGTAAAAAACTGACTGAAGAAAAATGTAGATGTTTACTAACAAATGTTACATGAGTAATTTAGTTCTTATTTTATTTTATTTTATTTTATTATTTTTTAAAGTGGAGCCTCACTCTGTCACCTAGGCTGGAGTGCAATGGTGTGATTTCAGCTCACCGCAACCTCTGTTTCTCAGGCTCAAGTGACTCTCCCACCTCAGCCTCCGGAGTAGCTGGGACCACAGCTGTGGACCACATCCAGCTAATTTTTTGTATTTCTGGTAGAGAGAAGGTTTTACCATGTTGCCCAGGCCAGTCTCAAACTCCAGGACCTCCCACCTTGGCCTCCCAAAGTGCTAGGATTACAAGCATGAGTCACAGTGCCTGGCCTGGTAATTTAATTCAATAAAAGGAAATACCCTTTTTTATGTGAGATCACTACTTCATTACTCTAATTACAGTCCACTTTTCACATTCGGATACAGAGATGCTTCTTTCCGATATCAGTATCAGCATCTCCCCCTTAAAATTCTGTAAATCACTCATCGGATTTGTGCCATTTTCTGTCATGTTTTCTAAGCTCCCATCTCTGCCATGGGCCACTGTTAGGTTTGCTAAAGGACATGGTGCAGGTTTCAGACTCGGTCACCCTTAACATAATGTTTTCATGTACTCAGAGAACCAGGAAACATTGGAGGTAAATGTGGAACAGGTGTCCTTCCTCTTGGCCCCTTATCTCATCTTTTTTCTACAACACAGCACAATCACACAGTGTTGTATATGTGTGTCAGACTTTATTGAAGGGCTGTAGAAATGCAGAAATAAGTAAATCAAAAGAGGATAGTTAAAACTATAAACTAAATATCTTATTCTTAAGTTTTGAAAGAAAATAGTAAAAAATAAAATAAATTTTAACCATGGTCACATCTTTTATTCTAAATCCCCTTTCCTCAGTTCATCTTAACCTATTCTATCTTAACCTATTTTCTTTTAACCTCTGCCTTATAAAATCTCCCCTAACCTATTGGGAATCTCCATTCACACTCAAAAGGATTGATCTCTCCCCAAGATCCCATCCCTCACTCTCCAGCATTACACTTTCTAAAATCTGAGTTATGTAACTTACTACAAAATTACCTCCGGTCTCCAGGCAGTCTTGTAAAGTTTTTAGTACCTCAAGTCCCAAAGAATTCAAGACAGACACAAACCCTCTCAACTGGGTACCCATTTTAAGTAATTCCCCATCAAAAAATGGCAAATACGCCCCTTGTCTTTTCCATATGCCACTTGTGGATCACTTTTAGATTTGAGGCAAGTTATCCAGTACTAAGCAGTCTCTTTCTCTCTCTAACACACACACACACACACACACACACACACAACCCCATTCAACCATTTGTCAAGGACAAAATTATTTCTCCAAGACACTGTTTTTTTTTTTTTTTTTTTTCCAAAATGGCATCAACTTGTGAAGGAGTTAGTATGCAGGCTAATGTCAATTGCCGTTTCATCTTCTACAACCTTGGCAGAAAAGTGAAAACAATCTTGTCCCTTTATAACTATACAGAAAAAGTGATCTTTCCTGAATAACCTCATCTCAATAATAGCAACATCAATGAACTCACTTATAAACTTGAAGTTACCTTTATGTCTTTCCTTCATATCTCCTACTAAATCCCTTCACAAGTGCTGTTCATTCTATCTTCAAATTATATTTTTAATCAAGCCACTTCTCACTAAACCTCCAAGACAATGTTGTTGCCTAAGATACTATCATCTGTCACCAACACTACTGCAATAGTCTACCAACAAATCATCTTTCAGCTTTCATTTCTGTCCATTCCTTACACAATCTAATGATACTTTAGAAAGTGTTAGTTAAATCTTGTCATATGCCTACTTAAACTTCTAATGAATTTCCATTACATTCTGAAAAAAAGTCCGAGGTCCTAATGGTATAAAAGCACAACCTTATTTGGCTTCTCTTTCTTGTTTTGGACTCTATTTCTGCCCACCTACTCCACTCAGGTAGCACCGTCTTTATTCAACTCTTTTTCAACACGCCAATCAGAGAGTTCCCTAAGGACTTGGCAATTTTCCAACCATCAATCTGGAATGCTATTCCTTGAGACAAATGCCACGACTTATTCCCTCCCTGGATTCGGTTCTGTTCTAATATGGCATCAACTCAGGAACCTTTCCTAACCATTCAATCCATAAAATTCCTCTCTGACTTTTCTCCAACATATTGCTGCTGCTGTTGTAACATTTGTCATAATACATCAATATATTTATTTAACTTTTTAATTATTTATTGTATTGTCTTTCTTTTTCCCCCAAGCACAGAGATTTTATCTGCATTATTCACACTTTTCAGAATCCTTATAAGAATCCTTGTCACAAACTGGATAATAAATATATTTTTAGGGAATAACAAAATGAATGAATTAATAAAATGATAGCTATTCTCTCCTAGTAATTCTCCATGTTTTTCTGTTTTAACTCATTTGACAACTTCTGGTATTTTTTAAACTCATGCTATATAGATGGATAATGCCTTAGTATCTAAAAACACAAAAAATATATATGCCTAAAGGAGGTCATTTATGTGAAACAAAACTTTGGAGTCTTAAAAGAATATAAATTATGCCACACAACATTTAAAACCCAATAGTAATGTTTAAAAAAAGAGTGTATACAAAATATTTTAAAAGATAATTTCAACTTTTATTTTAAATGATTCAGGGAGTACATGTGTAGGTTTGTTACGTGAGTATATTGCATGATGCTGATGTTTGAACCCATCAGCCAGACAGTGAGGATAATATTACCGAATAGTTTGGTTTTCAACCTTTTCTCCCATCCAAACCTTCCCCCTCCAGTAATCCCCAGTGTCTATTTGTTGCCATCTGTATGTCCATCAGTACCCAATATTTAGCTGCCACTTACAAGTGAGAACATGTGGTATTTGGTTTTCTCTCCCTGAGTTAATTTGCTTACAATAATGGCCTCCAGCTCCATCCACCTTGCTGCAGAGGACATCATTTTATTCTTTCTTATGGCTGCATAGGACACAGAAGATTTTTAGGATTGTGAAAGTATTTTACATGATACTGTACTATGATACTCTACTATAATTTAAAATAGTGGATTTTTTACTTTACTGATAATTCAGTGTACCTAACAGTCAAACATTGATATATAATGCTGAAAGTTTAACAAAAAATGTTCTGCAGAGTTTAATATTTTATGTCAATAGTTTGTGTTCTTTGAAGTGAGAAGACATATTTATTTGGTCCAATACTTAAGATTACTAATTTAACTATTCTAAAATAATTTGTATTATTATTATGGGAATATACAAACACTTAATTTTGGAGTCCTTATTTCAAGTAGCATAAACATTATTCCACATTCATCTATTCATAAAGATCACAGGCCATTATTTCCCTTAATCAGTAATAAAGTCTACTGTAGGAATTGATATACAAGTATCTACCATTGGATCACATAAGACTTTTTTTTGGTAAAAGCTTTAGAAATAATATTTATAAAAATAGTTTCAAAGCACATATGTCATAAAATACTAGAAATGGTCTAAAAAAAGCAAAAAGCTTATATGGGGCATAAGGAAATTATCTCTTTTGAACTGTAATCCAAAGAAATAATTAACCGATAATGAAAGGGTGGGTTTTCAGCATCAACTTTGTGTTTTATTTTTATAATTCCAAAATTATACAGTTAATGTAGGTTCTATAGGGTTTCATCTGAAATTCTAACAACCAAAAGTTCTGAAAATCTCTGTGTGTGTATTTAAAATAACTCATTTGGCAGTAAAATCTGATTTGACTTGAACTCATTTTGAGGACACTTGACCTGAACTGATAGGGGGTGCAGTTTTTATTTGTCCCTCCCGCTGTGAGTATTTATATGTTTCACTGCTGATGTATTAATATGCTCAATTTTAAAATGCTACCCTTGATCTTACTAGACAATATTATAAAATATATTGCATATACTTTGTACTACTCTGATAATTTCTGAAATCTATAATCCTCTGGCTTCAAGGGATTTGGATAAGAAATTATCAAAGTGAATATCCTTATTAAAATAAATCTTGAACAGTATGGGAATGTGTTCTTTGAAAAGTAATGAGCTTAAACCAATGCTGGGCATAATTTGTGCTAAATAACTGTTAACTATTACTATTAACTGGAATCATTGGTTTTTCAACTGTGAATGAAAAGTGTTTGTCAATTAAAAATCCAACAAGATATCTCAAACAATACATGTCTAAAAAAAACTTGAATCCACCCTTACTGGCAAAACAAGCAAAAACTGCTTATACTGCATCCTTTCCTCCCACACCAAATGAGTTACTGTGAATCTAGTTTTCTGGTTACTTATATCCAAAACCTTGGTACCATTCTAGATGTGATGATACTGTTCTTTCTAACATATGCCACATGCAAATATCAGAAAATCCAGCTGGAATCAGTTTTTTCTAACTACAAAATATATCCAGAACCTGACCACATTTAATCACCTCCACTGCTAATTCCCTGTTTTTAACAACAGATTTATCTCTTCTGGATCATTCCAATATCTCCTACAGTTTTGTCTGATTCTATTGTGATTCTCCCTCACTGCTAACTCAGTCCACCTTCCAATCTATTCTCAACAAGGCAGTTTATTCAAATCATGTCACTCTTCTACCTAAATTATTGAAATTCCTTCCACTTTTAATCCAAATGAAATCTAAACCCACAATAATTTACTATCTACAATTTTGAACCTATATGATCTGTTACTACTTTATCTCTGAACTCACCCACGAACATTCTTCCACTCACTATTGCATTCCAGGCACACAGGCCTTTATGTTCTATCAGTACACCAGGCCAATGCTCAGCTTTGGGCCTTTGCCCTGACTGTTTCTTCCCTCTATAGCTGCCTTTCAACAGATGTTTGCATTACTAAATTCCTGAACTCGTTCCAGGATTTTCGCAAAGGGTAGCTATATTCTCAAAGTGGTCTGCTCTGTCCACCCTATTTAGAACAAAACCTTACCTCCTCCAACTCTGATACTCTGGAGTTACCTTTCCCTGCTGTACAATTTTTTTTTTATAGCACATTCCAGCTTCTAACATATTATTAATTCATTTTTAAATTAAATTTTTTTTTTTATTTTTTTTATTTTTTAGAGACAGTGTCTGGCTCTGTCATCAAGGATAGAGTGCAGCGGTGTGATGATAGCTCACTGTAGCCTTCAATTCCTGAGCTCAAGCAATACTCCTGCCTCAGTCTCCTGAGTAGCTGGGACTACAGGCACATGCTACCTCATCAGGTGAATTTTGTTAAAGTTAATTTGTAGACACAGGGTCTCATTATGTTTCCCACATTGATCTCTATTGGGGCAACCCACCCCCAATATTTCAACAGAAGTTCTTTCTATTTTCCATAAGTGTTGGCCAGCTGAGAAATAAAGAGAAAGAGTACAAAGAGAGGAATTTTACAGCTGGACTGCTGGGGGTGATATCACATATTGATAGGACCATGATGCCCGTCTGAGTCTCAGACCAGCAAGTTTTTAACAAGGGTTTCAAAAGGGGAGGGGATGTAAAACAGGGAGTAGGTACAAAGATCACATGCTTCAAAGGGCAAAAAGCAGAACAAAGATCACATGCTTTTGAGGGAACAGGACAAAAGGCAAAAGAGAACTACTGATAAGGTTTTATGTTCAGTTGTGCACATATTGTCTTGATAAACATGTTAAACAACAGAAAACAGGGTTTGACAGTAGAGAACTGGTCTAACCACAAATGTACCAGGGTGGAGTTTTTCTCCACCCTAATAAGCTTGAGGGTACTTCAGGAAAGGAGGGCATATTTCAGTCCTTATCTCAACCACATAAGACAGACACTCCCAGAGTGGCCATTTATAGACCTCCCTGCAAGAATATATTCCTTTCCCAGGGTCTTAATATTAATATTCCTTGCTAGGAAAAGAATTTAGCAATATCTCTCCTACTTACACATCCATTTATAGGCTCTCTGCAAGGAGAAAAATATGGCTCTTTTTGCCCGAACCTACAGGCAGTCAGACCTTATGGTTGTCTTCCCTTGTTCCCTAAAAATCGCTGTTATTCTGTTCTTTTTCAAGGTGCACTGATTTCATATTGTGCAAGCACACATGTTTTACAATCAATTTGTACAGTTAACACAATTATCACAATGGTCTTGAGGTGACGTACATTCTCAGGTTATGAAGATAACAGGATTAAGAGATTAAAGTAAAGACAGGTGTAAGAAATTATAAGAGTATTATCTAGGAACTGATAATTGTCTATATTAAAATGAAATCTTCACAATTTATGTTCCTCTGCCACGACTCGAGCCGGTCCCTCCGTTCAGGTTCCCTGACTTCCCACAACAGGTCTCAAACTCCTAGCTTCAAGTCATCTTCCCACCTCAGCCTCCCAAAGTGCTGGGATTACAGGCATGAGCCACTGGTCCCAGCCTATTAATTCATTTCTAAATTTAATTTTTTAATGTGTAGCTTCCTCCACAAGAATGTAAATCCACAAAAACAAGGTTTATCATGATTGTATTCCAAACTCCTAAAAGGAGATGAAAAATACATATGTATATATTTACTAATTTCCAATAAAATATCTTATTTTGACTTTCAAAGAATTCCTTTTGTCCTTAATCAATTTTAATTTAATTTAATTTAATTTTTTTTTTTTTTTTTGAGACAGAGTCTCACTCTGTCACCAGCCTGCAGTGCAGTGGTGCCATCTCAGCTCGCTAAAACCTCCACCTCCTAGGTTAAAGCGATTCTCCTGCCCCTGTCTCCCAAGTAGCTGGGACTACAAATGAGTGCCACCATGCCCAGCTAATTTTTGTATTTTTAGTAGAGACGGGGTTTCACCATTTTGGATAGGATGGTCTCGATTTCTTGATGTAGTGATCCACCACCTGACCTCCCAAAGTGCTGGGATTACAAGCATAAGCCACCATGCCTGGCCTCAATTTTAATTTTCTATACTTTACTGAAGTCCAGTATAACCTAGAAGTGAGAGAATCTGTGGACAAGCAGTTGCAAATGTAAACACTACACTACATCGTCACCTAACATAGGGTATGGGCAGAAGCTAAAGAATGGCCAACCATTTCTTTAGTCCTCTCTAGTGTTTGCTATCCAAATCCAAAGTGTTTTTAATTCAGATACACATGGCCAATAAATATGAAATGGAACTGAAAGGAGATCGATCATGTTGGGAGAGGACAAAGTTTTCATGGAGCGTCATATCAATTGCTTCAACACTTTTAGTAGAATGTAGAAACTAAAATGATGAAAATCACAATTGCTTAAAACCTCAACAATTTGCCTGAGTCAAAACTACAACTCTAGAAACAAACCTAAAAAATATTTATTTGCTTCTTAAAATATCCTAGTTAACTTTGTTTGCTAATATAAAGTATACTCCTAAGAAAAAGTAGGTCCATATACTTTTGCTAGCCAAATGAAAGTTATATAATAACAACTTTTCATATCAAGTTCTAATAAAACTTGTAACACAAAACAGGATAATAAAATATGAAAATTTTCATTTCCTACATGGCTAAAAACACAATCATTTTTATGTTTTTTCTTTCCACATAATTTAAATATTTTCATTTTATAGGCTAAACTGCACTAAGAATATAATAAATGATTATTGGTTGAGTTGATGTAGTTTATGAAAATTTACATATATAACAAAGTATGTGCATAAATAAGAAACCTTAATATTTTATACATGTTTTTATTTCTGTTTTGATGAATAACTGGCACTATAAGAAAATTTGTTATTTCAGAACTTTTCTGATAAGAAAAGGAAATCTGAAACTAATAAATTATTTTTTTCTGCTTTTTTCAAGGAGATTTATATTACATTAAAATACATATGTAGACATATAAATATACATTTATTAGATTGTCATTAAAAATAATGACAAGGGCCAGGCGCAGTGGCTCAAGCCTGTAATCCCAGCACTTTGGGAGGCCGAGATGGGCGGATTGCGAGGTCAGGAGATCGAGACCTTCCTGGCTAACACGGTGAAACCCTGTCTCTACTAAAAAATACAAAAAACTAGCCGGGCACGGTGGCGGGCGCCTGCAGTCCCAGCTATTCGGGAGGCTGAGGCAGGAGAATGGCGTGAACCTGGGAGGCGGAGCTTGCAGTGAGCTGAGATCCGGCCACTGCACTCCAGCCTGGGCGACAGAGCAAGACTCTGTCTCAAAAAAAAAAAAAAAAATGACAAAAACCACAATTACTTTTGCATCAATCTAATATATGTATGCATATGTCATATATATATACACACAATATACGGTATAAACATATATCTGTATATGAGTGTGCATGTCTGTGTGTGTATGTATGTTTGTTGTTGTTGTTTGAATGGGTTAATCCCTTACCCCCAATATTCGTTAATTTTATATGACATACCTCTTAGTCTAATTATCATGTTTATCATCTCAATGACTTTTTTGTATCCACTTTGCTTTTAAAGAGTGAGGTTTTTTTTAACCATTTACTCATTTATCATCTATGGTTATATATTTTTTTGTTTCTGTTTTTGACAGAGCCACTCTGTGACCCAGGCTGGAGTGCAGTCGCATGTTCATGGCTCACTGCAATCTCTACCTCCTGGATTCAAGAGATTCTCCTGCCTCAGCCTCCCAGACAGCTGGGATTACAGGGGTGCACAACCATGCCAAGCTAATTTTTGGATTTTTAGTACAGATGAGGTTTCATCATGTTGGCCAGGCTGGTCTCAAACTCCTGACCTCAAGTGATCCACCCACTTCGGCCTCCCAAAGTGCTGGGATTACAAGCATGAGCCACTGTGCCCAGTCATATTTTTATAATTTTTAATACACAGGATATGAATACACTCAAGTTATTTTGGCTACCTAGTGTCTATCTTTTCTTCTTCTATCAATACTCCAGTTTTGTTTGCATATCCACTTACCCTTCTCAATCATTTTCTTCTTATCACTATCACACAAGCACTCCCCATCCTTCAGGCCAGAGTTCAGGGCACAAGACAATATAAACCAAATTGATGCAAAGAGGCTTGTGCTGGGAGAGTCTGGAAGTTTTAATCGGTTTCTGAAAGCACTACCAGGAAAGGGCCTCTTCTTGTTGCATTATGAACAAGGAGATAAGGACCGTGGTAGCTGCCTGAAGTTCCTTAACAGCCTTGGAGGGGACAATCCTTGAGATTGATGGACTCTGTGGAAGGCTTAGAGGAGAGACAGAAAAATGAAAAGACAAAGTGCCTTTTATGATGTCAGTGGGTTAAGCCACCCCTTCTACCAACAAACTATCAAGTTTTAAGTTTATGAATCTATAAATTTGTTTAAATTTTAATCTAGTTTCCATCAGGTTTTAAGTCACTGAAAGCTTCAAGAATTTTTAACTCATGAAATTTGTTGTATATAAAAACTTATTCAAAACATCTTGAAGCAGGGCCTTGCAAACTTTCTTTCATTATTTATTGTACCAACAATGCTGTTTCTTAGTTAAAAACAAAAACATACACATTTCGTTAAAGTCGTTTTACTTTTAATTGCTTTCTCTCCCTTTATCCCATCTTTCCAAGGTTGAAATCTGACCTTCACCCTCCTTTTCTCTTTTATTCTAGTGATCTTACGTGTCTTTTTATTAATAAACAACTTTTCATGGGATGTAGAGTTCTTCCTAGATTTGGGAAGATATTTTCAATCTTTACTACTGCTTTTCCCTGCCTGGTTGAAAAAAAATCCATGGCCAATTAGGTGACTATTAATTGTTCTAAATTATTTTAACCTTATATTTAATATTTCCTTTCCAACCATAAGAAGCTGACATACTTTGTGAAATCATAATTGTAAATTTCCATTATTGCATTTGTCTTCCCCACAATTAGTACTAATAAGTAAAATTTTATCATACAATCAAGTGTAATAAAAATAATATTTATTAGAACCTACTATGCACCAAATACCATACATTGAGTTTTGCATATCTCATTTACCTTCACATCAATTTTATGAGGAAAATTATACCTCTATTTTATAGGTGATAAAATCTCATCTTACAGCATGAATGTAAAGTCTCTTGCTTTTCCTACAATGTTACTTGCTTTAAAAGGTAGGTTAATAAATTCACATATATATATATATAAATATTTTGTAATAAGATGCTTTGAATTTCATGAAATATTTATTTATTGATTGATTTTTATTCATAAATCTTTAGTGGTTGTTCGTGATTGGAGTCTTTACAGTTTCTATCATAAACTAAATATTCCAATACACCAATAAGAAATGACATTATTAAGAAAAGTTCGCTTAATTTATAGTGCATTACAGTTATCTATACCTTCATCTGTCTATTCTAGGTTCTAAATGGTGCATCTTAAATTCTTCCTTTGGAAAGCATGAGCATCTTAAAAGCATCCACAAATGTTTTTCAACTGATTCAAATTTTTACATTTCATCTACCTTAATTCATAAGACAATAGATTTCTTAGAATTGGGAAGTCAAAATATAGTCCACAAATAGTAAAGTATGAATTGCCTAGGTTCAATAAACTTATTTTCCTTTTCTCCCACTACCTTCTCCTTTCTCTTTCCATTTTTTCCTCTTCTTCTTCTCCCCCTCCTCTTCTTTTGTCTTTTCAAAAAGAGCAAGTAATGCCACATGAAGTTTCTCTTCACAGAGCTGCAAAGTTTAATTCATGTTCTCCAGTATCATTCTCATCTTCTTAATGTTTTTAATAGTTAATATAGAGTGAAATTTGATCTTGATTAGCAGGGGTAAGAATACAGGATGAGCACAGTTGTTGCACGTTATTAGTTCTCTGTTCATATGCTAGGGTTAACTCAATGCTAGGTCACTTCATACATAAAGCTGTATGTGAGAGGAAGACAGGCTTCTCTGTTTTCAGCCAAACTACCAAGGGCATATCTACCTGCCCCAAACAACTCTACAGTGGCCAAGGTATTCTGGCTGTTTAAGTAATTAAAACATTGAAATAAGATAGTTGCAGCTGTCAATTAATTAGGGCTGTAGGTATCAAATATAATTAATTAGTTTATTCAGCAAATAGTTATTGTGTTCCTGCTCTATCATGTTAACTGGGGCTTTTATAGCCAATAGGGTAGACCTGGTCTCAAGCAAAATGAAACTCATAGCCTAATGCGAGACGAAAATGGAAAACAGATGCCAGATAATTAATGAACTTAAAAATGAGAACCTAAAAAGAGAATATTTGCTGGGAGAAAAGATTGATATTTTAAAGAGATTGGACCCACAAGCTTTTCAAAGAGGTAAAATTTAAACTATAACAAAAATAAATTGGAAGATACTATGTGAAAGCGAAGAACATCCCAGACATTGTGCACACCATGTGCAAAGGTCTTAGGGTTGAAAACAACTTGGTTTGTTTCACAAACTCAAAGACCATTCACGTGCCTAAAGTACAGTGAATGAGAGATGAGTGCAGTCACACATAAGATTTGAAAAGGAGCCAGAAGCCAGATTTTGCAGTTATTTTCAGACCAGAGTAAATGCATTTGGTTTTGATTTTAACTGTAGTGGGAAGTTATTGAAAGATTTAATCTGCAGATAAATATGATGACATTTATATTTTAAGGTCCCTTTAATAGGCAGGTGAAAAATTGATCAGGATGTAAGATAAATAGAGGTAGCAAAAATGTGGAGGCTACTGGTAGAGCTTAGGCAAATGATGATAGGGATGTGGACTAAAATTATGAATGTCAGGTGAGTAACAGAGGGTGGAGGGAAGACATATTTTGCATACAAGATCAACAGAAGTATGACTGATTGCTTTGCACACATCATAGGGGCATGCAAAGAAAGACTCAAGGAGAGGATTCTGGGATGGATAAATAAATTAGGGAGATAAAAGCAGAGAGGTAGTCCTTAAATCCATGGGAATGTGTGACATCATCATTAGTAAGACTCTTCAGAGACCAAAGAAGATAACTCAAACTGGTACCCTGAGTGGTCCAGATATCTGGAAGCTTTATACAGATGGAGAGGTTAGCAAAAGAGGCCAGCAGAAATCCAGAGAATAAAAGAAAAGCAAAGAACAGTAGTATAAGTGATACTGCCCGCACTCTCAAGACCCAACCAACACACATGTTTATTTTTTTTAATTAGTTAACCACTTTATGATAATTTCTAAAACACTGGGTGAGATGAAGATGGGCAAATGTCTGATTAATTTGACAAGTCTTTCATATTGACTGTACTAGAGGAAGGAGCCAGACAATGGTGAGCTGAATGGGGGTGGTGGTGGTCATAAAGTTGGATCAAGAGAAGGATTTGGTTTGTTTTTGTTTTATTTTTAGGTGCTGATTTTAGGCCAGGGTCAGGAGTGGTGTGGGATAGTAGTAGGTCATAGTTTAAAACTAATAAAAACAATCCAGAAACAGTTTAATGATAATAGAGAGAGACAAAATTTTAAAAGACTTTGAAAATGAAATAAGGGATGGAATCTGAGCAAAAGTGGAAGTATTCTGTGATAGAAAAAAACAGGTTTTACTGTTGTTTAAGAGAAGGTAAAGGGAGAAAATGGAGTTCATACATAGACAGGTTGGTAAACCCCCTGCATCGCTACCAAAACTGAACATCACATGCATTCGGGCATATGTGTTAGCTATAGATAATGTTTTTCCTTTATTTTAGGTCTGATTTTATGAGATTGTGTATCATTGTAAAATTATTTGTTTAATTTTTTAAAAAAATTGTGGTCTATCAGTAATCCAATTTTGTGCAAAAGTAAATTACAGCTTCCAACACTTAAATTAACATGTAAGTCAAAATGTTCTTTTACTAAGCTATTGTACATTGTATATTTAATTCTGGAGTACGAGTCATATTATCAGAAATCAGTAATTCATTCTAAATTTTGATGACTTATTGTTTTCATAAATTTCTGCATTAAAAATTATGACTTAAAATATTTCTCTAAATATTTAAAAACCGGATCCCAAGTAAAAACAATCTAACTTGCTCTAACTGAGGAATAAATTATTCTTTTCTAATATTAAGTGTTATTTGATAGATTAGTACTAAAAAAAAGTAACTGATGAAATCAGTTCTACTATTCAGAAGTCAATATGTCCAATGAAAGGAATGATTACTCTGAGAAATTTTGAAATAGCTTTCAGAATGTGTATTAGATATAGATAACTGCTATTTTAGAATTAAGTTTAAAGAAATATACCTTTCATAAGTTCTTGCAGAGAAGCAATGTTTGACACACTTAATATTTACCTCTTTATTTCCTTCCTGTATAAAATTACCAACATATTGACAGACCGTATAAAATATATGCAAATGATTTGTGACCACATAAACAACTTTTTACTTTTTTTTTCACATGATGTAACAAATGATTTGAATTATGGAATTTGTAGTCCTTCTGTTAATTTGTGTATTCCTTTCTTGAATCAAAGAGATATGAAGTTCCCCATGGATGGATACATGCTGTGAAACCCATTTTTAATTTTTCTTTGAAGACATTTTATAGACTGTTACTACCACATGGTGTTTACATAATGATAACTTGTGACAGAATTGCAATGGGATATAGAAAAAAACGTTTAGAGTGCATGATATGTATATTTAATCATTTTATTTTTTCACATATTTGTCATGAATCCAGGAGTGGCCTAAACTGTAATAGATGAAAGTGTCATATTCAATCACACTAATAAAATGTATATTCTCAATCACCAGTTTGTTTGAAATACATTTGAACTTCCAAAAAGCTTACTAAGTGAACAAATTAAAATCACTCAGGCTTGGCATATTTAAGATATGATCTGTAACACAGTTTACCTCTCAAGCACTCAACATATATATTTCCTCATGAATCTGAAATAAGTTAAAAAAAAAAACAAAACACTGTAGTATTTCTTCAGATGTTTAATACAGGCTTGGCTCAAGAATTAGACCTTGGGCTGATGAACAACAGAACGTTCATTAATTCATATCCGCCAAGATTTTGTTAAATACCTGTTTCTGATAAGTAAATTTACATTGAATGCTACAGAGACTTTCTTGCATATTGAAAACAGTCATCAAATACAAACTTCTTCATTCTCGAATGCTTACTTTTAGACATGTTATTGTATTTTTCAAAATTAAGAAAAACTGGAATATATAACTTCCTAAATGTATTAACAGAAATTCTTCAAGTTAAACAAAATTTGTTTAGAGAATTTTGGACTAACTGAATTTATGAAGTAGCATGCACTTTTAATAATCTACTGGAGCCAGTTCATGTGTTCCTGTGAGTCCGATACCACTCTGGACTCAGCACAGGATACGCCTCAGACACACTGGTGTCAATTGCAGCTCATTGCCTGAGATCCACAGCTTAATTTAACTCGTGTTCTGTTTCCTGGTGTTCTTTATTTTTTATTTTTTATTCCCAAGAATTCTTACCCTGATATACCCCTTGTGTTTCTGTTTGTTTGTTTTTTCTTTTACTTCTCCTCAGTGATGAGTCACAATAATCACTTTTATTGGGTTGCTTTCTGGGCCTCCTAGTTAATTACTCATCTAATGAAGTCTGAGCCCAAGATCTTATCCTCAGACCCTTCTGGCATCTCCACAGTACCTCCAGTGGAACACGGAAGACACACCATGACCTTTTAAGTTCTAGGGATGATACTGATTTCTCACAGGACTAAGAAAACTCTGAAAGATTCTTCTTTCTCACTGTATTGCAGCATCATCATTGGGCTAAACCAAAATTTAAAAATTTTGGTTACTTATATATATTCATATATATGTTCATAATGTGTAATTTATAAGTATACACATGTTTATATATAATTTGTAAATATATAAAATATATAGCTTATATATTTTATATATATACATATATATATGTATGACTCTTAAACTGGGCACTGGAGCATTATTTATATGATATTTGTTTCTTCTGAAACAAGTTGTATGTAACATTGTTCAGCATTTGAAGTTTTAAATTCGGGTTCAAAACTGTAGAGTCCTGAAATGAAGTTTTAGAAGGACTAGAAAAAGATGTTTTGTTTCTATCTTTCCAGATAAAAGAATGCACAATACAGGTCTTTTATCATGTGCTGTCAGTCATGTGTCTCCAGAAAGATTAGATAAGATTCTCAGCAACTGAGCAGGAGATTGTTTGAGACCTATTTCCCTAGCCAAGCTATACCTAAATAGTAGCATGACTTTTAGAGTCACTCAATTACCATACAACTAAGAGCTGACAAAGAATTTAACTGAGAACAATGACAGAATTAGACAACATAATAAATAAAGACAAAAGGTGTCTGTGTATGTAGAAACGAAAAATTATTAGTTGAGGCTCACATTGTTTTGCAATATACATATCTCTTTATAAGAAATATTGTATGATATATATAATGGAAATAAATAAAATAAGAAACTCAGAGATATTTCAAATATTGCTTCTCTATATACTACATTCGGTATTCAAAAATTTTTTATCATATGCAGCAGCCAATTTCTAATCCAGAATTTTTTTAAAAAATCTTTTCAGAGTCACTGACTCTTTAAATTTGATTTTAGCTTTCTTCCTAGAAGTAAGAGCACATATTTATAGAACCACAATATTTGATACATAATTTCAGTGCAATGTGGTCTGACTGAAGTTTACCTGCAGATTAAGAAACTCTGCCTTTAGGAAAGCTGATAGGTTTCTCTCTCCTCAGCATGTACACCTCAAGGCCATCCTAAAGAGAACAAATTCTCTGTGGGTAAAAGGCAACAAAGTTTTCAAGAATACAAAATAAACAACCCTAGTAGGGTTGGGTCCTATTAATGGCCCCATTTCACAGGCAGAAAATACTCTTTGATTTCTTTCTTTGGGGCTTAGAGATGTCTCCTGCTCGGAGACAAGAACTCCACAGTCCAAGTGGAGCTCAGCTTAACAAGGTGGGCTCAGCTTAGCAATGGCATATGGCTTCCTCTGCTTGTTCACATCACCAAGGATGAAGAGTAACTAGAGATTTGGGGTTGATACTCTCGCCAGAGAGTATGCATTTGGCTGGACTGGCAATTCTTGGGATAATGGCAGAAGGACTGATAGCCATTCAAGGCAGGGATCATGACCCTGACCATTTCTATCTTTGACAGTGACTAATTGTAGGTGTTTCTCTTTTGGGCTCTGGCTTATACTCTTTTTCAAGGATAGGATCTCATATCTCTGATTCTGGCTGGAATCCTGTTCCATCAGTTAGATTATTTTTACATTAGGCTGATATTATACACCCTACTTGCTGCGTAATCAGAAATGTTCATTTCAATATCACATCTCCCACATCAGACATTATAGACACTGAAATTTCATAGCTGATCATATTTACTACAGATCCTTGAAAGCTGTGGTATTTCCTACTGATTTGCTAGGGCCAAAATAGCATGTTTCTGTATTATTTCGAGTTATCTGAAAATCTGTCTTCTTAAATTTCAGAGATCAAGAACATTATTTGTGCAATTTGGTACACAAAACTTGTACTTCTAAAACCAAGAAGTAGGCCAGAATTTTTCCCTTCATTTTGATAATAGATTGGTTTGTAAAGATTTCTGTTTTCTTCCCTTGTCTTTGTCATATCCCTGGAATCAGAAAGGAATCCTGATAAGATGACTGATGGAGGTCACAAGGAGAGTCTGTTATGAAAAGCCACCCTGAGATGTAAATCAACACCTTGACTATATTGTTGTATTACTTAAGTCAACTGATGTTAACATGTTAGTAATATAACAAGACATTAGCTATTAAGTTTTTTAATTGCCAAAAATTTTATATAGATGTTCAAACCAATTGCAAATGGGAACAATTGGAAAATCACTTAAAATTTTGCTTTAATGTCAATTTTACTAAATCCTTAGTCACTGGAATATAGAGCATGAGGAACAGTTAAAGGCTAACTTTATAATAAAGACTGCATTATTAGAAGTTATTCTTAAATTGTACACATTGCTTAAGATTAAAAAATCAGACTTTAGATACAGAATTTCCCTTCCTTTATTTCTATTTCAGAAATCTGTAGTATGTGTCATTTAAGAAATTTTCATTTAGACCACATACTTTTGGTAACTTATTGCTATAATAATAACTAGGGAAAAAACCTAGATGAACTTCTTTCCCTGAAACACTGTCATAATTGTCATAAACTTTCTAAAATTTTAGTTATAAAAGTTTGACTGTTTTGCCCACTTAGCTCTGCTACCTAAAAGGAATATGTGACTTCCATTAATATTACAGGGATTGAGATTGCTATAAATGATAAAATTACTGTTTGTTATTTTTCTTATATTAACCTCTACTATAAAAAATAGACTTTGGAAATAATGAATAGTGTTTTTATATTTATAATGTCAGTTAACTTATAAGTGTGTAATATCAGTTTAATAATTTATAATTTATAATACCAGTTATAATAGCAGTTAAAGATTATTCCAAGATCATGCTGTCAGGCAATTCTTATTTTCTGTTGTGGTACCCAAGTATTTATTTCAAGAGTTTATAAATGCTTACAATGATAATGTAGAAAGAGCTTGTAATACACTACCGCAGCACAATAGAAATGAAGAAACAGTAACAAGTATTACAAAACTGCAAAGTGGATCACAGTTCAACAGTAATGGCATATGGATCTTACAACTCAAGATGCCAGAGGATTATTAAGATCAGGCTTGTTGAGCCCCAAAGTCATTACCCTACTGTTAATATTTGATAGTTAATATAAGATACTCTTGTAGAAGTTAGTTCTGAGAAATATTTCCTTCATAGTTAGTGGTAATGAATATCTTTTTTTCTTTCAGTTACTGGTAAGGATAAACTGTGTCAAAAAAGATACTAAGTATAACCAAATATAAACTCTGACAACTACTAGTTGCATGACTTGAGACAAGTTATTTAATCTTTCTCATTTTCAATTTATGATTCTGGCAACTTGTTTCAATGATACTTTGAGGAGACTTGTTAGAAATATATAGGGTCACACAGGTAAAGACAATACATCATTTGGCATTGTGCTTGTTCAATAACTGTTGTTCTTAGTTCCATTTTTGTTGTTAATCTAATTTTTGGTGTTTAAAGCATAAATTTTTGGTAAACCTAAATTTATCAGGATTCCATATATGTATATATAAAACATATACTCATTACTCATATACATATACACACACACACACTTATATTTAGAGACAAAAACATAAATTTACATTGTATAGGGATGTGTGTTATGTTAATCATGGATCAGATAAAAGGAGAGTAACTGATGTGATTTTGTTAATTTGCTGATAGTTCTTTCATGGACTTAATAGATCTCACAGTTTCCTTACTCAAAAAAAAAAAAAAAAAAAAAAAACACACACACACACACAGGAATACTTTTTTCTTTTTTTGAGACAGGGTTTTACTTTTTCACCCAGGCTGCAGTGCGAGGCAGGATCCTCGCTCACTGTAGCCCGGACTTTCCAAGGCTCAAGCAATCCTTCCATCTCAGCCTCCCTAGTAGCTGGGACTACAGGTGCACACTACCATGCCTGGCTAATTTTTGTATTTTTTGAAGTGATGAGGTTTCACCATGTTGCCCAGACTGGTCTTGGACACCTGGGCTCATGCAATCCACCTGTGTCACCATCAGGAATAACATTTAATATCTAGAAATTAATTAAAGATAAATGGGGATTAAACACTTGGAGGATTTAGATATGTTTCCTCTTTACATTTACTATTCTTAATAACTTTATCTCACTTAAATATATAAACCATAACAGTTTATTTACAACAGTTTAGTGTCCAAAATAGACTAAATATTATATATAACCCAAACCAGGAAAGCATTTTTCAGAGATATAAATGCCCCTCTGAAATCTTTACATGCTTTAATGAAAATTGAATTTATTTGATGTCACAGTTCAAATCCAGAGATATGGAGTGTAAGACAGTGAATTCATTATCCATATATATCTAGATATATCCTTTATGTATCTGACTATTCTTAGCTGTGTACTCTGAAGTAATTTAATTGTTTTTTCTCAATTTCTGCTTCTTTAAAATAGATTACTATTATTATTACTAAGGATACTACAGTTTCCACCACCACTACTATTACTTCTCAAGGCTAGTGTAAAATAACAATAATATTTTTAAAATATTAAAAATTAGTGTAAATCATGATGCATTTCTTAAACCCAGGAGACACACTAAGATATTTATTTACACACATGAATGTTATATGTTTATGATACAGGGGAGTTCCCTGATTCCCCTGGCAGGATGTGACACAGGATTGTGGCTTGCCTGTTTAGCAGCTGCCACTGCTCAAACCCCTGGCAGGAAGGGGAACACATAGGCAGGTAGATGAAAGAGCCAGGGCGAATGCTTTGGGGTTCAGCCCTGCAGTAGTGTCTAGGGGTGGGTGCCTGCAGCCCCAGTGTTATAATGCTCTTGTAGCCTTGTCATTCACAGACGGCTTACATGTTAGTCAGCTCAATGGATCCTCTGGCTTTTCAAGGGCAGAGAGCTAGTGTGACAGCTTTCTGTATCCCAAGCTCTTGTTCAGAGTGTGGAAGAATTGAGTCATACACGGGCTTGAACGATACATTCATGGTTTTATTGAGTGGTAGAGGTGGCTCTCAGCAAGACGGATGGGGAGGTGAGTGGGGGATGGAATGGGAAGATGATCTTCCTCTGGAGCTTGGCCATCCATTGGCTAAACTCCCCTCTGTCCATCCCCAGCCGAACTCCTCTCGGTGTTCAGAGGTTCCTTTCCCTCTCTCTTTCTTTGCCATGCTGTTCTATCATTCTTCTGCTTGTCTCCTAGTTTGACCATCTGCTCATCTGCTTCTAGAGCCTGGGGTTCGGGGTTTATGTGGGTACAGGATAAGGGAGTGGTAGGCCAAAAAGGCAACCTTTTGCGTGTGAAACAGGAATGTCTTTCCCACTTAGGGCCACGGGTCTCCAGGCTTGAGGGTGAGGCCTTTCCTGGGGAACTCCCCTCTTCTACCCAATATTTCCTTGTCTCTTGTCTGTATCATTTACAATATATGATAAAGTCTATATAATCATCATTACTACTCTAAAACTCAATGCAAATCCTCAGAGCTGTCCTAACATTTTTCAGTACCAACATGACATCCCCTACTTGTTTCTGATGTCCTTTCCAGCTATTCTTTAGCATTTATGAAAAAGAACTTACCATTAACTTCACAGAAAGTGAATTCCCATTCAGATGTGTGATTAATCATATTATTGTGTAATATTTTCTCGTTTTTCCTTTCCATAAAAAAATATTTACTGTAACTTGGAAGTGAGTGTTCACAAAATCATAACTATACATGTTGCTCTTTCAAATGCAGAAAAATCTATCATTTTATCTGAAACTGGTAAGTACCCCATACATATTATTTTCTTTTGAAAACATCATCCAAGAGATACAGAATTCTATTAGCATTACCAGTTCAGGTTATATGACTGTGAAAGTGGTATGGAGGGAAATGAAATTTAAAAAAAGTGTTTCTTAATAATAAGTATTAGTTTTATTCAGGATTTTTGGTGGAAATGACAAATTGAGAAAAAGAGATACCAGTTTCGGCCAAGATACTGAAAAACTGAATAATTCTGAGAGGTACAATTACTTAAGATGCAATTACTATAATTTGAAATGGGATAAGGGGTGCAGAAAAAGATGAAAGAGGTAACTAAATCTTTATTAAGTATCTGTGATATGTTAGTCTATTACAGATATAATGTGGGTTCTGTAATCAGGGAGTCGGTGTTCAAATCCAGGCTCTTCAGCTTACTAGTTGGTAACCTTGACTGAGTTATTTATCGTATCTGCATACCTCAGTTTTTCTTAACCATTAAATGGAAATAATAATAATACCTACTTTGTAAAATTTCTATGTGGATTAAAATTAAATGTATAAAACACTTAGAGCATACCATAAGTATATTTCTACTTTTAAAGAATAGGAAATGAAAATCTGTGAAAGTTAAGAAATTCTCAGGGTCACTGCAATCAGTAAGATGGATCAGAACTGGGATCCACCTGCTTTTAAGTCAATGCTCTTTCTGCTGTGCTAAAATGAGGCTAGGATAATAATAGATTGTGAAAATATCAATAGTAGGATCAAACTACAAATGAACTGTGCCGAGATGAAATTTAAGGAAAAGGGAATGACATGAAAAACAGATAGATGGTAGTTTTACTGTAATTACAAGAACTTGAATGTATGGCGATGTAGCATTCAATAAACGTAAGATTGAGCTCAACATTTTCTGGGATGCTTTGTGGCTTACTGTGGGGTGTTTGATATTCTGTGTCTTGTTTCCCTCTGAGGGTGTATTCAGAACCCTCTCTATTTTCTTGTCATAAAGCAACATTCAGTCATTTGTTAGGTCCCACTGTCCCAGCCTGAGATTGCTAAATTCAAAAAGATTTTAGAGAAAACATAATAATTTTGTAAGAAAATCTTTTATCACCACAGTCAAAGCCATCGTTGTTTCTCTGCTGGACTAGTGTAAAGGCCTCATTACTCATGCATCTTCTCTTTGTTTCTTATAGGTCAGCTGGCATGAGTTATATACAGCATAAATCAATGCCCCTTACCCCCACCTAAAATCATACAAAGCTTTCCAATATTACTTTCAAGAGATCTAAGTGGCTTATCATGGTCTCCAAAATCACACATAATTTGGCTCCCGCATACCCTAATTCACATTACCAATCTAACTTACAGAACCAATCACACTGGATTTTCTTCTTTTTGTCTTTTGGCCACAGAAATCTTAATTCTCCTTGCAATTCCTTTGCCCTGGAATGGTCTATTTCAAGATCAGGTCTCACCACTGATTTCTTTTGTAAATTATTTTCTTTCTTAGTTTTTTACTTCTTTATCTTCCTCCTCCCTAATCGCATGTAAAGTAGAATAGAAGCATCACGAAACCACGGGTTTATCATAGTCAATTCCATAACTTTATTATGTTTAAGTGACAAGTTAATAAATAACATGTTGTCCTTTTCATGCAGAGACAAATCATCAGTATGGCCCATTATTTGGATAATTTCCCTATTTTACTTTTGAATTTGCACTAATATATATTATTTTGTATGTCATTTATTGTGTCACTGAGAGGGATTAAAGGTGTCTCTTGTGATCAGGTACCTACATGAGAATAGAAAGAATTAAAAATTATACCCATATGTTTCTGAGCGATGCAGCTGATTTTCTGAGGCAATCCATTGAGTGGTTACAATGGGCTCTTAAATAATTGCATTTTCTTGAATCGGTATGCTGTGACTAAGGTACCTGTGATAACAGAGGATTGATTTCCCTCTTTACTTCCCATCCAAGTTCAAACCTTACCTTAAGAAGAAACAATTAGATTGCCTCTAAATGCAATGTTACTGATGAGCTTGTTCCATGGTCAATGGTGGAAATCAATTTTCATTTAAGAACCTACAGTACTTAGCCTTTTTCCTTTTCTGTAGTCTTTATTGATTCTTCTTTCTATAGAAAGACACTATCCATTCTACTGTGGCCAGACGCTGTTTCCAAGGTTCCATAATAATGGAGTAAAAGTTCTCAGAGAGTTTTCCTAGACTGGCAACATGTCCATTTTTTCAATATGCAGAGGAAGGCCATTCTATCTATCATTGAGCATGGGAGAAGACTTTCATTTAAAAGAGACAGAAACAGTATCATGAAAAGCCTCAAAATAAACTCTTCTCTAGCCTGTCCAGAGTTTTCAGCAGTAAGAAAAAATTAAAAGAATTACTTGGATGGATTATAAATTAGTCTTTTAATTAAGTATGGCCACCAATTTCTTCAAGTCAAAGAGCAGCTTGAAATGATTCCCTCTGTCCCTCCCAAGCTCAGAGATAAGGGGATTTTGTGTGTAGGGGGTTTTCAAAGGATGTTTTTTTCACCAAAAAGAGAACACTATTCAGCAGTAATTTTTAATGTTAGAATTGTACACCATGTGGCTTCTAGATTTGTAAGACAGAAGAGTCCGCCTTATCTGAGGAATGACTGCAGGTTTCACAGCAAAGTTGTTTTCTGGAAGTTGCCTTCTCAGGTTATGCCACCCTCCCTTCTTGGTTTACAATGAGGATTACCTATGAATATCGCGAGAGGTGAAAACAGTCTATTTCACATTTGGGTTTCATAGATTCATTTGCTCTGAGGTGAGTTTTCTGATAAACATTTAGTGAACTGCCCTTCATTTAGAATTGCAGTTCTGCTTTTTTTGTAATGGGGGATAGTCTCTATGATCCCTCTAGTTTTCATTAAAATGCATGACTTGGTAGGGGAAAAAACAATGGAACCTAAGCCTTATAATTAAATATTCCTGATATTTTTAATGTACAAATAACAGTAGATAATGCATATTCAGTCTAATATAATCAAAACAGGAAAAATGCTGCTTTTAGGAGCTAAATGAAAGAATCAGAAATATAACAAGTTTTTATGCCAATACTTTAATACTATACTCTGCTATCAAAATTGTGTCTTAGTTTAACAGTTTTCATTGCCAAACTTTTACACCTGGGAATCTGGCATTGTATATCCATGATACTAAGAAAATTCCATTTTTCCCTGAGATGCTAATTAGACTTCTCTAATCCAGCTATTAAAGTCAGACAAAACAGGAGAAAGAGCTAAATTAATAAAGAAGATCTCAGATGATCACCACCTAGATATCTACACTTTTTGTGGTTAAAAAAAAAAAAAAAAAAAAGCATGTGAATCAATTTTTAAAATATTTCATGGAAAAGTTTGGGGTGTAAGGCATACATATGTATTATTAATCAAGGAAAATGATGAACACGTCTCAATCATTTTAGGAGATTTATTTGCCAAAGTTAAGGACACGCTCAGAAGACAGGTCTATGCCTTTCTCTAATGATGATTTTGAGGGCTCCAAATTTAAAGAGGAAACGGCAGGATACTGAGAAGCACACAGTTTTCACATAAACAAAAGGGGCAGAGGAAAAATGTGGGGAATCTGCATTTTACCTAAGATAAAGCAGACAAAATAGGATAGGGAAACAATCAGATATACATTTGTGTCTGGCAGGCGTGACTGAACATGTAAAGATAAGCTATCAATCTGCATTGTCATGGTGAAATTTTAACAGCTCACCAAGAATTTCCTGTGGGCAAAGTATGGAGGAGGCATGTAGCTTTTCATTTTGTACCCATATTATTTAGGAACCAAAAGGGGGAGGCAGGTTTGCGTAACCCAGTTCCCAGCTTGACTTTTCTCTTTGGCTAAATGAGTCTGGGGTCCCCAAATTTACTTTCCTTTCACTACATATTTAAGTATCACTTAATGATAACAACAAAGGTTAGAAAATGTACACCTTTTCTAACTTATCTACAAAGATACTGTATAATTATGTAATAATAAACATGTTTTTTCTTATATATGTTAGAATTATTCATTCAAACAGGAAATTATCAGTTAAATGAAGAGCAGACTGAACAATTTAGAGAGAACAAAATTGAAGGAAATAATTGTGCTGAACACTTTTCTGTTAACAATGGGATAGTTAGTTCCTAGCAGTCTGAGTCACCTGGATTCACTAATGTGTTTTATGTGTATTCTAATATTCTTGGTACAGTTTTTTTTTTTTTTTTTCGGTCTTTATATAATCAGGATTTTCTTTTTTAGTTATGGAACATATTATGTGCATGACATGCTACTTGGAACCTAAAGAGAAAACAGCAGAACTACATTGGTATATTTTCTTCCAAATCCAGAAAGCCAAGTACATTAAAGAAGAGTAGGTTTCTAATTAAAAGAAGTATATTTTCTTATGATGGATAGGGTTAGCAGATAAAATACAGGACACTGAGTTAAATTTGCATTTGAGGTAAACAATGAATTTTTTGTTATTATATCTCAAATATCGTATGGGATGTACTTACACTAAAAATGATTTGTTGTTTATCTGTCTGATTATTATTATTATTATTATTATTATTATTGTTATTATTATTTGAGATGGAGTCTCGCTCTGTCGCCCAGGCTGGAGTGCAGTGGCCGGATCTCAGCTCACTGCAAGCTCCGCCTTCTGGATTCACGCCATTCTCCTGCCTCAGCCTCCGGAGTAGCTGGGACTACAGGCGCCCGCCACCTCGCCCAGCTAGTTTTTTGTATTTTTAGTAGAGACGGGATTTCACCGTGTTCGCCAGGATGGTCTCGATCTCCTGACCTCGTGATCCACCCGTCTCGGCCTCCCAAAGTGCTGGGATTACAGGCTTGAGCCACCGCGCCCGGCTATCTATCTGATTAAATTTAGTCTAAACATGTCCTTTGCAACACTTAGGACATATTTATAATAATTTTTTTTTTCATTTCTTTCTAAAATATGAATTAACTTGGTATTCTTCATTTTCATTTGCTAAATGTAATGACCAATTGTGGGTCATTTGAGTTATAAAAAATTATGTAAATACATTTAAACATCTATAGCTTTACCATATATAAATAATTATGTCTAATATTTTGACATATTTCCTTATACACTTTTTGAATGAATATTTGACTAGAGTTAAGTTCAAAATGCTAATTTTTATTTTTAAATAAAAATAAAATACTGTCAATACTAGACTACAATTTACATTATTTTGAAGACAGGTAATGTTACTCTTGGTAAATTTATTAGTCTTTCCAACATAATAAAAAGAATAGTCATTTCATACATTTCAAAGTATTGAGAAAACATAATTTAAATTGCTTTTTCAATGAAGAATGTCATCACAATGAAACATATTTATGTTAAGGGACATAAAGAACTATTCTGTTTAGTGATTCTTCTAGCATGAGTTACTGTAAAAATAATTGACTATTTTACAAATTAGAAAGGGAGAGTAACTATTATTATTCTAAGTATTTATGAAACAGGAAAATATTTAATTAAGTAATAGGGTAAAGTTTTTTGTGCACAGAAAATATTTCCTAGAAATGAGAAAAAAATGACTACATGACAAGAAAAGTTAAAGGAAGCAGTGGGGAGTAAAACTTCATCTTTGTGTGACAGAATATACCTAACGACCAACTCCTGAGTTGTTGTGCTTCATTAAGGGAAGATTTGAAAATTCTTTTACAAATCATTTTTCATTTATGCATCTCAATTTGATTTCAATTCAGGTAAATTAGGATAAATCTGGAAGGGTTTTTTTGTAGATAAATGTATGGCTAGTTTATTTTCTGATGTTTTGCATATTTAAAGGAAAACACTAGCTTTCACATATGAAAAATGATTTGATATGTCATTTTTTAATAATGATTTATTATTTTTAAATTCTCAAAATACAAACCCATTATCTTCTAAGACAACACTGGAGGAAAAGAACACATTTCCATCTCTGTTTTCCAGTTTTGTTATTCCCTCCATCAGTTTTACTTCTATTTTCTGTATGTGTATCAATAGGTCTTTTTATTTTTCCTTTTATTCAAAAGCTTCCAACTTGTTGTCCAGGTATTCAGTGATCCATCTACCTAACATTTACGTGTCTGCCTTCAGTTTAGTTTCTTATTTTCTTATTTTATTAATTGGTGTTTGTGATCTTTTAGTCCTGTTTATTAAAAATAGGATATCAGAACTGAATATAAAATCAAAATTCTCTTTCCTTCATATTTATTATATTGCTTTGTCTATCAGTTCCTTTTCTCCTTTTTAAAAAATAACTCTGTTGAGACATTTTACATATCATATAGTTCACCCATTTCGAGTGTACAATTCAATAATATTTAGTGCATTTAAGAAGTTGCATAATCATTACCATAAAATAAATTTAGAATATTTTCATAAACCCATTAAGATACCTCTCATGCATTTATTATTAAGTCCCACTCCTGGCCCCAGGAAACCATTAGTTTACTTTCTGTTTCTATAGATTTACAACCTCTGGACATGCCATGGAAATGGAGTCATAGGACATGTATTCTTTTATGACTAGGTGCTTCATTTTCTTCTTTACTCTCTGAGTGTTTCTGGATTGTCTTCTATATCACTGCTTCAATTTTTTACAGTTAAAATTGTGCTCAACCACTTCCAATATAGATTTTGGTTCCAATATTACACTTTCACTTTCTTGAAATTTTTTTTTGAAAAGCCCTCACACACAAACACCCTCACACACCTACTCCCCAACACATGTATACATCATAATCTCATTCTTTTATTTTTTCATCTCACAAAGTTAACACTGTATTCCAGATATTAGGAGGTTGGGATTATATTCCTGTGAAAAATAGCATTTATGAAATAATGAAAAACTTCCTGGTTTTTTTGATGGTAGGGTCTTGAGAATGTAGCATTTATAGACATTACAAGTTGTCTTTAATTTTTTGGGGGGGAATTCAGATGTATCTTGAGAAATTCAGAAATAATTTTTCCATATGTTAATCATGCACCTTGTCAGTTATTATCACTGGAAGCAAGTACTTTAAATAGTAAATAAAGGACTAGGTCAAAGATGTATCTTCTAAGGGAGGAACAGCAATCATTAAGTTAAGATGTTGAGAAGAAAGTAACACTTTGCCTGGGCCAATTGCCACTAACTCAAAGTCAATAAGCGGTTGAATGGGTGGTTGAGCTTTCAAAAGATTTAATTGTGCTCTGAAGTTTTATGTGTAACTTTCTTTTTTCTGAAGATTATTTTAATAACCTTCCTAAATGGAGTAAACCTCAGTACCCCAAATTTTAAGAACTCCTGTCAAGTCTTAAATTAATATCTTAAATAATGGCACAGTGTCATTTGGGGCATATAAATATTCGTGTCTGATTGCTTTTTACTCTCCTATTATATTGTCCAGTGACTTCTGAACAAAAGCAACATTTCCAGTTTGTGGAAGAAGCATCAGAATTTAAAAGAAAAAAATATCATTATAGAATAAAAAGGCAACTAGATCAACAAATATCCTCCCTTTAAATTATCAGGTGGCTTAAATGTATGTTGATATAATTACAATGTATCATAAAAATAATTATCGCATTGTCTTTTATAATCAGTTTCTTGAATGAGGATGGAAGTTGAATGCTGTGTAAAATAATCATTAGTGCTTGTAGAATAAGAAAATGTTAACAATGGCCTTGATTCCTAGAGTAAAGATACAAAGTTCAATGAGGAAAATATTGGTAATTAGCTAAAATTTTACCGTTGTTAAAAAATTTTAATTATTTAATGGATTTTGAAATGCTTAATTATGTTTCCTGCCCTCAGTAAAACATTTATATAAATGAATAATCAATGTATTTTTACTTGCCCATTGAGGGAAAGAAAATTCAATAAGTCTTTTAATAACTTTCTCAGTCAAAATTTTAAGAGAAATGTGTTTTTTATAAAACTCTTACTCCTATGTTCTTAGATGAATTGAAATATTATCAATTTTAAAAATTTGAAATGTAATTTTCTTTAAGGAATATACAACATTAAAACATAAATTTAGGGCCAGGTACAGTGGCTCACTCCTGTAATCTCAGCACTTTGGGAGGCCAAGGCAGGCAGATCACTTGAGGGCAGAGGTTCAAGACCAGCCTGGCCAACATGACAAAACCCTGTCTCTACTAAAAATAAAAACAAACAAACAAACAAACAAAATAGCAAAGCATGGTGGCATGCACCTGCAATCCCAGCTACTCAGGAACCTGAGGTGGGAGAATTGCCTGAACTCGGGAGGCAGAGGTTGCAGTGAGCCGAGAACATGCCACTGCACTCCAGCCTGGGAGGCAGAGAGACTCTGTCTCAAAGAAAAAAAATAAATAAAAAATAAAAAATAAAAACCCATCCATTTAGTTTCTTTTGGATGATGTAGGCATCTCTAAATATTTTCATCAGAAACATAAACAGGTACTAAAATTAAATAAAACTAAGTCACATGATGTAGCAATTATAAAATATGGTTGTATTAAATTATTAACTATTGAATGCATTTGTGGTGAAAAAGCACAGTAGTATAGAACAATCTTAACTTGAGTAATTTGAATTCTGGAACAGTTGGGAACTATTGGAATTGTAGCTCTGTCATAGAGTTTATCTTGTCTAATGAATGGGAGATATTAATATAGATATAAGAATCATGTATATTCAACATCATGAAGCAAAAATCAATCAATCAATTAATTCAAAACAAGAAAACAAAATTCCCACACTATAAAGATACATAATACCAACATTTAGATTTCCCATTGTTAACCCTTGTTCTTGTCTGTGTTCCATGACATATGCTGAGGACATGCAAGGATAACATGGAAACCATCAACATCCAATTTTTTTTTTTTTTTTTTTTTTTTTTTTTTTTTTTTTTTTGCAATGTGACTAATGCAAACAAATTTTGTCCTGGTGTTATAAAAGCTGTGTCCAACAAAGAAGGCTGAAACGCAAAGAGAGCTTAAAGTGCTAGATTTGTTTTGCTTTATTTACTTCTCAATGTATTTCAGGTTTAGATAACTTGTGTCTATAAAGACATTGTTAAGATGTGTTGCTCTTCCTTGGATCACAACGCTGGGAAATATTAGTATTTTATTATAGGAAAAGAAATATTATCTGCCTTTACCTCATATTTCCACCAAGAAAGAGAAAATGTATGCTTAAATTTCTGTCATCTTCCCAACTGGGATGTGGGAACTGAGGGATGAGGGAAGAAATGAAAGACTTTTCACTCTCTTACCATCTCCTTTCAAGGGGCATTGCTGCTATTTGAACTGATCAGTCACTGAGAATTTGACTTTCCCTAAAAGGCAATAAAGATATTCCGTGCTCGTGGAGTAAGCTTTTTCTTTTTTTCCCTTTTTCTTTAAGTCAATCTAGTGAAAACATAATTATCAGTGTCTGCTCCTGGCAGTTCCAGGATTAAAATTTTACTCTCCCAGCAATGGAGCATTGCACACATCGTTGCTGCATGGAGCAGAAGGTGTTGCTTCTGATATCTCGCTAGTATCCCTGAACATGAGTCCCAAGATTTAGCTTTACAGAATAATCCAATTTGTCTCTTAGCAAAGCATCTTCAAGAACTCATCTTTTATTAACGTTTTACCTTGCAATATGATGCATCTTTCTTACTATTAATGAAGTACCATTTCCACTCAATTGGCTATTGCCTAATTGAAGGAGATAAGATCACACAATCAGCATTTTTGTAGAATGGATTATTATTTGTATAATGAATTATAAGTTTCAATTTGTCAGCTTTCCATGCACCCACACTAGCACATAATCAGGACTGTAGTGTGTAACAGTTTACATTTTTAAATAGATCCACTGATAGATTTAACAACTACTACTTGAAAGCCATTTTATTTTATTTTATTTTATTTTATTTTATTTTATTTTATTTTATTTTATTTTATTTTATTTTATTTTATTTTATTTTATTTTATTTTTTGAGATGGAGTCACCATCTATCACCCAGGCTGGAGTGCAGTGGCATGATCTTGGCTCACTGCAACCTTCGCCTCCCTGGTTCAAGCGATTCTCCTGCCTCAGTCTCCCAAGTAGCTGGGATTACAGGCTCCCGCCACCACTCCAAGCTAATTTTTGTATTTTTAGTAGAGACAGGGTTTCACCACGCTGGCCAGGCTGGTCTTGAACTCCTGACCTCAGGTGATCCGCCCGCCAGTAGTCTTCTTTAAAAACACAAAAATTAGGCCAAGCGTGGTGGCTCATGCCTGTAATCCCAGCACTTTGGGAGGCCTAGGAGAGGGGATCACCCGAGGACAGGAGTTCCAGAACAGCCTGGCCAACGTGGTGAAACCTCATCTCTACTAAAAATACAAAAAATTAGCCTAACATCGTGGCCAGCGCCTGTAGTACCAGTTACTCGGGAGGCTGAGGCAGGAGAATGGCGTGAACCCGGGAGGCAGAGCTTGCAATGAGCCGAGACGGCACCACTGCCCTCCAGTCGACTACAGAGCGAGACTCCGTCTCAAAAAACAAACAAACAAATAAAATTAGGCCAGGCATGGTGGCTTATCCCTGTAATCCCAGCACTTTGGGAGGTCTAGGAGGGAGGATCACCTTAAGTCAGGAATTCCAGACCAGCCTGGCCAACGTGGTGAAACTCCGTCTCTACTAAAAATACAAAAATGAGCCAGTTGTGGTGGTGGGCGCCTGTAATCACAGCAACTCAGGAGACTGAGGCAAGAGAATCACTTGAACCCAGGAGGCAGAGGTTGCAGTGAGCCGAGATCCTGCTGTTGCACTCCAGCCTGGGTGACAGAGCAAGACTCAGTCTCAAAAAAAAAAAAAAAAAAGAAAAAGACCTCTTTCCCCCCCTCCCCCCCCACCAAGTTATCATGTTGAACTCTCATTCTGTCTATACAGGAAATATTTTATCCAATACTATGGTTTCCTTACTGGTTGTTAGCTGGCAACATCTCAAAACCACCACTCAGTGTTAGACTAACTTGGAATTGATTAAGAAGAAAGCAGCATTAGGTGGTGAGAGGATATTAGCAGCCATAAACAAACTAAGTAAAACTGTCAAGGAAATCTATGCAGTTTGAGTTAGCAAGCAGTGAGACTCCTTGAATGAGAGAAGAAAGTGGAAGGAGGAAGGAGAAAATAAGATGTTAATGAAGGTCATCTTATAGGCTACATCAGGAGAACCAGATATAGAAGCCAGTGCTAACTTTTTCAACACTAACAGGGCATCCAAAAAAGGTTTTGTGTGTTATCTTTATTAATTGTATACCTAAATTGAAGTTTATAAGAATAAGCTAATAAATTAAGATTGTGTGTTTTTTAACTAGGGGCTTTACATGTTATTTTATATATATATATATGTCAATGAAATTAGAAAATAAACCAGATTATTTTAGCTAGATGGATTTTTCATTCAGTAGCTAATTTATTATACAACACATATTCTGACACTTTAAATTAAATATGAAAAACTTAACTTATGTTATATAAACAGAAAAAAATTGTTTTTGAAACTGAAAGAAAGTCTTTGTCTGAGTCTAATTTTGGAATCAGAAAATAGGTTTGTTAAAATTTTTTATTCTGAAATATTGTATACATTGTCTTGCCCTGTTCTTTATTAAAATTTATTCTTCATATCAAGTTGCATGTCTAATACATATGTCATACTTTTAAAATAAAAGGAAACTATTGTAAGTTAACAGTTAAAATTGGTTGAGCCTGTTTAAAAGACTAGTTAACAATGAAAACCCTGAATCTCTTCTAATATTTCATTTTACTTTTTCACATCTTCCACATATATGAGAAAGATTCATTTTATGTTTGAACTTTAGTCTATCTGAATAAAGCTGTATTTCATTTATCCACCTGCACCTTTACGAATGCTTGTTAAAAGATAACCTTTCATTCAAGCATGTGATTTTTCTTCTATTATATGCCAAGAGTAATGAAATTCATGTGTTCAAAGTGGGACAGTTTCTAAATGTTACTCTAGAAGGTGGAACCTCAGTGACAGTCTTCCCTCCAGACGTTTCTTTCATTTCCATCAGTGCTTGCTTAAGTAAAGCTCTGAATGGGAGGCATTGAAGAGGGAACATGATTTGGACAGGCAGACTCTAAGGTGGCTCCCATGATCCCCATGTGCTCATGTCCACACATTCATGTGAGCAGGACCTATGGCTGACTTCAAAACTGTAAAATTCCACAAAGGTGACAGCATTTTATTCCTATTATTATATTATGTTATGTAAGACTTTTGCTAACCAACTCAGTCTGGAGACTCCGTCACTCCACTTTGTCTTTTAAGAAGCAAGCTGGCAAGAATCTTTCAGACATAAAGAACTGATTGAAGCCGTCAACCATGTGAGCAGGGAAGTGGATGCTTCCCAAGTGGAGCCTCTAAATGAAATCCCAACCCTGGCTGATGCTTTACAGCTTTGTGAAACACTGAGCAGAAGAACCGGCTAATCTGTGCCTGGACTAAAGGTCCTCAGAAAGTATAAGATAATACATGTGTGTTGTTTTCAGTGGCCAAGTTTGTGGTGAACATTGTACACAAGAGAGAATACTACTAATACATAGGACTTGGTCTCTCAAAAAAGTTTCTGTTTTATTTGTTGGCATCATCATGATAATCATCCAAACAGATATAGTTGAGTACCTTAAGAGGCTTTGAAAATTGAGAGAACAAAGTTCAGTTAATAGGACACTACTAGCTCACAGTTCTAGTGGAATGAGTCCTAGGATATTAATTATACTCTAGAAGAAATAAGTTGTTCCATACGTTTTATAAGGAGTGATGATTTTATCATTTCCAAATTTTCTTCTACATTTTTCCTTGGTCCTTCCATTGGCCCTCACACAACTTCAAGTTGAGTATAGTAACTAACTGATAATGAAACGATCATTCTAGTGACAACAAATTATTTTGTCAACTTGGTCTATAAATGTGTAGTTTACTAATTTTCTAATATAGTTTTATATTAGAATAAATTTTATGTTTTATGAGACAGTATCTTATGGTAAAACAAAGTAGCCTATAGAATTTATAAAGCTAAGACATTAGCAAATATTTCAATCTGAAAATTTATAATATAAGGACTTATAAATTTCCTATTGCTACAAAAATCAATAATCACTTGTTTTATATTAGTCCAGGTCCTTCCATTTATTTTCTGAAAATAGCACAATCTTTATACATTAGTGTTTTTCTCCTGTTCTTGCAGTGAAAAAAAAAAAATCACTTTAATTAATTAAAACATGGAAATTGTAATGATATACCAGCAATTATTTTATTAATTCTGTTAGGAAGTCACTGGTGTTTGCCTGTGTTTTGAGAAGAGCAATGTTTTGTTCTTGTAGAGAATTAGTCATTAACATTGCTTTGTAGTACAATAAATTGGTTCTCTGTAATACTAGTATATCTGCTCAACTATAAAAAATAGACTTGTAATTTGAAAAGCACAATTTTAACTGAATTTCAAGGCTTTGAAAAAAGTGCTTTTAATAACATTTTGTTTCTTGTTTCCAGTCTGAGGACAGAAGCTGAATGCCATATGACATAGCCATTGATATCTGTAGAATAAGCAAATGCAAACAATGACCTTGATTCCAAGAATAAGTATGTAAGTTTCGCGATGCAGAGATACTGGGTAATTATCTCTGATTTTACTGTTGTTGAAAACATTAATTATTTAATGAGTTTGAAGTGCTTAAGTGGTTTGCTTCTGACTTAAAAAAATGAACTCTTCAGTAATCAACAGTCAGGCTTAGCTGAATTCAAGAAAAAGAAAATGATTTGTCAAAACTATGTTGACAAATATAGTTATGTCTTCTGAAAAGACAGAAGTGGAGAAAAAAAATCATTCAAATCCCAGATTCTATGATACTTGGGGTAAAAAAAAAAAAAAAAAAAAATCAATAGGACAGGTAAGGATGATGAGATCTTTCAAAAAGATTTGTCTTTGGCAGACTAAGTTGCATGTTACTCTCATTTTTAAAATAAAATATAAAATGTAAGCCAACATTTTCCTACTTTAGAAAACAAATGTGAAGGTATTCTATATCAAGCTAGATAACTCTTGAATAAACTCTCTGCTCTATATGAAGTACATTTAAAGAAACTGCCTAATCTGAATAGTAGAGGACCCCAAAGACAGAGTGCATAAAATGAGGTAGCATACTTTTTTATAAATAAACTTCATTATAAGATAAACAAAATGGTGGCAAATGGAAAACTGTCTTCTAATATGTTCTTTCTTTACTTAAAATTATTTAATAACAGGAGGACATCTGGATCTGAGTCTTACAAACTACTGCAGCAACATATGACAAAATAAACCTACATCATAAAAACAGGTTACTGATAAGTATTTTATAATCCAAAAAAATGAAAAAAAAAGTTTATCTTTCAAACAAAAGAATAAAAAGAAATCACTAAACCCATGGTGTTTTAGCTTACAAGAGATAATGTCACTAAATATCACTTAGAAGAATATTGTGAAATAAAATAAATCACCCACCCCTCCCCACCCCTCCACCATACACAAAGGAAAGATAATATTATGGATGAGAAAGACCAAGAATGAAATAAAATATCTATAAAGTTCAAAAAAGTCAGTTGAAGTAGATTCTTCAAATTTCAACCTCACTTCCAATGGCAATAGAGAATCTATTCTCTATTGAGAATAGATTGACAATACTACGATTCTCTATGACATAACTACGATTCTTTGCAAAATACTCATTTTTAAGAAACACAAAAAAGACTTGTTCTTGAAATAAAAGCCAAAAAGCAAGCAGGACTGAAAAAAATTAAACCACACAAATATAAAATAGATGAAATGGAATAATGTACTGAAAGTCCCAAATAACCTTTCTTCCTTTTTAAATGAGTTATCAATAATGTGTAATAAAAGGCCAACATTTTACACTACCTTGATCTATGTTTATATGCCCTTATCTAGGAGTTGATTTTGGAAACTCTGTTTATCTACAATTATCAGGAAGATAATGTTGGCTGAAAATATTATTTCATTCATAATATTTTATGTCAGTATAAATTATTTAAATTGAATTTCCAAAACAAAGATGTTTTCAAGGAGCAAAAATTATAGATTATTATATTACCCCTTCAGTATACTGTGTGTCTCCTGAAAACTTCTAAGACGATGAATCTTTCTTTTTTATAATCTCAGCAGAATGTTTATCAGGTTTAGTTTTATCCTATTTCTGATCAAATAAGCTCCAAATCCATTAAAAAAGGAACATCATTATAATGAATGGTACATTACACTGAAAGCATTTGAGAATCTTAGGTAATGGCCAAGAATAACACTACCTTTAAAAAATCTATTTAGAATGAAAATCATTGTCACAAGTTATTCAGTACAGTAAATGGTTTCCCTTCCCAGCCTTCTTCATATCTTTCTAGAGTTAAAAATAAAAAGACAGACAAACTTTGACTGAGTGTCTTAGCACAAATTCAAGGAGGACATAACCCCAACTAGTTGCCACTAGAATGAGGTGTGACCTGTAAGTGTTCTAAATTTTCTCTTCTCACAGGGAGACTGAATTCTATAGACTGAGAAGACAGAATATTTGCTTCATGTTCTACTCCTATACATTTTAAACGAGATCTGAACCACCTTCCAAAAGCAAGTCATTTTTGTCCCAGTTACAATTCCACCTGCTACTCAGGGCTGGCACCTGGGAAATGTGGGCAAGGCTGTGTGATACAATGTAACCTACAGATTATCACTTACTGAACTAAATATAGTTGGAGAGAAAGTTCTTCATGTGACACCTTTCAAAACAGCCCTTGTTCCTGTATGCCCAGGCCAACTTGTGCTTTTAACTTTGCCAAATTTCAGGTCTCATCAGGCCTGATGCTCTCTCAGCCCTCTGTGTACTTTCACAACTGCTCTTCTGACAGTATCTGCTAATGGTAATACCCCAGCAATGCTGCATGCCTCTCTTTTCTGTCCGTCTATCTCTCTGTCTCTTTGTTTCTCTCTTAGACTTTTCTGCCCATCAGACTTATATAAAAATTACTTTTAAGAAAATTATACTGTTTAATCCACAAATATACGGTTGTATTTGTTCAAGCATTGCACTAATGAGCTATCTTAAATAGCACATGCATACCAGGCTTTTGCCATCCAGCAGCAGGGATGCTTTTCTTCTAATCCAAACATACTGCAATCAATTAACTTTAGAAGGAAAACAATAAAACAGATTCAAATGACCCTCAAATACTAGACTTTTAGCCTGAGGCCAAAAAATATACAAAATGTTTAATTTCTTGTTTTTCCTACACACTATACTCTCATCAAATAAATTCTTCTTTCATGCTATATTAACCTACTATAGGAAACCAAAGAAATTTCACCAATAATAGACTTATTTGACATATTTCAAGACTGCTATTGAAAGCGCTTACAGGCACGGATCGCACAGAAGAGCTGCCTTTTGTGGAGAAGACTTGCATCTGCAGAAAAAAAAAAAAAAAAAAAAAAAAAAAAGTACGTTAGTGAAATAAGCAACCAGGTGGTCTTTGAGCCCCTCCTCCCTTTTTCAAGATCTACCAAAGATTAAGTCCACTACAAACTACTACCAGTTCTTTCTGAGGGCAGCTCCAAGATTATCTGATATATATTCATCTGTATAACAAGGGAGTGCTTGCTTGACATGCTTTCCTCCCTTCACTCTTCCATAACCTGTGATGCTACCTCCCACAGAGCCCAGAGATAGTTGGTGCCAGGCCATGGTTCTGTGTGCTCACTCTTTTTCTCTGAAAATCGTTTATTGCACCTCAAAAGAATTGTCTATATTCCCCATTTTTGCCCTACACTATGAAGAAGGGTAAAGAAGCCCTTGTACTGCATTGGATTATTGGGTAATCATTCTCCTGTGATTGCCCCATGCTGTGCATATTAAAACAAATTTGGTATGCCTTTCTCCTATTAATCTGCCTTTGTCTGCTGACTTTGTCGAACCTTCAGGCGGTGAAGGGAAAATTTTCCCTCTGCCCCTAGACTACTTATTCAGGAAATTGGAAGCTCAAATTAAAAATAAATTACCAATATAAAGATGCTGGTTGCATGAATATGATTTCTAATACATACTTAGTGACCTAATTCTTAATTTATGAGCTAGATAATTCTAATCTTGAAAATTAATTCAGTTTGTTTTCTCTTGGGCAACACTTTTATAAACAAATGGTCACACATGTTATTTGAATAAATTCAATTAAAATATTGAATTCTTACCATTTAAAGTATTTTGCATTTTAAAAATCGTTGAAAAGGCTTGCTTTTTCCTAAAATTTCTAAATTTTCTATATATTCATAGAAGTATAAGAAAAACATACCTTTGATATGGTCTTGTGCAATCAATAATGAATTCTTGTTTCTAATTAGAAATTTATTATCTACCTTTGATTTGAATTGTAGAGAACAATAAATAGTTACACATAACAAGATCTGCAGCTTTTCACTGCTGTGTGGTACTAATTAAAGCTGACACATTGTAGCATTGACCTGAAAACCTACTATCTGTGGATCATGAACAATGACTATTGCAAGGAAAATGCCTTTCTAGTATTCATTAGAATTCATCATCGTATCTACTCAACTCTTTCTTGACTGTTACCTTCACTTGCTTAATACATATACTGGGTTTGCCTTAATCTACACCTGCTTGTTATAATATATATCTTCTTGAAAGAAAACCAAATATTGTAAAATTTAAAATAAAATTTATCATAGATTTCTAATGGTATATATGAAAAAGCACAGAATCAGTGAAAACATCTATTGATACATAAGCACAAATTATATGGATGCTTATTTGAATTTGAATTGGGTGGGAAGGTAACGGCAGTAGGGATTATTAAGAATGGTGTAAAGAGAGCATCCATGTTTGCAGTCTTTTGCTGCATGACTAAGAAACCAGCAAATTTTGTTTGCAATGTGGCTGCAAAGAAGTAAGATATTTTTAGTCATAATTTATTTATTTATTTTTTATTTCTCAACTTATAACCAAAACATCCAGCTGCTGTCACTCTTTTATTGTTCTTCTTCCAATTTTAGCCTCCATCTAATTTCCACAAGCCTGCTAAACACAATCAGTAAAAAAAAAGTTCAATGTAATACAAACAAGATTACATTCAACTTCTCAGAAATCATGCAAAGTTGAGAGAAAATCCCCATTCTCCTAAAATTTTACACCTTGTAAAATTATCCTTCAAATTTTGAAGGTAATTTTGAAGCCCACTAAACACAATCAGTAAAAAAAGTTGAATGTAAAACAAACAAGATTAGATTCAACTTCTCAGAAATCATACATAGAAAATTGAGAGAAAACCCCTATTCTCCTAAAATTCAATTTTTACTCATATTTTGATGGGTAATTTTGCAAGGTATAAAATTTTAGGAGAATGGGTGTTTTCTTTCAACTTTGCATGATTTCTGAGAAGCTGAATATTATCTTGTTTCTATTACATTCAACATTCAATATTTTTTCCTTTTTTCCTTGTAGCACTGAATTAATTTTATTTCAAATGTTCTTTTTTATCTTTTTAATATATTTTATTTTTATAGCACTTTTAGATCTACAGCAAAATCAAATGAAAAGTACAGAAATTTCCCATATACCCCCTTGTTCCCCTACATTCACAACTTTCCCCATTATCAAAATCTCCCACAGAGTGGTACATAAACACCATCACCTGGAGTCAAGTATCCTTTACATTTGAGTTCACTTTTGGCATTGTACATTGTATGGATTTGGACAAATGTATGACATGTATCCACCATTATGATGTTATAAAGCATAGTTCAATTGCTCTAAAAACCCTCTGTGTACATCCCATTTATCTGTCCCTCCCCTCCCTTGCAAACACTGATCTTTTTACTTTATCCATGATTTTGTCTTATCTAGAATGTTAAATAGTTGTAATCTGCCATAGGTAGGCTTTCAGATTGACTTCTTTCAGTTTGTAATATATATTTAAATTTTCATCATGTCTCTTTAAGGTTTGAGAGTTCACTTCTTTTTAGTACTGAATAATATTCCATTGTCTAGAAGTATCATTTATTCATTCACCTACTGAAGGACATCTTTGTGATGTATATTTATTTTTATGCATTGTTGCATTCAATTTGCTAATATTGTTTTAAGAATTTTTATCTATGGTTATGAAAGATATTGGTATGTGGTTTTCTTGTAGTCTTTTCTGATTTTGGTATTAGAGTGATGCTGGCCATATTGAGTGAGTTAGGAAGTATACCCACTGCTTCTTTATTCTGGAAGAAACTATAGAGGATTAAGATCATTTCTTTTGTAAATTTTGGTGCATATTATCAATGAAACTTTCTGGGCCCATTGCTTTCTGTTTTGGAATAATATATATTTTTTTACTTCGGTAATTCATAAATGCCTATTCAGATTGTCTGTTTCATCATGTGTAAGTTTTGGCACATATGCATTAAGGATTCATATATATTCTTGGAAAACTGATACCTTCATTATTATGTAATGCCTCTGTTTATCCCTGATAAATTTCCTTGCTCTGAAGTCCACCTTATCTAAAATTAATATAGCCACTCCTATTTTCTTTTGATTCATGCTCCATAGCATATACCTGTTCATCTATTTACTTTTACTCTGTATTGTCATTATATTTAAAGTGAGTTGCTCATAGACAATTTATAGTTGGGTTTAGCTGTTGATCCATTCTGACAACATTTGTTTTAATTGATGCATTTAGACCATTGATGTCCAAAGTGATTATTGATATATATAATATTTATTATTGTTTTCTACTTATCACTCTTGTTCTTTTTTTCCTATTTTATCTTCCAAAAGGCAGAACTTTTTTGCTTATTGAAGTTTTAATTGAGCATTTTCTGTTATTTTCCTCTCCTTTTTAGCATATTATACATTTTAAAACTTTTTTTTAGGGATTGCCATAGATAGATTTGCAATATACATTACAACATATCCAAGTCCACTTTCAAACTACACTATATTGTTTCATGGGTCCTGTGAGTACCTTATAATAATAATAATAATAATTCCCTTCTCTTGTCCCTTGTATCATTACTGTGATTATTTTTTAACACACATACATACACACACACACATACACATTACATATAAAATGCATAATGGAATTCAATGTTTTCATTATTATTTTGAACAAACTGTTATTTGTTAGATTAATTAAAAACAAGAAAAATTAAAATTTTCACTTTATCTTCACTTATTCCTTCTCTGTTGCCTTTTCTCTCTTCATGTAGATCTGAGTTTTTTACCTGTATCATTTACTCTCTAAAAAAGTTATTTTAAGATTTTTGGCAAGGCAGTAGCAAAAAATTTTCTAAACTTATGTTTGTCTGAGAAATCCAATTTCTCCTACATTTTTGAAGGATAATTTTGCAAGGTATAAAATTTTAGGAGAATGGGGGTTTTCTCTCAACTTTGTATGCGTGATTTCTGAGAAGTTGAATGTAATCTTGTTTGTGCTCCATTATAGGTAATGTGTTTTATCTGACAGGATCCGTTCAGAATTATTTTTAAATTTTGGATTTTCTGTGGTTTGACATTGATATACCTTGTGTAAATTATTATTTTGGCATTTATCCTATTTGGTGTTCTCTGAGCTTCTTGGATCCACAGTTTGGTGTCTGATATTAGTTTGGGAAAATGTTTACTTGTTATTGCTTCAAATCTTTCTTTTTTTTGTCTTTTTCTTCTCTTCCTGGTATTCTTATTATGCATATGCTACATATTTTGTAGCTGTCTTACAATCCTTAGATATTCTCTGTTCTTTTTACAATCTTTTTTCTTTTTGTTTTTCAAGTTTTGTACGTTTCTAATGAGATATCCTCAAGCTCAGATTATTTTCTTAGCCATGTCTTGTCTACTAATAAACATTCAAAGGCCTTCTTCATTTCTGTTGCAGTGGTTTTTTATCTCTGGCATTTATTTTTGCTTTTTTCTTTGAATTGTCCTGTCTGTTTTACATTTCAAGTTCAAGTGTCCTTACATGCTGTCTACTCTATCCACTAGAACCCTTAACATTTTGATCATAATTATCTTAAATTCTTGGTATGATAATTGTAACATTCTTGTCATGTAAACTTCTGATACTTGCTCTAACTCTTCAAACTGTGTGTGTGTGTGTGCTTTACCTTTTAGTGTGTGTTTTATTTTTTAATTTTGTGAGAGCCAGACATGATTTATTGAGAAAAAGAAACTATTACCAAATAGGCTTTAGTAATGTGGTAGTTAGATGTGGAAGATGAGGAAGCATTGTGTAGTCCTATGATTAGGTCTCAGTCTTTTGGTGATCCTGCACCGTTAGACTGTGAACCTCACAAGTACTTATCAATACCATCAATTCCCCTCCCCTTAGGTAAGTCAGGATGGGTAGAGTATGTTGGAGTTTGGTATTTCCCTTCCCCCATCGGAGAAGCTCTGATAAAATCACAACGAGTTAGGCTCTGATTAACTACCTTATCTAAGGGCAGATCACATTAAGAACAGGATGATTTGTACTCAAAATGTTTCCTTTTCCCCTTTTACTTGACGGAAGCCCCAAGGGATTTTTCTCTGATATTCATGGTGAGAACCTAGTAGAGCTCCAAGAGGTGAAAATCAACACAAGTATGGAACCATTCAATGACTAGTCTTCTTGGCATTTTTAATTCTCATTGTTGTCCACATTGAGCCTCCAGTAATTCATCTGGTACCGTTTGGTTTTCCCTATTCTGGCATTAGTTTTCATGAACATTTCTACTCCTATAAGTTTTGATTCTCTGTACCCACCTGTGCATCTCTCCAATTTTGAGGGCAGTGATTTGCCCTATAGTTTTATTTTTCTGACAGATTTAAGAAGAGGTGTTAATGTTTCCATTTGCTCAGCATTTTACTTGTTGTTAGGACAGAGTGACAACTTCAAAGCTTCTGACGTACTGGGCTGAAAATCAACAGTCAATCAATCAGTCACATGCTAACCTTTTTAAATCTTGCCTATTTATAAAGTATGAATCTTTTAAGTGTTTTTATTCACAATTAGTAAATGGTCTATTTGTTGTTGTCTGGTCAAGTTTAAGTCCCTCTCCTCTCTTAGGCAATAAAATAGTCATTCTTCTGTGTAAAAGGAGGAAGCTAAGTGATTGTAGTTTTATTTTTGTTATATCTGAATGTACTTTTCTTAATACTTTGATTATTTATAACACATTTTACTATGCCTCATAAATATTCCCAGTATAAAAATAAATTGGCTTCTGGAAATTTTTTTTTTTTTTTTTTTTTGGATTAAGTCCAAGACAAAGGTAGAGACAGTTCCTGGGTAAGGGCAGTTTTCTTTTATGTAGTACATTTGTTCAGACGTCAGGTACAGAAAACAAATTTAATGGATTGATATAGTGAGATTCAGGGTAATTGATTTTGAAAGAAAGTCAATATGATAATTTCATAATATTCTGTATAGGTTAATACACAATTATTTTTATATTAAATATCAATATGCCATTTTTCTTTAATTTTCTTGATTTATTTAAAATATTTATGAATATTAAAGAAAAAAAGTACTTCTTTAGATGTTCCTTTTTTTATTAATCACATTGTTCAAATAAATTTTTGTAGTTTATTTGAATCCTCACTTGTATGAGATGATACAAGATGATATAACCAGACTTTGTTGTTATTCGAGTAAATCTGAATTATTATTTATCTTTCTTTTAGAGTGTTCTAACACCTCATATGTTAGAGCAATTTTCTTGCTGTTTTTGTTTCAATATACATGTCTACAGATTTATTTTGTGTGATATTTGAAGTGAGTAAAATAGGTTGAATTTGTAGCCCTAAAAATATATTTTCTGTTAGTATGTATTATGATTGAAACTCTTTATTTGCAAACAAAGGGCATTTGCTCATGGTATGTTATAAAGTAGAATACGGGGACAGAAGAGATAAAATACATAATCACAATTATATTTAATAAAGTATTATTAAACAGAAATAAGAAGGATATACCCAAGAGTATAGTAATATTTTGGAATTGACTTTTTAAAAATGATTTAAAGAAAGGATGCGTTATGTGTAATGCTGTTTATGGTGGAAGTTGTCCAGGTTCTTGGCATCTTGAACAAAAATTAGACAAAATACACAAACAAAGCAAGAAAGGAATGAAGGGTTTTATTGAAAATGAAAGTACAGGGCGGTTGTGGTGGCTCACGCCTGTAATCTCAACATTTTTGGAGGCCGACATGGGAGTATCACCTGAGGTCACGAGTTCGTCACCAGCCTGGCCAACATGGCAAAACCCCATCTCTACAAAAATACAAAAATTAGCCAGGCATGGTGGTATGTGACTGTAATATCAGCTACTGAGGAGGTTGAGGCAGGAGAATCACTTGAACCTGGGAGGCAGATATTGCAGTGAGCCTAGATCATGCCATTGCACTCCAGCCTGGGTGACAGAGTGAGACTCTGTCTCAAAAAAAAAAAAAAAAAAAAAATTAAAAGAAAATGAAAGTACACTCCACAGTGTGGGAGCAGGCTTAAGCATAGGGGCTCAAAGGACCCTGTTACAGAGTTTTTGCGAATCTAAATACCCTCTACTTGGGGTACACCCTATGTCAATGAAGAGAAAGTAAAGTTACAAAGGCATTTATGGTGTATGCCTTATAGAGAAGATATTTCCTGTTACAGCTGAAGTGTGAATTGGCCTTATGTTCCCTGCCTCCAGACCTTATTTTCCTACCTCTTATCCCCCCAAGAGATGCAATTCCCATAAATCTTTATGAGAGGCAGACGAACTAATGGTCTTTTTTTCTGTAACTGCTTCATGCTGTTTTGAGGAGTAGTCCCTACCTATTTGGGATTACAGAACTCTCACCCTATTCTGTCTAGTGGAGGCAGGGTAACTTCTTGATGGCCATGGGCAGTGTCTTCACCTGGAACTGGCTGGAACCTTTGTTGCATGATCAGCTGAAGCTTGATGGTTTCTAGGAGAAAGGAAATGAATTTAGTTAAAATATGTAATGCGTACTTCAGGGGATGGATACCTATGCTGTCAGAAATGTTTGTTTTGTAAGAAATCAAACATATATCTCAGTCCTGGGCCCAGTACAAACATTCCTCCATATATCTCAGTCCTGGGCCCAGTACAAACATTCCTCCATTTGTCTCAACTTCCTGGGCCCAGTACAAACATTCTTCCATATATCTCAGTCCTGGGCCCAGTACAAACATTCCTCCATTTGTCTCAACTTCCTGGGCCCAGTACAAACATTTCTCCATTTGTCTCAACTTCCTGGGCCCAGTACAAACATTCCTCCATTTGTCTCAACTTTAGAAAAACACCACCTGGAGAGTCCCCGATAAGGTCACAACCGTTTGTGGAGTGGTTTTACTAAAAGCGCGGGAACCAATAAAAAAACTGCTAAATGTATAACTTAAAATGTTAACCAATTGTAATGCTGTAACCAAAAGAATTCCCTTGTTCCTCTGTAACCTTACATATCCTGTTTACATCGGGCTATAAAAAGCGAGCACATGCATCGTTCGGGGCCCTCTTGTATGCTGTATAGCAGAGGGACCAAGTTCGAACTTGCAGTAAAGATCCTTGCCGCTTGGCTTTGACTCTGGACTCTGGTGGTCTTCTTCGGGGAATAAATGGTCTGGGCATAACAGTTTTAGAGATTTGCAGGATAAAAAAAACCTGGTCTATCCTAGAATCTATGTATTCATTTAAAGTCTTAGCATGAGCTATTCCATTTTTGTTTGGTTTGATTTGTTGGGGCCTAGTGCATGAGCCTAGTCCAAAACAATGGCCTTGCAGAATTTTGTTTAAAAAAGTCCTCCTTTTTGGTCAAGTCCTCACTCAGGTGAGAGCGTGACCAAAACCTAATGCCTTAGTGCCACTATCAGTTACCAGAATTTTGGATTTCCAGTCTCAGCACCTCACTTACATTTTATGGTGTCTTCATGGTTGCACATTTCTTTCAGCTCCTGTTATTCTAGTTGAAGAGATACCATATGGCATTCTAGAGAGAGCTGCATGCAAACATTTAAAACCTTTGAGAGAATACAGAACACCAGGGAGACTATTATCATAACTATTGGGAGGATAACACCAAGAGTTCAGAGTATACTCCTTACCCGAGGTCTCCATAAACCAGACTTCATAAAATCAAACAGATTAAAGAATGAGCTAGATAAAGAGTTTACTCACTTGACTAAGCAATTTCTTCATCAATACCCTACCACGGAATCTCTATAGTCTTTATTTGATGTGTCTCTCCATAGGCCACAAGTGCCAGAAGTTGGACAGATACTTCTCTGTTCAGCCAATTCTCTCATTTAGCATAACTTTCATAAAAGAATTTAAAGTTTGTTGTTAACTGTAGCCTTTACAGTAGAATTTGCTATAGAGCCTGTCATGAGGGATACATTTCTAATCATTGCTTCTTTTACTTTAAACCGTGGAAAAAAGACCTAACTGATGATGCCCTTTTAGAAGACTGAAGGGTTTTTGACAATGTTCTCTTTAACCCATGATGTGCATTAAGAGGAGTGAACCAATGTTTTTGACTGATTATGAGGCCACATATTAAGGTTTCTTACCTACATTGTGCCTTCATCTTTTATCTATCAAGTATAAGATTATCCATGCATAAGGCTGGCTGCAAACTCCTTCACAAATAGAAGTACACCCCACTAGTGCACATAACAGACCCCATTTCCACTTCCATTGTTCATAGAGGCATAGGCATAAAAAAATTTCAAAGCTAAGAGTTTCATGACGGTAGAAGTCTTAATCTGTGAACTTGGGAAACACTCTTCACATCAAGGATGCCATCGTCTTCTTGGGAGAAACTTTCCTGGTTATCTTTACCTAAAGGGTTCCAATGGGTGCGCAGCTCCAAGAGCATGGAGGAACCCTTCTCAGTTGTGAGATTATGAAACCAAAATTGAAGGTCTTGAAGTTTTATTGCAGTGTTAATGGGAGGGACAATCTTTCTCTGGTATTTCCAGAAGATTCAAACCATAAAAGGCTTTCTTCATTTCGTGAAAATACATTGTAGCATAATAATTTACTGTTATAACATCAGCCCTCTTGCAGGAGAAAGCTTTAATACAACCAGAAAACATTCATTGAAAATAACAATTGAATGAAATCCCTTTATAAAATGTTTAAGTGGTCGACCAGGTGACCAAATGTACCTGAAGCTTTAAGTGTTTTCCCAGGAGTGTGGAATCAAGCATTGGGTATAAACTGCTTTAAACAATTTAATGTTTAATAATGTGAAACAATTTAATGTTTAATAACGTGAAAGTATTGATATTTTATTGATATCAATAAATTATATAATAATTATTGATTACTATATAATTATATATATAATTATATGTATAATATATAATAATTATTGATAATGCTATTTCACTAATTTTTTGTTTTACTTGTGTTAGTAACTTTACACAAAGAAATTTTGTTATTTCTGTGGTTTACAATAACTTGACATAATAATTATAATTATGATTTATAGCATATATTTAGACGTTAGAATTTTAGAAATCCCATACAATTTTGAAATATATGTCGTATTATTCACAAAAATATAACCTAAAGAAGATAGAGCATCATTTTGGCAATCCCAAGTACCTAAACATGTCAAATAATCCTGTTTACCTCTCTTTTCTGGACACTTCAGGGGCTCTCTGAGGTACTGGAAAGAACAGGTGCCAGAGAAGTCAGTTTTGAAACTGAAGTTTGATTTTGGGAATGCCAGATTTCCATAAGTTATTTATTTTGCCAAAATGATGACTCGGAAACTTTAAAGAACAAAAACCTTTTATAACCCTTTGAATATAGTCAGCATGTTCACACAAAGAACCTCTTCTGCAAGATTAATTTCCATAATTTTCCACCACTCCTTTGAACCTTCAGCTTTCCCTATCTAACTTAAAACAACTCTTTATTGCTAGGGAAATTTTACATTTCCATGCCTTCTTATAATCTTTTACTAGAAAAGAACATTTTACTGTTTTTACACACCTTGCATGTAAATCTAATTCTAATAGTCTTAATTGCATGTTATACTGGTGAGTCTTAGCAATTTTAACTTTAATGTAAAATTTAGTAAGTTACGTTCTGATAAGGTCTGACTATGTCCAGCATAGCTAGGGTGTGGCCAACTCCAAAAGTCCCCGGGCCTTATCTAGAAGGAAAAATGGCAAGTTAAACAATTTTCCAAAGCCGAAGAAGCAGCTTATAACCTTAAAGTATTTAGCAAACCTAATACTTGAACATAATTTAGACTACATGTTTACATTTTGAAGACAATTTTATTTTACCAATAATTTTGAAAACTGTATTTCCCAAAGATTACTAAAGTTGTGTGAATTAAAGGCATTGCATTTCCTATTTTTCTGACAAAATATTTTATTTAAGCTGTTATTATTATTAAACCAATTAATTAAAACCTTGCAGAAGAGATAAACGATGGTTTTTACTTTATATTTAACCAGTTTGAAAGAGGCCAGAGACAGCCTGGTAAGAAATTCTTACCCTTTTGCTGGCAGTCTAGGTTCCTGGGTTCTCTCCCTAAGCAGCCCTGGCAACCCTGCTGACCCTGGTTTACTGTATGCAAACAAACACACTGCCTTGAATTAAGAATATTCATAGATAGTTACGAATTCTGGAGAAACTAGGCAGAGAGAGAAATATGACTCAAATTCTATTTGTGAGAGTACACTCAACACATTTAAAGTATCAGGAAGCCTAAAATCCAAAAAGTTAGTGTAAGAATAAAAAGCTGGTGTGTTCCATTCATTCCTGCAGGGTTGACAAGGTAGTTTAGGAATTCCAGATAAATTGAATGCATAATGACTTGCTGGAAATGCACAGGAACACAGAACTGAATAAAAGCCTTCCATTAGGAACTTAAAAAAAAAAAAAAAAAAAAAAAAAAAAAAACATGATTTTTATATAGAGAGATACACAAGCAAAGTCAGAGGAGAATGAACAGCAAATAAATGAAAACTAGAAGCAAAAATGAATAAACAAAAACCAATCCTAAATTTTCATACTCAATTTTACCCTGGAAGCTGCATTGTTACCTAGGGGCCCCCAAGAAACCACATAATGAATATTTTATTCCTGATACACAATTCAATACCCTTAAGTTCACTAATACCATTATACATTCTGTGCAATAAAGAAATCCATGTTAGGCACATGACCAATAAGTAATTTAGCACTAGCCACACAAAACAGTAAACATAGTGTGAAGCAATGCAAGCATGTATGTGAAATTTAGCTTTACGCTAAATTTAGCTTCATGCTTAACTATATTAAAATACAACTGCCAAACTGACAATGCAATTTTTACAATATTTCTTGTTTTACTGTAATCAAGACTAAGAGCTTTAACTATGAAAATGTTAATTAGCCAAATGTCTGTAATTCTCTATCAGGTATTAAAGAATATTTTATTATTTAAGATTTCCCCACATTTTTCTTTTTTTTTTTTTTTTTTTTTGAGACGGAGTCTTGCTCTGTCGCCCAGGCTGGAGTGCAGTGGCCTGATCTCAGCTCACTGCAAGCTCCGCCTCCCAGGTTTACGCCATTCTCCTGCCTCAGCCTCCGGAGTACCTGGGACTACAGGCGCCCACCACCTCGCCCGGCTAGTTTTCTGTATTTTTAGTAGAGACGGGGTTTCACTGTGTTAGCCAGGATGGTCTCGATCTCCTGACCTCGTGATCCGCCCATCTCGGCCTCCCAAAGTGCTGGGATTACAGGCTTGAGCCACCACGCCTGGCCTTCCCCACATTTTTCTCCCCTACTTAATCATTCCTTACTACATTGTTTACATTGTTTTATAAACAACCTTTTCAAATCTGTAATTTGAACTAACTCTTAGATAACTTTTGAAATGGACAAAATTATTCTTTTTTTTTTTTTTTTTTCACTAACAACATAACCCTTTCTGGCACATTTTTTACGCAGAATTACATGTTAGCTAAAATTTTTATCCTTAATAACTTAAAACTTTAGTAAGGACCTAAAAAGCAAAAAATCCTGAGCTATTAGATATGGGCATTTGTAAATAAGAATAATTCAAAAATTTTAGAAACATATTTCCCCATATTGTTACCAGGGGTTGTTGCTCCCAGAGCTCCCAAGATGGTGGCATGGTGCTTCCAAAATGGCCGCAGGCCGACTTCCAAGAGGGTGGCAAGCCTCGTGTTCTTTGACCTGGGGTTCTTGACCTCACGGATTCCAAGGAATGGAATCTTGGGCCATGTGGTGAGTGTTATAGCTCTATTAGAAGCCGTGGGTCAGGGAAGAGAACCGTGGAACCCAGTGACTAGTGCTCAGCTTGATTAGGATGAACTCAGGCACTTAGCCATGCAGGAACAATGGCAAGCCTTTAGCCCAATCGGGAGTGGTAATGGGTGCCTCGCTGGATCAGGAGCACAGTGGACACTCTGCCAGATCCAGAGGGATAGAAGTCTGCAGTGGGTCTGCAACAGGAGCAAACAGCAATGGTGGACAGAGAGCAAAAGCTCAGATCAAGCCATAACAAAACATGGAGAAGAAGAGTGCAGTTGCAAGATTTAATAGAGTGAAATAGAGTGAAAACAGAGCTCCCATACAAAGGGAGGGGACCCAAAGAGGGTAGACCTTGCCAGCTCGAATACCTGGGGTTTATATCCCAATCATTGTCCCTCCTGTTGTGCTCTCAGGCAACAGATGATTGGCTATTTCTTTACCTCCTATTGTCGCCTAATTAGCATTTTAGTGAGCTCTCCTTACTATCTGATTGGTCCTGTGTGAGCTAAGTTGCAAGCCCCATATTTAAAAGTAGAAGCGGTCACCTTCCCAGCTAGGTTTAAGGATTCTTGGTTGGCCTAGGAAATCCAGCTAGTCCTGTCTCTCAATATTACAACCCTTCTTATTTGGAAATGACCCATATATTAAATGAGCATTAAAAATAACCTTAAGATTTTAATTTACACAAAAAGTTTACCTAAAGCATTTATCTCATTCACTGTACATAATTTTTACTTTTAACAAGGGAGCCATGAGACATCAATCAACATATGTAAAACAAACATGGGCTTGGTCCAGAAAGGGAGGACAACTCCAGGCGAGTGGCAGGATGGAGGTCTTTCCAGTCACAGGTGGTAGACAAACGGTTGCATTCTTTTGAGTTTCTGATTAGCCTTTCCAAAGGAAGCAATCAGATATGCATTTATCTCAGTGAGACTTTGAATAGAATGGGAGGCAGGCTCACCCAGGACAGCTCCCATCTTGAATTAACACTGACATTTAAAAATACCTAGCAAAGACAAACATAAAATTTAGATAAAATGTATGCTAACTATTCTGAAGGTATTTCTGTTTTCATTCCACCAATAATTTTAAAGCTAGCTTGTTTAGTAAAGTTATACTTTAAGTCATGTGAAATTGAAAATTTCTTAGACTTATTTACTTAATTTATGAGTACTCTTTTACTTACAAGCCAATTTGGTAGACACGGCATAAAACAATTAAGTGTACATACAAATAAACACATCTAGACACATACACACAGACACATAAACGAAGATCCAATAGCTTGGAACCTTAGCTTGAGATAGTAATACAAGTTTGCCAGTTTTACTTTACCCCAGTAGATAATCCAAGGAAGGCTGTGAAATAAAATTCCAGGTTAAGCAGTCTCCAATGCAGTTGTAAATCAGTCCTCAGACTCCAAGGAGCACTAGAGCCAAACAGTAACAAAGGAGGGTGTCAAACGCTAATGAGATCCACTGCTTGGAAGAACAGCATAAAAGCCTATATACATGCAATGTCATCCCACTTTCCAATTAGACAGTGAACTTCAGATTGCAAACACTTTTGGGGCCAAGCAGCATTGCAACTGCGAGAGAAAATTCTAAGGTTTTGATACTAGACCTCAGAACCTCTGCCAAGAGTATACTCTTTGGCGAGTTTAAGGTTTTGCAGAACCCACAGAGTGTCCTTTGGGGTCCAATCTCAGAACTCCAGATGTCTCTGGCCTTAGGACAGCCCGCCACATGCAGGTTTCCCCTCCAAAGCATACTATGAGATTTTTAAGAACAGTCATGAACTGTAATGAGAACTGGATGCCCTTTGAGCCTTTTGTTCCTTAGCCAGTTGAGTACAGTAAGGGAAGGATTTAGCATATGAAAAGAAGGTTTAAGTCGCCTGAAATACGTGTGAGTTTGCCCAGAGCTGCATCACACATAGGGATTAGGGACCACGCTCAGAAAAGAATTTTAAAAACATCTTTACCCTTTGGGGCAGAGCAATTATTCCCATTTGTTCCCAGGCCTTCAGGCAATACTGGGGAGTGACCCAGCCAATTGCCCTCAATTCCAAGGAGCTACTAGGAAAAAGCCACTGTAAGACTGAAAAAGGAAGAGAGGAAAAAAATAAATATAAAAAAAGACCCAGATTCCTTAAGCCAACCGCGCGGTGCTGGTTAGGCTTCTCCACGTGAAAAACCATTAGTTTCACTGGCCACAGCCAGAAACCTGCAGTTGCTTCAGTGTTTAGGTGCTGCCCTCCAAGGGTCCCAAGGTGGAAAGGAAAGGAGAGAGAGAGAGACAGAGAGAAAGACCCTGAATGGAGCAGAAAGGAAAGGGAGAAAAATGAATCCCAAACTTAGGGCTTACCTCTTCCTCTGGGATAGCTCGCCAAAATACGTTAATGGTGGAGGGTGTCCAGGTTCTTGGCATCTTGAACAAAGAATGGGACAAAACACACAAACAAAGCAACGAATGAAGGGTTTTATTGAAAAAGGAAGTACACTCCACAGTGTGGGAGTGAGCCTGAGCATAGGGGCTCAAGGGCCCTGTTACAGAGCTTTTGTGAGTTTAAATACCCTCTACTTGGGGTACACCTTATCTAAATGAAGAGGACGAAGTAAAGTTACAAAGTCATTTACAGTGTATGCCCTGTGGAGAGGATATTTCCTGTTATAGCTGAAGTGTGAATGGGCCTTATGTTTCCTGCCTCCAGATTCTATTTTCCATCCTCAGTGCCATAATTTCACATTTATAGTGCCAGGTATTCAGTTTAATTTGTCTGCTGGTATATGGGTTACCTTTTATAATTTTATGTGTTCATTTACTTATTTAAGAGACAGAGTCTCTTGAGGTTTGCAGAACCCACGGAATGTCCTCCTTTGGGGTCCAACTTAGAGCTCCAGATGTCTCTGTCACCCAGGCTGAGGTACAGTGAGGATGGTATGGGTGAGTCTTTGTTCTTAGAGCTCCCAAGATGGTGGAGGCACTCTCCCAAGATGGCAACAAGTGTTTTGTTCTCTGAGCTGAGGTTCTTGGCCTCACAGATTCCAAGGAATGGAACCTTGGGCCATGTGGTGAGTGTTACAGCTCTGTTAGAAGCTGTGGGTCATGGAAGAGAACCACAAAACCCAGCGATTAGTGTTCAGCTCAATTAGGACGAACCCTGGCCCTTAGCTGCGCAGGAACAATGGCGAGCCTCTAGCCGGAACAGGAGCGGAAACCCAGTGGACACCCTGCTAGATCCAGAGGAGTGGAAGTCAACAGTGGGTCTGCGATGACGGCGATCAGCAGTGGTGGATGGCCAGTGATACCTCAGCTCAGGCTGGAACAAACATGGACCAGAAGAGTGTGAAGTTGCAAGATGTAATAGAGTGAAAACAGAGCTTCCATACAATGGGAGGGGACCTAAAGGGAGTTGCCCATCCAGCTCTAATGCCTGGGTTTATATCCCAATCATTGTCCCTCCCCCTGTGCTCTCAGGCAATAAATGATTTCACTATTTCTTTACTTCCTGCTTTTAGCCTAATTGGTATTTTAGTGAGTCCTCTTTACTACCTCATGGGTCCGGTTTGAGCTGAGTTACAAGCCCTGTGTTTAAAGGTGGGTGTGGCCTCCTTCCCCAGCTAGGCTTGGGAATTCTTAGTTGGCCTAGGAAATCCAGCTAGTCCTATCTCTCAGCACGGTAGTGGGCTCAATGAAGCCTCAACTACCCAAGCTCAAGAGAGTTTCAGCTCTCAAGCTTCAGCGTCCTGAATAGCTAAGAGTACAGGTGTATGCCACCATACTGGCTATTTTTTTTATTTTTTTAGAGACAGGGTCTCTCTGTGTTACCAGGGTGGTCTCAAACTCCTGGGTTTAAGAGATCCTCCCACCTCAGCCTCCTGAAGTGTTGGAATCACAAGTGTGAGACGCTGCATCCAGTCTACATTAATACTGAGTTTGTTGTTCTCTCATGTGTAATATTGTACCTCAAAGTTGTAACTTTGAAAGAATTGTGTCATTTCTCCCACTGGATTCTCAAGATTCTCCTTTCCTTTTCTGCCATGGTGATTTAACTCTGTCAGAAAAAGATATTTATATAAACTACTTAATTTATTTAAATAATCTAACTGCTTTTACTAGGTTTTAAAATATTCAGTAGCAAAAAGGAAGCCTCTAAAGCATTGTACACTTCAAAAATAAATACAATTCTAACTGTTCACCACTTTAAAATCCAGTGCTCTTGGTTTTAATACTCCAGTGGGTGTCTAACTCATTCTTCTTTTCTTATGTCAAATATGTCACCTTGTTTTTTGTCTTTCTTTAAACTTATCCTTCCCATTTGTGGGCTTTCCTTTTTTAACCTATGATTTTATTAACAACATATTATTAGAAAAATGGAGCACTCTGTTGATTCATTTTTATACTGTACAATCAGATTTTGCACAGATTTTTAAAATAAAAGATAAAATTCAAAACAACAAAAATAGGCATTTCTTTATGGTAACATTAAGATATTAAGTGTTTTTTTTTTTTTTTTTTGAGACAGAGTCTCACTCTTGTCAGCAGGCTAGAGTGCAATGGCTGCCATCTCAGCTCATGGCCATCTCTGTCTCCTGGGTTCAAGCAATTCTCCTGCTTTAGCTTCCCAAGTAGCTGGGATTATAGGCGCCCACCACCATGCCTGACTAATTTGGTATTTTCAGTAGAGATGAGGTTTCACCATGTTGGCCAGGTTGGTCTCAAATGCCGGAACTTAGGTGACCCACCCGCCTCAGCCTCCCAAAGTGCTGGGATCACAGGCGTGAGCCACCATGCCTGGCTTAGTTCATCTTTGTGTTTCTATAAAATAATTCTTAACAACAGTGTCGCAAATATTGAAAAAATACATTTGAATCTTTTCATAAACTCAAATTTTTCTGGCTTGGATAAAGTAATAAAAGTTGTAAGTTCACTTTTTTTCTTAGAAAGTCATTCTATTCCCCCACAAAAATGAACTAGGTCAATTGTTGACTTTAGATAGTGAGGTATTTGAAGAATTTCACCTTCAGACAGAGAGAGGGAACATTGTGAGCAATATCTGGATACAACTTGATACTGCATTTGAAAAGGAATAAAAGAAGAACAAAAAACATTTTAGATGTTTTCTGTCTCCTTCTCTATTGGCATTTCTCGCTCCTTGAAAAAAAAAAAAAAAAAAAAAAAGATTGAGCTTTGCAAAGAGGTGAGAAATGCTTGATTTTAATTTTGATGGTATCACATAGAAATTAAATGAAAAGAGAATTACTTTTGTAATGTAAAATAATTACATTCTAGCAGGATCCAACCAGTTACATGTCCTTAGGTGATTATTTATCCTTCCAGAGCAGAGGTTGGCAAATTATGTCCTGTGAGTCAAATTCTGCTTGTGTTTGAATGGTTCTCAAACTAAGATGGATTTTACATTTAATAATAATAATTTGAAAACTCAAAAGAGTAATACTATTTCATGATCCATTCAAAACATATCAAATTTAAACCTCAGTGAAACACAGTCATTCACATTCATTTACATATTGTCTATGGCTGTTTTCATGCTGCAATGACAGAGCTGAATAGTTGCCACAGAGGCTATGTCATTGTAAACTCTAAAATATTTACTATCTGGCCCATAACAGAGTTTTCTATCTCTTGTTTTAGAGTTTTACTTTACTTATCTGTGCAATAAGAATGACTCTTATTTCATAATGTTGCAATACTTTGGAAAATTGATTTTTTTCTTATTTCATTTTATGATTTATTCTGGCTCTAATCAAAATTATGATTCAGTCACAAATCAAGGATGGTTTTTCCTCTGTTTATAAGAATTGAATATCCATTGTGCTTTTTAAGTTGATGATTTAGATATTTAGGCCAAAAAGAGCACCCTATTCCACACATACTTTTATGTGACTTTGCTCTGTTTCCCTCTTGGGAGACACTACTGCTCCTCTTGCTATAACTAAAGTGCATGGAGGGGAAAAAAGAATGAAGATATCCAAGTCTTGTGATTCAAGATGATAGTTGTCTTGCCTGTTTTAATTAAAATTCCTTATTCCTTTCATATGAAGTACCACACCTCATATTGTATAACTACAATACAGCTGTATCGTAGTTTACATTTCTTGGAGGTAAAGAGAGAGGAAAGAACACAAAATCTTACACCTCCTTAGAGTAAAATAATGTAAAAGAATAAGTGCAACAAATCCATAAGTGGGTCATTGTTTGGATTAAGTGTGGTAATACAGAGGCCCCCATACTCAGGGTTGTACTTGAGCCACAGGTAGTGTGTAATACTAAAGGGTCTTACTTCTAGGTAAATTGATTAAATCTAATTTCCCAAAATGACAACCATGAAAACATATTAATCCAGATTTTCAAAAACACAAGAGAATAAATTAAAAATAATGAGAAATTACACATTTTTGGAAAGAAAATTGGCAAAAAGAAAAAAAAGTAGTTAATAACCTAGAAGCACAGAGAAAATTAAAACTGACATCTGTAAACTTTCATACCAACAGGATATAAACAAAATTTCCTTTTGAAACCTGAAAATTCTTAGGGATTAGTGGCACAAGCTACCATATATGGCTAAAATAAGAAATAAAGTTGAAAATGTACTTTTATTGGCCTCTTCCCTTTTCCTTGAATGCAGCATTTCTCTGCATTTGTAATTCCTTTGTACAAAATAACTTTTCCACAGAAATTCCCATGGTTTCCTTCCTTAATATTTTTCAGGAATTTATCCAATTATTATGGAGAGGGAAACAAAATATACAATCACTTCAATGTAACATCCATAATGTCTTATAACCAATAAAAATTTCTAGACATTCAATAGAACAAGAAAATAGAATTCATAATAAAAAAAAAACAGTAAGATGATCAGAATTGGAACTAGCAGACAAAGACAAAACAACTATAATAAATATTAGAAGAAAAAAAGAAGAGATATTTATAGTAAGTATATGGATGTAACTATTAGGAGAGAAATTAAAATTATAAAAAAGAACCAAACAAAATATAACATTTATTATATGGGTTTAATGATTAGTTGGAGACAGCAAAACAAGGAAGTCAGTGTATGTGAAAGGATATGGGTAGAAATTATCAGATCTGAAGAACTCAAGTGTTATATATAGAGAAAACTGAAATAAACAGGAGCTCAGTGACCTCTGAAAAAATATTGTTCAGTATAATATGCATTTCATTAGAGTCCCAGGAGGAGATGAGAGGACAGTAATAATATTTAAAAATAAAATTGTTGAAAACTTACAAAGCTATCCTGTATCAACTTTTGATTAGGCAACCTCAGCAAGAATTAAGCATCTTAAACCCAGAGAAAACAATGCCTAGACACATTGTATCTAAACTGTTGAAAAACAAATAAAATAAGAAAATTATTGAAAGTAGCCAGAAAGAAATGCTAACTTATATACAAAGAAATAGCTGTACAAAAGATAAGAGACTGGTAGTAAATAATAGCATCATGTCAAGGTTGTATTACTAGTTGAATAACTATATTATGGTATATTAGAAAATGACTTTGTTCTTAGGAAACACATACTGAAGCACATAAACAATATAATGTCTGTAATTTTTAAATGTTAAAAGTTTATGTAGGCACACATGCATGGGAATACAGTTCTTTTTACTATTATTGCAACTTCGTTATAATATGAAATTTGTAAGAAATAAAAAGAACAAAAAACAGCAAAAATATAAATGTATACATGTGTATAAAATAAAAAGTAAATTTAAAAATTAATGTGTAATGGTAGAAACTATGAAAACCTTAACAGAGTAGGCAGCTTCTTCTGGGCTTAATTGTTGGCATAGAGAAATATGTGTTCATGATAGTTAGATCTTTTGATTTTTGTATAGAGAAACCTGAAATTTATAATTTTATGTGAAATTTCATAATTTTATATTTCAGTACAGAGTAAAAAAGTATACACTGAATACCTGATGCCATGATTGAATGTTCATTAAAGTAAACACTTCCATTTGGAAACTTTTTATATTAGCATACATCAGTAATTCTTGAATAACAAATGATAATTCTGATATTATTGTTTTGGTTGCATCTCTAAATGTAGTTCCACATGCTCAATATTGTCTCTGTATAAGAGGTAAGCTAGTAAAAATCATGTCTAAGATTTTCTAAATTCTGTATTAACTTTATATATTTTGTATATCAATATCAACATTTTTATATTTTTATTTCATAAACATTATGAATTTGGAATCTAAGTTATCTAATCCTATATTTCTTCCATTCTTTTTTTTCATTTTATGAGCAGTGAAGGTAGCAAGTATTAAAATGAGGAGGAAGATGCTAGGGAGTGTATCTAGGATTTTGAAGACATTACCACACAGGCCACAGAAACTAAAGACTGGAACTAAATCATAATAATTTCAGAGACCAAAGAGTCAGATGGAGACAAAACCAGTGTTATACATGGTTTATAGAGTCTGGCTTATGGCCCAGAAAATAAGACAATACACAAATAGGGTAAGAAGAAGTCAGTGTGTGCTACTGTGGTCATAGTGGTGAGTTAAGCGGATAATCAGGTATTGAAGAAACAGGAAAATTCTGGTCAGTTATGGAAACACCTATTAGTGTGTCCATGCCTTTCTTTAAAAAAACTGACATGAAGTGTGGTGTATGGATGAGTCAGCCTGACTTAGAAAGCCAGAGGTAAAACAAATACTCACACTACAGACAACACAGCCCGTAAAGTAAGTCACATCCATTTACCCATATTAAACTTCAGAAGTTCATCTCATAGCCGTGACGTGATTGATGAATTCCCATTGTACTTTTATATGTAGGGCAGGTGCTGGCTCTGTGTAAGCTGTGAGAGCTGTGTCTTGTTCTATCATCTTAATAGCCTGATTGATGGTATGACTGTCAACATTATGATGCTGTTTTGTGAACCTTGAGCCTATATTATATCAAACTCAAAATAACTGTATAAGTCTTAATATACTGTAAAGTATGTAGCATCTGTCTTGTCTTTCTTATTAAAATCCCTCTTACGTCTTTACCTGCCCTAAGTCTATACTCAGAACCGCTAAGGCTCTTACTTCTTGAGACACACAAAGGGTCTGTTTACATTACTAAATCTTGTCCACCTTCAAAAATTGTCTATTCTGCCTTCCCCATTCCCATATATTATCAAAGCCTTTCTCTTTATTACAAATTTAAATATATTAATGTGATTAAGGGTTAAAGTGATTTATCTTTATAGTTAACAACCACTCCTCTACTTACCAAATGGTTTAAACATACCAAACTATTGCTTAACAGTCATGTATTGCTTAACAACTAAATATGTTCTGAGAAATGCAATGTGAAGTGATTTCAGCATCCTGAAAGCATTATAGAGTGTAGTGTGCTTATACAAATCTAGATGTATAGCCTACTACACACTTAGGCTACGTGGTATGGCCTATTGTTCCTAGGCTACAAACCTGTACAGCATGTCACCATGCTGAATATTGTAGCAATAGTAAGTAACACAATGGTAACTATTTGTGGAGCTAAACATATCTACACACAGAAAAAGTACAGGAAAAATACAGTATAAAATTTTAAAAAGTTATAACTGTATAGGGCACTTACCATGAATGGAGCTTACAAGACTGAAAGTTGCTCTGGGTGAATCAGTGTGTGAGTAGTGAGTGAATGTGAAGGCCTAGGACATTACCATACTCTACTGTAGACTTAGGATACATTAATTTATTAAAAAGTATTTTTTCCTGAAAATAAATGAACGTTAGCTTCCTTTAACTTTTTACTTAATAAACTTTTCATAAACTTTAAATCATGCTACAATAAAGACACATGCACATGTGTCTTTATTGCAGCACTATTTACAATAGCAAAGACTTGGAACCAACCCAAATGCCCATCAAAGATAGACTGGATGAAGAAAACGTGGCACATATATACCATGGAACACTACGTAGCCATAAAAACGAATGTGTTCATGTCCTTTTCAGGGACATATATGAAGCTGGAAGCCATCATTCTCAGCAAACTAACATAGGAACAGAAAACCAAACACTGCATGTTCTCACTCATAAGTGGGAGTTGAACAATGAGAATACGTGGACACAAGGAGGGGAATATCACACACTAGGGCCAATCGAGGAGTAGGGGGCAAGGAGAGGGACAGTATTAGGAATACCTAATGTATGTGGGGCTAAAAACCTAGATGATGAGTTGATGGATGCAGCAAACCACCCTGGTACATGTATACCAATATAACAAACCTTCACGTTCTGCACATGTATCCCAGAACTGAAATTATACTAATAAGACATGGTTTCAATTTTTGGACTCTTGTAATGACATTTAGCATAAAACACAAACACATTTTCCTTTTTCCCTTTTTGAGATAGAGTCTCACTCCTTCACCCAGGCTAGAGCGCAGTAGCACTATCACAGCTCACTGGAGCCTCAACTTGCTGGAGGCTCAGGTGATTCTCCCACATTAGCCTCATGAGTAGCTGAGATTAAAGGTGCACACCACCTCACCAGGCTGATTTTTTTTGTATTTTTGTATAGATGGGGTTTTGTCATGTTGCCCAGGTTGGTCCTGAACTTCTGGGCTCAAGCTATCTGCCTTCCTCATCCTCCCGAAGTGCTAGGATTAGAGGTGTGAGCCACTGCATTTGGCCTCAGATTTTTCTTCATATCCATAATCAGTATGCTGCTTTCTATTTTTAATTTTGTCAATTTTTACTTTTTTAAAAAAATTTAAACTTTCTTGTTAAAACTCAGACAGAAGCACATACATTAGTCTATGCCTACATAGGGTCAAGTCATCAATACCATTTTTCCATCTCCACATCTTGTCTCACTGGAAGGTCTTTAGGGACAATAAAATGCATGGAGCAGATAGGAATGCCTTTTTCTGGACCTGCCCAAGACTGTTTTACAGTTAACTTTTATTTTAGTAAGTAGGAGTGTACTTCAAAATAACAATAAAAATGTAGTATAGTAAATACATAAGCCAGTAGCGTAGTCATTTATTAAAAATTATTATCCACTGTATATAATTGTGTTATATTTTTACACAATTGGAAGTGCAGTTTGTTTACATCAGCATCGTTACAAACATGAGTAACACGTTATGCTATAACGTTAAGATGGCTATGATGTCACTAAGAGATTGGAGTTTTTTAGCACCTTTATAATCGTATGAGACCACCATCTTATGTGCAGTTTGTCCTTGACTGAAATGTTACATGGCATATGTCTGTGTATATCAATATATTTATGTACGTATATTTGTCTCTGTGTGTGTATATATATATATATATATGTATATAAAATAAAATCTGTGTGTATGATCCTCTGCAGTAATATGAAACTTCCATTCCAAGTCTCTGAGACTTTTTGAAATCTAAGGTTTTTTTCTATTGCTACCTTTCTATTTTATTTTTTGTTTATTTTGAGACTTGGTCTTTCTCTGTCGCTCAGGTTGAAGTGCAATGGCACAATCATGGCTCACTGAAGGCTTGAAGCCTTGACTCCCTGGGCTCAAGCCATCCTCCCACCTCAGCCTTCTGAGTAGCTGAAACTACAGATGTGTGCCACCATGCCTAGCTAATTATTTCATTCATCGTAGAGATGAGATCTCACTGTTTTGCCTAAGTAACTCCTGAGTTCAAGTGATCCTTCCACCTTGGGCTCCAAAAGTGCTGGGATTGCAGTCATGAGCCACCTCACCCAGCTGTAATATAGGATATATATATATATATATATATATATGGACATATATATAATTATCTATGTATATATAATCAATGTATAAACATATATATATTTAAAAATATAATTGGACCAAACATGGTGCTGTAATCCCAGCACTTTGGAGGGCTGAGGTGGGAGGATCACTTGAAGCCATGAGTTCAAGACCAGCCTGGGCAGCAAAACAATACCCTCTCTCTACAAAAAATGAAACAAAATCAGCTGGGCATGGTGACATATACCTGTAGTCCCAGCTACGTAGGAGGCTGAGGTTGGAGTATCCCTTGAGCCCAGAAATTTGAGGCTTCAGTGAGCTACGAGCCTGCCACTGCACTACAGCCTGTGCAATGGAGGAAAACTTCCATCTTAAAAATTAAACAAAAATTAAAAATAAAAATGTAATCCCAGCACTTCTGACTTCAAGTGATCTGCCCGCCTCGGCCTCCCAAAGTGCTGGGATTACAAGCCTGAGCCACCACACCCTGCCCATTCTTTAGTTCTTTATTTGGCAGGAGGTGTGGTTAACTCCCTGGGATACATATGCATCAGAGACTGCAATTCTAATTAAACTTAACACAGGTTTGATGGAGTGGTTGTTGAACTAGGAGAGGTATCAGAAAAGCTGATTTTTCTATGCCTTCTAAGGACATTAGAATTGATATTGACATAATTATTAAGTTAAATGGGACAGGTTAGAAAATAATTAATTCTTTCACCTTCTGATTGCTTCCTGTTACACCCTGGCTCTTAGAAGCTTCTTGTCACATGAAGTCCTGAGAGCAGATCACTAAGGAAATTTCAGAATGGACAAATACAAGAAGGATACAGCAGATGCTGATTATCCATAAACAGGACTGATATTGCTACTCTATTATGGAACTTTTTCTTAGAAAAACAGGATTTGCCCCCTCTACTCAATAAAAAACTCCTATCTGTTCAAGCCCACAACCTATTTCTCAATCTGGGAGGACTGAGTTCAAAATACCGTGGTAGAAGGCTTGATGTTTTTTCTGAAGTTTGAGCCTGGACTTTTTCTTATGACTCCATTAATGTAAAGTGTCTATGAGAGAAATTCCATGTACATTCAACTGACAGAATATGCAAAATCAACCAAATAAAACAGCATACAGAAGACTAAGTTGTCAATCATGGGTGATTTAGATAGTTTAGAAAGGGCTGTCATAATTACATACTTTTTTTTCTTATGCAAAATAAACTGGATTCTAAGAATTTTATCTACCTCCATTTGCAAAATAGAAAGTGCCTGGTTGTTTCAGTGATTTGTGCAGGTAATTTTCTAACTATTTATTGAAACTTTGCATGCATAATGAATGTACAGCTAATCCTAACCATGATTATAAATATAAATAAAGTATTGTAAATTATCATATAAAATGCAAAGCTAGAGAATAATGTCTTACAACTAGTGCTAAATATAAGCAGCAAAAATGAATACTTACAAGTTGGTTAATTGTTGAAATGATGGCAATAAATAAACTCCTGCTTCTGATGATCTAATGTTAACTAGTCCCTCACTTTTAAGAACCCATTTAATTCAAATGAATCCCATAGTGCAGAAAAATTCATTTTAGAGTAAAATGTATTAATTATGTTCCTGTGTTCCTGTTTTTAAAGGTAGTGCTGCACCAATACCATTCTAAATTGTGAAGAATTGAAATAAATATGTAGGCTGAATGAAACAGACATGTGGCACCCATACATACAAATGGAACTAGGAAATCACAGAACAAGTTTTCAAACTTGGCCTAGATAAAAGACTAGGCCAAGTTAACCATGGAAACATATTAATTGTAAATTTTCATTTCATCAAGATTGCACACATGCATACAGACATACACACAAACCCGTACACACACGTTCAACCATTGCCCTTTGCCCATCATTGGCAGTTAGGACCACTTCACCGTATACCAATTGATTTATCTCATTCCAAAGCCTGGGTCCTGCTCTGACCTCAGCAAAGTGAAGCATAAGTAGTTCTAGGTTAATAAATGATCAATAATATAGAAAATTATGTAGGAACTCTTCAATATGTTATGGTCAGACAACTGAAAATATAGTTAGCTTGTGAGAGTTAGTCTTTAAAATATACAAGCATGTGATTAGTAAGATTAGTGACTTTTCTAGAAAGCACATAGATCTGTACTCAAATCTTTGCTCCCACACATCCATGTTGGCGACCCTGGGTAAATCAAACAGTCCATTTTAGACTTCGTATGTTTAATACATAGAGTACAGGTATATGTTTCGTATAAATATATCAATACATAATAGTTATCCCATGAGGATTTTGTGGAATTTAATTATTTAATTTACCTGGCATGCTTATTACAGTCTATAGCACATAATGTGTGCTCAGATTTTCTCTCTTAAGGCCTGATGACTTCCTAATCAAGAGAGAGAACAGAGAAAATATCATAGACTTGATTGTGAAAGGCACTATTGCTTTTAAATGGTATAGTCAAATTATTAAAGATAAGTAAAATGAAACTTTAAAGTAAAATAAGTAACTTTAAGTAAAGTGAAATAGATAAAGTAAAACTTACTAACCACAAGGAACTTGAAAAGGAGACAGTCAATGTTTGGCTGTTTATCCAGCACAGTTCAGGCAAGAGGTACAATGAAGCCAGGGATATGGATGTTTTGCTGTGGGATAATGATAACACATCTGGCTTTTTCAGTGGACTGTAAAAAGCTCACATCCACATGACATTATGACATCATTGATTCCTCTGTTTCCCACATGTGCCACATGCAAACCATCAGCAAACTGGTTTTCATCCCTTCTACCTGCATTATTCTAGTCCAAGCCAGGAGTATCATCACAACTTCTAGGTTGGCTCAGGTTATTCTCAATGCAACCAGCGGAGCTGTCCTTTTAAAATGTATGTTACATTATATCATTCTTCTGCAATAACCCTTCAGTGTTTTCTTATCTTACTCAGTAAAAAGCCAACATTCTTTACAGGAGCATACAAGTCCTTTTACAACCTGGCTGCTTTGTTACCAATGTTTCCTGATTCCCTACCAGTTTCTTATCCACTTTGCTTCAGCTATGATGGTCTCCCTGTACACTCTTGCCATAGAGTTTCTGCACTCGCTGTTCCTTTTATCTAAAACATTCTTCCCTGAAGACCCTCATGGCTTCTCATTTACTACAGGTCTGAACTCAAATGTCATTTTGATAAGTCTCTATAAATAGTATCCGGCCTGCCCTAATACTAGACACTCTGTAATTTCCTCCTCTGACTTTTTCCCCTCTGTTGTATTTATTTTCTTCTGACATATACATATTTATTTATTTTTTTGTTATATGTATCTCTACCTGCGCCTCATGCATGCCTTCACAAGGTAAGTTCTATGAGGCCAGGGACTTTGAATTGTTTGTGATTGTATACTTAATACCCAAAAGAGTTCCTGGCTAAATATAGGTGTTTATTAAATGTTTGTAAAATTAATGAATCGAGATTATGCAACTCTCTTTATTCCGATGATATGTTCTGAAAGCAATATTATAATTATTTTTTCCTTCTTTCCAAATACCGTAATGTAGGAAAGGGGCACAGTGTACTCCTGGCACAAGTAATCACAGGAAAAGAACACATCTTTCTAAAAAGTATAAATTACTACATTAACAAAAAGATTGCAAGAGGAGGAAAAACAAATGCAAAACATCCATTTGATGAATTGGTGGAGGAATTTCAGGTCAAGATCTGATGATATTTGACTAATGATATTTTTTTCTTAAAATATAAAAAAGAAAATCCAACACTTTCCCATAAAGTTACTTGAGTAGAACGTTCAAAAATCAGATTTTCATAATGAACTCAGTCTATCCTTTCAACCTTAGCAAGGTTATATCTAATTATTCCTAGAGAGGTTAGTGTGTATTATTTTTAAGATTCTCTTATATATCTTTTCTAAAAGACGTAATCATTAGAATTTTAAAACTTACATGTGTGATGATGTCAGTATCCTTAGGAAGACATGTATTTGGATGCACAATGACTTTCATAAATCACATAAAAATAATCCGTATATCTAAATGTGTTTCAGTCTTACCAAAATTCTTAAATGTTTATTATTAGCAATTTTGATACCGTCTGACTTATTGACTCCCTGCTATATACCTTGCTTAATTTGTTTTCTTGGTTATAGATATAATACTAAGTAGATAAGATGAGAGTACTTGAGAACTGGCTTTGAATTATTTTCATGAATGATAGAATTTACCTTGGCTATGTGTATTTCATACAGTGAAAACTGATGGGAAGGATTGGAAAAAAACATCCCAGGGGAGCTAGGCTTTTATGTCAGCTTCCCCAAGGGGTGACTATATCTCGATTAATTTTGTTGCTGCTACACTTCTGTGGAGTTCAGGAAATTACTGCCCCTAGAAAGGAATATCTGAGATCAGGTAAGAGATTGGCTACAGGATTTTCAAAAGAATAAGGGCCAAGCTTTCTAATTTACTCAGTGTTCAGGATTAGCACTTTTCTAGATATTTTCTAAGAAACAAGTCAAACACACAAGCTATTATTTAAAGACAACTTCACTATATAAAATTTAAAGCACCTGCTTTTTATATTAGCAGACTTTTCATTGTTAAGGGGGCTTCATTTTCTTCAAGATTCTCTAACTACCTCTCAAATATATATTAAACAGATTTGCAATGTTTTAATACTGCATACTTGCATGGCAAGTAAAGAAATATATTAAATGTAACCCGTATACTAGATAGGGGGTTAGGAAATTTTATATCTATTAGTTTATTGAAAATACACACACACGCACAAAGTAAAGATGAGGGATTGAAGCTCAGAAATTAAATATTATGCTCAAGGTCACAGAATCAGTGTGTTCAGAGGAGGTATTTGTGCTTTGGGCTTCTGGCTCAAAAAATCCTGTAGTATTTCTCCTATATCATATATTTTTAGAACTTTTGATGATCTAAAATGGGATAAATACATTCACACTTCTATTTCAATATTATGTTAATCTTACTAGTATTTTCAGTTATTATTTATCTATGTCCTATCATGTCCTTGCAAACAGTATCCTTGCTTTACGTGGGGAAAAGTAATTGTCAAAGTTAGTTGTTAATGATATCATTTCTTGCTTGTTCCACTTCTGAGTTATTTTTATCTTGTGGTTTATTTATTTTGGCACAGCAAGATTCACAGCTTCCTCCACAATTTCATAAAATGTTTCTTGCTTCATAACCTTGTTGGCTGCCCTAATTGCAATGTTCCTTTAAAATAAAGTTAATTTGGACCTTTATTTAAGTACTTGTAAAGTTTTTTTTTTGTTTGTTTAATTTCATATGCTTTAACCACATATAAAATAGAGCATATTTCTGAGTGTAATGCACAATCATTTTCATGGAGACTACTACATCCTAAGGTTTTGGCTTCAGAGAATTTCTAGTACATAATTTTTAATTAGTTCGTATATTGGATTAAAGTAATTCATTTTTATAAAAGCAGAAAACATTTCACTATATAAATTTCAATTTTCATTGTTATATATATATATATATATATATATATATATATGTTTTTTTTTTGTTTTTTTTTTTTTTGTTTTTTTTTTTGAGATGGAGTTTCACTATTGTTGCCCAGGCTGTAGTGCAATGGCATGATTGTGGCTCACCACAACCTCTGCCTCCCGGGTTCAAGCAATTTTCCTTCCTCAGACTCCTGAGTAGCTAGGATTACAGATTTGCACCACCACCCTCAGCCAATTTTGTATTTTTAGTAGAGACCAGGTTTCTCCATGTTGGTCAGACTGGTCTTGAACTCCCGACCTCAGGTGATCCACCCGCCTTGGCCTCCTAAAGTGCTGGGATTACAGGCATGAGCAACCATGCCTGGCCCATTGCTCTATTTTAGAAAATGCTAGTTAAGCAGAATTTATTTTATCAGCCATATGGTCATACTTGACATACCTGTTTAACACTTGTATTGTATTTGGAGGACACTGCTCCATCATCCATTCAGTAAATGTTTGTTGAGTGTCTGCAATAATGCAGATTGTGGGAAGTTTTCGGAAAGTAAAGATAAATAATACCGATCTACCTTCTCAAGGCTTATGGTGTAATGAAGATAGAAAGTACGTTAAATATTGTAATGCAGTGTTAAGTTCATTTCAGATCATTATACAGGGTGTTGTGGGTTTACAGAACAATTGAGAAGAACAGCAAATGCAGTAGAAAATTGATGTGTAGAATGCCAGAAGTCTGAAACAGAATTTTGATGTCAGGAATCTGCAATTTCTTTTCACTATAGTGAAAGTTGCATGTGGGTAAATGGGAGGAGACTTGACTAGAACTCCAGAACCTAAAGCATAAAATTTAAATTTTAATAAAAGCTAGAAAAAGGTAAATATACTATCTATGGGTTTACTTGAAAACTTTTCTATGTATGGTAGAGGAGCTAATTTCCCAGTGCTGTTAGCTTTCTGATGATTAATCTATAATAAATATCTGAACTTTCCAATTCTCTCACTGTACACTTGGCTAGTTCTATCAACTGCATGAGCCCTAATTAGAAATACAAAATTTATTTTTTAATACTAACTGCTGCAATTGGGATTTAAAATAAAAACTGGGATAATTGAGCTCCAATAATTAGTTACAACATGGATTAAGGAAAGGATATGTGTCAGACGCCATCTTGGGAATTTATACACATTTTTATTTCATTCTCACCACTGTTCATGATACTGGCACTAGTATCTTCATTGCGTGGATATGGAGGTTTTCTCAATTAAGTGTAAGTATCTTGACCAGGTTTGCAAAAGTAATAGGTGACAGAAGAGTCTTAATCCAAGTGTGCTTGATTTAGAGTCTGCACTTTCTACCCCTCTTTCCTTTCATCCCCAGTAAGCCTAATTACTTCTGCAAAGTCATAAGTTTTATTACATCAATAGTTCTTCAAAATGTGACTCCTAGATCAGCATCATTTGGGGATATTTAGACATACAAATCCCTAGGCCATATCTCAGACCTACAAAATAAAAAACTCTGGAAGTGGTGTCTATCAATGAGAGTTTTACAAATCCCTCTAGCTTACTCTGGTGCACAAAAAAATTAAGAACTACTGTATCAGGGTTTTACACTGTGTTTGTCAACCCTGACTCTACATTGGAATCATCTCGAAGGCCTGAAAAATACCAGTACCATGGTAACCATCTCAGATATTATGATTTTTAATTATTCAGAAATGAGAAATGTGTGTGTGTTTCTGTGTGTGTATGTGTAGATAAACACACATGATACAAACATACATATATACATACATACATTTTCCCAGGTGATCTTAAATGTGTATTTAAAATTGAGAAACACTATGGTATATCAGTGCTTCTCAAGTTTAATGTGTATTTAAAGCACCTTTGGATCTTGTTAAAATGCACATTCTGGTTCAATGTGTCTAGCTGAAGCTGATGTTCTGCAATTCTGATGCTGAAATTTTGCAATTCTAAAAACCTGCTAGATAATGGTCATTCTGCTGGTCCATGGCACATACTGAACAGTAAAGTATTATATTTAGCATGCCATTGTATCTGAAATATAAGATTTTTGAAATCTTTCAATTTGTTGCCAAAAGGAGGCAATATTTCTTTGTCTGTGAGTGTGGGCTGTGTTGTTAAAATGGGTTTGAGATCTTGCTTCACTAGGGATTAGCTGTATAACCATAAGCAAATATTTTACTCTCTCCATTTCTCAGTTTCTTTATTTTTAAAGTAATTTTCAAAGTTATTTTTAATGATAATAATGGTAACTACCATAATGCTTTTCTAAATATTTAATAAATCAATCAATAGAATGATTATTACAGTGTCTGCCATTTCATAAGTGGTTAATAATTCATTATTATTTTTATTAATAGTATCATTATAAACTTTCATTTCTAGTTTGACCTTGATAAGAGAAATTAAATATTGACATATGTTCTTATGACTTATATTAAGAACAAGATTATACTGAAAAATTATAAACATAATTGAATTAAAACAATGAGAAAGCCACAAAACATTTATTTATTCTCAGCATCAAAATGTTAGACACTCAAGCAGGAAGTGTAACATTCAACAATGCATATTTTGCAAAGCAATGTAATTTGCTACTAGGTACAGCAATTTTAATCACCCTACTACAGCTTTAACAAATTCAAAATAGTAGTCTATGGAATGAATTTCACAGTAGTCTACGGAATGAATTCTTGTGACCTGTTTAGACATGTAATCTGTTCTGAAACTACTTAAGTCTGGAGACACATGGCTTTCAGCAGAACTATTCTTTGATCCAAGTGCTTCCCTGTTATAAAGGATTTCTTAAGCATTTCTCCACAACCAGTGGTCTAAAACAGCATTAATAAAAGTTTGTTGCATATAATAACTAATTAAATTCATAGTTTCTGATTTTAACAGACCCCAAATTGATTTATATTTTCTATTAGAGTGTTTGACCTACTTAGTAGATTAGAGAACTTTGTGATCTGAATGGTATTCCTGCCTGACAGCAGGAATTCACATTCCTTGAGGACTTACCTTAAGTAGGACTCATTAGTCCTCTGTAGTCCAGTGCCCCAGCTGCCTATGCTGAAGACAAAAGGGTAGCCAATTTAATTAACCACAGCCTCGAGGAGCATAATTCATTATCAATTTTTCCAAGTAATTTAAGACTATATCAATGCTCCCAATGAAAGGATAGATGGAGCCAACTGGTCTAATAAAGAAAGAAATCCCTTAAATCTAATTGCTCTTTTGACTATTTAATTGAAGGTAAAATTAGAGGCCATGACAAGACCACAAAACTTATCATCAGAGTAGAGAGACCTATATTTCTTTTATGTGATAAGAAGTCAATAAAGTACACAACCAAGCTTTTTGGGGAGAACTGTCCGTGATTCATTGTACAAAATACTGTAGCCTTTCTACTACCCTTAGCTTATGTAACTAATTTCATAGCAAATGAACAACAGTTGAAACATTTATTTTCATGTTATTTACAATAATTATCTAACACAAATCAATAGCTAGAAATAGGTTCTCAATGACTAATTTAATTTACTTACTCAAATATTAAGTGCCTACCTCGTGCTGTGCTAAACAAAGAGAAGGCTAAGTAAAATATTTTTATGGCTTTGAAATGCTGATACTTTACTAAGTGATGAGAAATAATCATATATAAAATGATATGGTTAAAAATAAGATAAATGATAAAGTTATAAGGATTGTGGGAATTGTAGGGGAGACAATTTTTTAAAAAGTGAAAATTATTTGAGTCGGGCCTGAAATAAATATCTATAATTTTTAAGGGAGAAGATATGTAAAAGAGATGGCTGAACAAAGGGCATACAATGCCCCTAACTTTTCTCGTTTGCATGGCTGGAGAGTGAATGGGAATAAGGTAGACAGAAAATTAGACTGTTGACACGAACTACATGCTAATTTTATGGATCATGTGCTTGAATATGTTCTTTCCATAAGTTAGTTCATTCTATTCCCTCAACAGATATTAAGGTATGCAATCTTATCTTCACCTTGATGAATTGAGAATTAATTTGAGAAAGTATGTGGAATGTTCAATGACATTTTCTTGATCAATGGAATCCCAAGGTTTAACTTACAGGACTTCCTGCTTCAAGCCTGCAAATCTTTTTATAAACTGTACTAGCAAGAATTTGTATGTCATATTAGGAGGAATAGAATTCATTCCATAGACTACTATTAATACATTTTAATTAGGAGATCCATGATTATACTTGATTTTAACCAACATTCACACAGACACACACACCCCCACATAGCAAAAATGACCGAATTAGAAATGTAGCAACTGATTAGATATTGAATTGAAAGGGTGTCGATTTTTAAAGGCGTATGGTTTTTAAAAAATTCGTCGTTCTTGTCATCATGAAACCAGCATCTAATAAGCAGGAAAGACAGAAAGCAAAGAGATACTCTAGTCAGTACATTTTCATATAAGTCTCATTGACTTAAGAGAGCAGTAACAATAACATGCTGTGCGTTATTCAACTACATTCAAGTAGAAGTGTAACCACAGTTTTTGCAAATTTAAGCACAATTTTAAAACACCTCAAAAGAAAGAGGTAGGAATATATCAGAAGAAGGAATTAAGCTTTGCTGCTTGGTTTTAATAAATAACAAACTCTGTAATTTTCTTAAAGTAACTAGTAAGTAAGATTTGAGGGCCTATATTGATTTTCATCTACATTTCACTAACTCTTTGAAACTAGATGTGATTATTTCAAATTGCAGCATCCAATCTCAAAAATATCAGTGTGCATGATCTGACAGAAACATAATAATATAAACGGTGAGGAAAATCTATTTTCGACAAGCCCCTTAACTCTTGAGACGTTCCAGTTTATTTATACTGAGCTCTACTTCTTCCTCAATCCATATGCCACTGAAATGTGTGTTATCTCTCAACTCTCCAACCTAATGTACAAGCATCTCTTTCTATAATTACAAAAACTTAGCAGTAATCATATGGAGTTGTATAGTCAATAATATTAAATTCTTGCTGCAGTAACTTGAAGATCGATTGGGTAATTGTATTATTGAATATACAGTGGCTATGGCTGCACTAGATAAAAAGAGAAGAAAACATGGGTTTAGAATTATAAAAATAGAGGAAAATATTTAAATAACATAATTGAGTGGAGAATACAAAACAAAGGTGAAAATTCTAAATATTTTCAAAGATGGAATCTGAATTTAAAGGGGCCTTAGTTATCTATCATTATATAGTAAATTACACCAAACTTAGCAGCTTAAAACTACCCATCTTTATTGTCTCACAGTTTTTGTGTGTCAGGAATCCGGGTACTGTTTACCTGGGTCCTCTAGCTCAGGGTCTCTCACATCAGGTGGAGGCCAGGCCATAGTCATTCAAGTCTCAACTGGGAAGGGCTCTGCTTCCAAGTGCATGTGGCAGGAGTAAGTTCCTTATGGATGTCTTCAACGTGGCAGCCGGCCTTATTAAAGCATGCCATCCATGAGTGCAATAACGTCTCCAGTATTACAGAAGTCACGGCCTCTTGTAACCTAACCATGAAAGTGATGTTCTGTTATTTTTGCTGTATTCCTTTGTTTAGAAGGAAGTCATTAGGTTTATCCTATGCTCAAGGTGTGAATATAATTAAGGAAGGCATCCAGCTTATAGCCTACCTACTACAGTGCTTTTGTGTATATCTATGTTGTAAGAGCTCTCTAGAGATTATAAATACCTACTGGTATAATTTTGGTATTAAAAAGCAGAAATACTGTAAATTACCACTTACCAATAAAAAATCTAAATTGTTGTTTGAACTTTTAAGTGTAAAATTATTTGTGTGTAATAAATATATATTTAATCTGATAGTTATCAATTATAAGGAATTAGAGGGTTTTTTTTCATTTTTGTAATTTTAACAGCAATGAAAACATAGAATTGCCTTAAAATTATAGCTATTTGAAAATGGCAAGGCTGGACATGGTGGTTCGTGCCTGTAATCCCAGCATTTTGGGAGGCTGAAGTGGGCAGATCACGAGGTCAGGAGTTTGAGACCAGCCTGGCCAACATAGTTAAACCCCGTCTCTACTAAAAATACAAAAATTACTGAGTGTGTTGACATGCACCTGTACTCCCACCTACTGGGAAGGCTGAGGCAGGAGAACTGTTTGAACCTGGGAGGTGGAGGTTGTGGTGAGTCGAGATTGCACCACTGCACTCCATCCTGGGCAACAGAGTGAGACTGTGTCTCAAAAAATAAATTAAAAAAAAAGTAAAAGAAAAGAAAATTGCAGAGATGCATATTTGTGATTATTTATTTTATTAGGCCTTTTTCATTGCTATAAAAAATACCTGTGACTGGATAATTTATAAAGAAAAGAGGTTTAACTGGCTCAAGATTCTGCAGGTTGTACAAGTATGGCACCAACCTCACTTGGCTTCTGGGGAGGCCTCAGGGAGGTTTTACTCATGGCAGAAGGTGAAGTGGGGCAAGCACATCACATGACAAGAGCATGAGCAAGAGACAGTCAGGGTTGGAGTCCCACACACTTTTAAAGTACCAGATCTCAAAAGAACTCACAGTCACAAAGACAGCACCAAGCTATGAGGGATCTCCCTCCATGATCCAAACACCTACTACCAGGCCCCACTTTCAGCACTGGGGATAATAATTCAACAGATTTGGGCAGGAACAGATATTCAAACTATATCATTTATCATTTTATCAAAGCAACTGCAAATGGGATCAAATCTCTTTAAAATTTCATGCATAGATTAATTAATATTACTTTAAAACTATATATACATGTGAATGTGAGAAATATTCAGGGATATGTAGTTAAATATTTGCATGTATTAAACAGAAAATAAATACCATTGCCTATTACTATGTACCAGAAACTGTTTTATACGTGTATCAGTAAATAAAACAGAAAAAGTCCCTGTTCTCATTTTACTTGTATCCCAGAGTGGTAATAAGACAAGTATTGAACAAGTAAAAAGTCAATTGTAGATAGTGATATGAAGAAAGTAAAATAGTCGATGAGGGTGACAGTGGTGGGCAGTGCTACTGAAGGAAGTCTGGGTATTGCAGGTCTCTGGGGATTTGAATGGACATCGGAATGATAGCACTGTTAATATCTGAAGGCTGAGCTTTCTAGAGAGAGGGCAAAACAAGTCCAGCGATCCCTAAAGCAGAAAAGCTACCGGACTGCTTAAGGACATGAAAGAAGAGTAGTGCGGCTGTGCATAGTGATAAGTAAGGGAGGTGGAGTAGTCAAAATGAATTTGGAGAAGCCCTCGGGTGTACTTTATAGAGGTTATTGTAGGCTGTGTAAGTATTTTGAAATTTATTTTAAATCAAAGCGGAAGCTATTAGAAAGTTCTTAGGAGGAGAATGGCAAGAACTGGAGACACTCTTTTAGAAAAATCTTGCTAGCAGAGAACTTATGTTTTGAAGAGCTGTAAAGTAGATATTTGTGAAGATAGAAAACTCTAGAGCATTTTGTTTAATGACAGAAATGACCCTAGAGAAAATGATGTTCCAGAAGAGAGGTGACCAACTGCAATTCTGAAGGATGCAGAAAGTAATTTCATGTTACAAGTGGAGAAGTTGGGCTTTAGAGAGCCTGAAGGTCAAATCAGTCATTGAAACAAGAAGACAAGTAGAGTGGATGATTGTACATATGAGATATTGTTGTAAAATGGTAAAATAACTTCTTTTTTTAGCAAGCCAAGCAGAATATGAGATTTTCTATAATATTCCTTATAGGCTGAGATTCTATGATTCTCAGGTGAACATTTCTTTAATTACACATTCACTGAGATTCTATGACTTGAAAGATTAACATTTCATTATGCTATACATTTTAAAAAGGGGAAACAATTTAAAGTAGCCATTCGCAAATGTTAGTATACAGCTAGATGCACTATGAGAAATAGGAAAACACTCTGGTGAATTTTTCATGCAACAAATTTTTCATTTATTCTGGGATTATGCTCTTTTCACTACTTGTGTTGTAATGCTTTGTTTTTTATTAAATGATGATGATAAAAGACAGGAGATATGTTCAAATGTCATTAATGTGGAAAGTCTTAATAAAGCTGATGTTCATAGATAGAGGGCACAACTCTTCTTTTTCATTTCTGAGCATCAAACATTTTTTGCCATAGTGCTTTTTTATTTGGATTTTAAAAAATAAAATTAAATATTTAACTTCTTTTGTAGAAAATAAAACATTTGGAGATAATATATAAATTAAATAGAAAATAATTACTTCATGGGAGAACAAACGAACAGTAAAAAGTTTAGTTGACTATTTTCAGTACTTCCATTATAACTTGATTGTTTAGAGAGGCCATTCTAGGTTCTCATTTTTAAGCATTTAAAGCATCAGTCATTGAAGAAATAAGACAACCGGCACACTTCAGCTACCTTTTCCAGCACATGAAATTTATCTTACTATCTAAAACTTATTACTTCTCAAAAATGTAATTCATCTGTGTCTCTGTTTAAAATCAAGAAATGGAAACATGCTATCTTAAAAGGGAATGCTTTATTTTCCTTTTCTATGAAAAAAATTCAGAGTCAGTAAATAACCTAGAAACGATTAGTATGTGTCTATGTATATTAGAATAGAAAACTATCAAATCAGAGTGTCCTATTTATTTAAAACACCCCACTAAGAAAAGAGATGTATGATTATTGATATACTTTGGATTTTTGTTCCCTCTAAATGTCATGTGGAAATGAGATCCCCAAGGTTGGAGGTGGGGCCTAATGGAAAGTTTTTAGGTCATGGGCAGATCCCTCATGAATGGTTTGGTGCCTTCCCTGTGGTAGTAAGTTCCCCTTCTATTAGTTCACTTGAGAGCTGGTTGTTTAAAAGAGCACGTCACCTCCCCTCTCTCCTGCCGCCTCCTTTCTCTCCATGTGACATCTGCTTCCTTCGCGTTTCACCATGACTGGAAGCTCCCTGAAATGTTCACCAAAAGCAGATGCTGATGCCGTGCTTCTTGTACAGTCTATAAGCAAACAAACTTCTTTTCTCCATAAATTACCCAGCCTCAGGTATTCCTGTACAGCAACACAAAACAGACAAAGACATTATCTTTCTACTCATTTATCTATGCAGCTGGATACCTAATATGTTCTATGTATGTATGCATGTGTAAATGTATCCTCTCTCTCTCCTTCTGTCCCCCTTAAGTGAGTGCATGTTATGTGTGTGTGTGTGTGTGTGTGTATAAAATTGTGTGTACCAGGCACCATTTTAAGCACTCTCCAAATAATAATTTTCCAAATATGTAGGTTAAAATCGTTAAGCTATAGTAATTTTATTGTAATAATTTCTGAAATTGTAATTGAGGAAATAACAATAGAAAAATGAAATGTAAAATAATTTTGATGTCATGCTGGTGCTTTCACTTATAATTTACACATCACTTTTAATGATTACTTTGAGTCAAACTTCCTTGTCCTTGTCGTCTTTCATGGAATATACCTCTCTTCAACTAAAGGAAATTACTTAAAAACTGTATTTTTTGTCATGGTTTTACTTAAAATATCTTATCAAAAATGTAATAGACTTAACATTTAAAATTCTTTAGAAATGTACAGATTCTAGTGATTCTGGAATAAATACCATAAATTACAGTACTACTGGGATATAATTCTTCCCTTTAAACACAGATATTAATAATTCTTTTTAAAACAGCGGTTTTATTCAACAATGCAAGATTTTTTTCTTTTCTTTTCAAGGAAGAAAAGTGGTAGATAAGCATAGTCTAATTTTTAAGGCATAATGATGTGGACCATTACTGCCAATTTCTGTGCTTAGATATTAGGGCTACATTGATCTAAAAAGTAAAACCACCTAATAAAAAATAAATGAATACATTTTATAGATTTTCTTACTACTTTCATTAAGGTTTTAGTATATTCATATAAAGTATTGAATTTAAGCAGTTTGCATAGGATAGCATGATTCTTGTTTTTGTTTTGTATATTTTGGTTTGGTAAAGAAATATTTAATTTTAGTAAAGTTAATAGCATCATTTTTCTTCGGAATAAGTTAGAGTTAGCCAATTTTTTATCAATGTTATTGAGCAAGTTTTCTATACAAGGAACTGATTTAGGTGATTGAGATAAATTGGTGAACAAAACAGACAAAGATGTCTATATTTGTGGAACATACATTGGTCAGGGGAAGCAGATAAGAAAAACAAACATTAAAAAATACAAATCTTAGAACCTCGAAAGCATTGTTGATAAAAGGTTGTTTAGAGCAAAATAGGGAGATCAGAGATACCTGAAAAAGGGTGGAAAGGTGAAGATTTACACTGGCCTAAATTTCCTATGCAATCTGGCTGCTGGTAAATCAATATAACCTTCATCGATAGTAGCTATGGTAACAATAGCTACTCGAACAGAAACATCTCTAATTTCAATGACAATGTTAGCATAATTGGATTTATTTCTTACTCATGCAAACTCAAAAATATATTTCTTGGTAAATAAACGCTTCTCTTCCAAGTAGGAATTCATTCCAAACTTCTGCCATCTTGTGCTCTGCCATCTTCAAGCCTGTGGCTTCTTAGGTCGTGATTCCTCTGCTTCAAGTCGGAAGCAACATATGAGTATTTGCGAGTGGGAGCATTGAGCGCTACCTTGGGAGTACACATATCACTATACCTGCATTCCACTGGCTCAGATTCCCTGTAAGATGAATTCTATAGAGGCTTGAAAACTGCTCTGTATGCCTAGAAGAGGAAAACAACTGGGTAGTCAGGTTGTCCTGTTTAAAATGATTATCACCTATCACTCCCTCTCTCTTACTTTAGCCGTACGAACTTCTTTGTTGTTTTTAGTGTACTCAGATGCATTCCTGCAAGAACTTTACATTGATAATTCTAAATGCCAGACTACTTTTCTGTAAATATATATGTACATGGCTCCCTCCCTTGCTTCATTCCTGCCATAGATCAAGGGCTACTATACTACGGAGATCCCTCACACGTTATCATTTTACAATCTCCTTTTTCTCTTTTACTGTTTTCCAAATATTTTTACACACACACACACATACACATATACACACATACACACACACTTATGATTCATAAATTATATAATGTATATATAATACAGACATAATTAACATATAGTATTTGTTTTAAATAAATAATGTGTCTCTGTTTTTATTTCCATCCAGTAATTTCTGCTTTAGAAAGTTAAATATGGCCGGGCGCGGTGGCTCAAGCCTGTAATCCCAGCACTTTGGGAGGCCGAGACGGGAGGATCACGAGGTCAGGAGATCGAGACCATCCTGGCTAACACGGTGAAACCCTGTCTCTACTAAAAAAAAAAAAAAAACAAAAAACTAGCTGGACGAGGTGGCGGGCGCCTGTAGTCCCAGCTACTCTGGAGGCTGAGGCAGAGAATGGCGTAAACCCGAGACGCGGAGCTTGCAGTGAGCTGAGATCCGGCCACTGCACTCCAGCCTGGGCGACAGAGCGAGACTCCGTCTCAAAAAAAAAAAAAAAAAAAAAAAAAAAAAAAGTTAAATATTAGATTGAGAGGTTATATTCTGCTTAATTTGCCTGAATATATGTATATTCCTAGAATATTTATTTATTTTCTGTGCACTTAGCAAAAAGCTATATGAGTATAGAGTTTTACATTATTTCATCACAGCATCCCCAGCACAAAAAAAAAGTCTGTACCACATCACAGGTGCTCATTAAGTATGTGTTGAATGAATGAATGTGTGAATATCTCTATAATGAAATGTATTCTATTTGTGCTTTTATATCATGAAGGCAAACAATTTATCCCATTATTTTCTGCTGTACTTCCATAACACAGCTGTTTTCCTAATATGTGGAAGGTGGATGATAAACATTGGATGAAGTGATGAAGAAATTAAAAAAAAAATTCACACGAGGAAAGTGATGCCGAGAGAGTTGAATACCTTTTCCATCACAGCAATGCATAGAAACCATGTGTTTAGTCATGTTGGCCTCACTTTAAAACTCATATATTGTCTTCTCTATCAGATTCTTTCCAAGCCTTTACAAGTCGCTTATCTTTATGTTGCTAAATGCAATAAGCCTTCACTCTTCATCAGTACAATAATCATAATTTGACATTCTTACTTTATGTATAATACATTCAATCAAACAGTATGTATTGAGTTATAAAATATGAGTGTGGCATATATCCTAAATGAGGATTTGAATGAAACTGGAATATCATTATCTTTGAAAAGAAAATGTATTCATGTAAACCAGTAAGTCATTATTTTTAGCCAACAAGAGAATGTGCCCATATTTTATGATATTCAAAAATATGCTAGCATTTCTTATCCAGTCTCATTATTCTCTTTGTGATAAGGTATTCCACTTTCATTTATTTTATTAGAGTATTTTAAATTATTGCATAACATGCCTTAGCACATTTGTAATATAAATGGAATAGGAAAATTTGATTATCACTGTTTGGGATTGGATTTTCTGGAGAACTGGAAAAACATCTATGTCTTAATTTTTATCCCTAATTTATGTAATTTTGACCTTCACTGCACTTTCACTATCATCTTATCTTTCTAAGTTACAAAGTGCTGTGACCTTTTATTACAAAAGAAAAAAATAAAGTAACTTATTTGAAATGAAATAGAGAACCTCAATTTGTTAAATTCAATACCAAGAGAGCACATATGACTCATTCAGGGCATAACAACTTTAAATTGCCCAAGAACAGGAACCATAATACAATACTTAATACTAATGAGGAGAGTATGATTGGGACTGGCTTTTAGAAGTAATTCGGGATACATTTAGTGTAGGTTCTTGAAAATAATATTTATCTTTAGAAAAATTAACCCTTAAAAATCTAGTGTCTTAATTTTCTAAAATAAAAAAATTAAACACACCTGGAAATAACCAAGGCAGCAGACAGTCTCTGAAGCTTTGTGGATTTGGTGTCCTTATTTCTGTAACCTAAATTATTTTATCCAGTTTATACCATTGTTCTGAGACTAATTTAACATAGTCATGTGCTCTGACTAATTTTATGTGTCAACTTGGCTGGGCTATGGTGCCTACACATATGGTTATTCTTTATGTTTATGTGAGGGTGTTTTTGAATAATATTTACATTTAAATCAGGAGACTTCGAGTAAAGTGAATTGCCTTCCATAACATGGGTAGGTATCATTTAGTCAGTTGGAGTCTGACTTACCCTGAGGGAGAGGAAATATTACTAGCAGACTACTTTTGGACTTTACCTTCAACACTGGCTTTTCCTGGTTTGCTCTGGGTCTGTATATGGGTCAGTAGACTTGGACTGCAACTCTTATTTCTATTCTCCAGCCCGCCAGTCCCCTTCTCCCATCAGTTTTTGCATTTGCCAAGACTTCATGATTGTGTAACTCTATTTCTTAGAACAAATCTCTTTACATATTTATATACACCCTATTGATTCTGTTTCTCTTAAGAAACCTTACAAATATACCACATAAATAATTAATTTTGAAATTTGTTAACTCATAATCTTTTCTCAATACTTAAATGTTTGAATAATTTTTTAAAAATACATCAAACTCAACTGATGGAATCAAGCCAGGAATGGCTTGGGACTGGCTTGGGCAACATAGTGAGCCCTAGTCCCATTTACTATGGAAATTGAGGTGGGAGGATTGCTTGAGCCCAGAAGTTAGATGCTGTAGTTATGGTGGTGCCACTGTACTCTAGACTTGGGGACATAGTAAGACTCTGTTTCTAAATATATACATATATGGCTATAAAAATTATTCTCTATTCTCCAGAAATTAAACATTTCTCAATTTTTAATTATTTTTCATTGTTAGGAATAGAGAGGAAATACATTGTTTACTTACGCTGTGCTAGGCAAAATTATAGCCACATCAACTCTCAGGGTGTTTGTTTTCTTTTCTTTTCTTTCTTTTCTTTTCTTTTCTTTTCTTTTCTTTTCTTTACTTTTCTTTTCAGACGGAGTCTCGCTTTGTCGCCCAGGCTGGAGTGCAGTGTCACCATCTCGGCTCATTGCAAGCTCTGCCTCCCCGGTTCATGCTCTTCTCCCACCTCAGCGTTCCTAGTAGCTTGGAATACAGGCCCCTGCCACCACGCCAGGCTAATTTTTTTGTATTTTTAGTAGAGACAGAGTTTCACTGTGTTAACCAGGATGGTCTCGATCTCCTGACCTAACCTCGTGACCTGAGCCTCCTTGGCATCCCAAAGTGCTGGGATTACAGGCCTGAGCCACCGCGCCCGGCTGGACTCTCAGTTTTATCTTACATTCTCATTTCCCATCATAGGTAACGTCTTTAAAAGACAGTCGTGTTTTTTAGTTGTTTCAGAACTACTGATTGCACTGCCACTAAAATAATTTTGTAAAAACACCTTACCACTTTTATCATACTTACAAGTTGAGATTTAACATTTATATTGTATATTCAATTAATGACAAAGGGTGCAATTTCCATTCAATTTAAAATGTTAATATTTTTAAATAAAATAATTATATTCATTGTTTAACATATTGTGTAGACACAATTATAATTAGTGATTATAATCTTTTTCAGCAATTTTTTCCATACTTGTTGACGTAGAATTTTATTCTAATGTAATAAATCGTGTGCTTCCACTTATACATTTTCTCCGACAAATACATTTTTTCTTATTATAAGCCTCTCTATGTTAAAATTTACTCTTTTTGGATTGAGTTAATATATTAATTATTAATACACAATTGATCATTATTATACAGCTAATAAAAATAATATGAATGTACTTTTTAATTTGGAATATATTTTTAATTTGATGGGATTTTTTCTTCAATTAGTTCATGTATCATACTAGATTATAAAGGTTTCACTGTTAATTATTTTACTTTATTTTTAAAAATTTCATACAGGTACAGCAATGTAAGTCAATTATTTTTGTCACCATCTAAGTTATATACCAAAAATAACAGTGTTCTATCATCAAAAATTATTTTGTGATTTTTTTAGCTGAAAATTTGATTTTTTTCCTTCAATTTTCTTGAAAGGAAAGAGTTGGAAACCTCCTGCTTTATAAAGTGATTTGTTACTCACTCACTCATTAAAGTCATTCACTTTCTCACTACCAACAACAATATTTCAAAGTGTTACATTTTTGACACTCCTGGTTGTTTTGCACCCTTGGTAAGATCAAAATTAGGGAATATGTTACAGACATATCTTCCTTTTAGAATGTGAGAGAAGGAAATTTGTGATAGTCAGATGACAAAGGACACAATCACAGATGTTTTCTTAGGAGAACTAGCTTTAGCAGAGAGAAGCATTGGAAGTGGATATCTCAAAAGCAATGAATGTCTCTTGGAAAATTATTACATATACCAAGTGGAACACTATCCATGTTGAAGATGAGAGCTTGTTGACTGAAGTACTCAAAGCATCTTAACACTGCTTGTCACTGTTCAAAATGAGAAAAGAATGTGTGACTAATAAATAAACAAAATACAAATGAATAAATGAACAAAAAACCTCTTTGAGATTGGTATTATGATTATCCTCAGATTTCCACAGAAGAAAATTAAATCGAAATCGGGAATTCATCATATTTATTACTGTAGATTGACTGCTCTAAAATGTTTTTCCATTGTTATACAAAACATACTTGACTGCACATAAGTGATGGTTCCTCTGAGACCTCATGAAAGTGACTCCTGCTCTGGAGCTATTCACATAGAATCAACTTCCAGTTGATTTGGATAATTAAGGTTACTAGAGGAAATTTCAGATTACAAAAATTTGGTTATTCCTGCATCCACCAGCACACTTGGTGTGAAGCTATGATTTATACATGATAACTATATAGACAGAAATCTGTACATTGCTTCCATATATATTTTTTAGGTACACATACACACAAATGAAAAATTTTGTTTTCTTTTCTATTAAACATCATGAATACTCATAACTCACACATATATGATTACTGATGTTTATATCTCAAAATAACATTATATACTATGCAATCATTATATAATATATACACTAAAAAGTATTATTTGAGCCATTCTCTCTAGAATGTTGCATAGTATTACCATCTGCTTTTCCTTTGAAAATAAAATTCTGGAAGAGATTATACAATCTTCTTCCCATGAGCTTCTTTACTACTGATAGTAATTATTTATGTACTTTCTTCATGTTTAATTAAAAAGTATATTGGAAGGTATATATACCAAATCATGATAAGATCGTTGGTTTCTAGTCTTTATATGGAGTGTAATTTTGGCCCACATTACATATGGAACATAAATTTGGGAATAAATGCAAATATAGATATGTATAGATATGTACTATGCAGGTAGATAGAAACATCATCATTTTGTTGTTGTTGTTTAGAGACTGGGTCTCTCTCTGTCATCCAGGGTGGAGTGCAGTGGTACAATCATAGCTCACTGCAGCTTCAAATTACTGGCCTCAAGTGATCCTTACACCTCAGCCTCCCAAATAGCTGAAATTACAGGCGTGAACCACTGTGCCTGGCTATCATCAGATTTTTTATTTTAATGCAAGATTTTTACACTGAAAAACAAACAGGTGATTTATGCAATATCACAGAAATTGATAAGATAGACAATAGGTTGGGGTGGAGGTGAGTGGAAAACATTCAACACTGATTTAAATTTTGGATTTCTTCACCCAATATATTCACAAACAGTAATTACAGCTCTTTGTGACCAAGTTTATATAGCGATTACAGGAAATATTACCACACTTTTCAGAGAAGACCAAGAATAGCAAGATAACTTTCTTAATATAGAATTAAAAAGTAAAACCAGAAATATTGTATTCTTAATCTAAACTTTAGTGTATCATTCTATTTCTTAGACTGTGAACTTGGGATCCAAAAAAATGGCTTTAAAAATTTTATTCTACACATATACTCAGTATGTAGTATATATTTGAATGAATATATGCTAGATATAATTATTGACTTATTTGTACTATATGGTCTATATAGTGTGATTTTATTAACTATGTATTGATTTTATTCTGTTAATTTTTATTTAGTTTTACTTGGTATTTCTCATAATGTTGGATGTTTATTCAGAAACAAAATTTGATTTAAGTATTTCATTTTTGGGCTTGGTGATATTCATTTAATTACACACGTAAGTCATCAGACCCATTAGGTTAAATACATAATCACAGTCTATCCTGCATTATATCAATTGCTTGTTTTATAGTTACATATTTTTCTCTTGATTACTACTTCAACTATACCTTCATTTCTCCTAAAAAGACAAGTTTGTTATTTTTTTTCTGGTACTGATGGATATGCTTTAGGGAGATATTAAGATTGAGTCTATGAATTTTAGTAATGAGTTTGTGCTAATGAAGTCTAAAGGCTCACCTATTCTATATGTGTGTGTGCATGTGATTATACACACAAAAATACATAAGCATAAAATATAAAAATGTACATTATATGTCTTTAAGTATGACTATTGACTTTATATAATATATGATATATGTATATATAAATATAAAAAGTATGTAGTTATCTGGTAAATGCCTTCCTAACAAATATTTACTACCTGTACTCATGTTCTTCTCTTAGCAACTATAATCCTAAAATAATAGAAGTTTATTTCTCTCTGTGTTAACATAGTCTAAAACTCAGCTGTCAAAGGTCAAATACTTATATGGTAGCTCTATGATCACAAGATTCAGGCATCTTTCTGTTACTGCTTCAGTATTTGACAAGTGAGAATTGTGCCTCATGTTTTCAGATGCCTTTCTAAGTTCCAAATATAATGTTCACATTCCATTATTAGAAAGAGAAATATTAAATAAGTATGTAACTTCTCCATTTAAGAATACATGTGCATAACATTTTTACTCCACTCAGAAGATGGTTCTGCTTGGCCACAGTGAAGGTTTGGATATGAGGTCTTTATTCCATGTATCTCTGTGCCAAGCTAAAATGTGAAGATTTTATTAGAAGAGTTTGCATATTGGTAAAAATGATCAATTTATGGTACTGATTTATAAAAACTGAGTGATCAAATAATTAAAAGAAAATATTTGATATGGATTATAATAGTAATTTACCATATCTGTAATATATACATATCTATAAATCTACTGGAGTCAAATTGATATTGAATAGGAAACTGTATTTTTATCTTTATTTTTTAAATTTTTTTATTTTTAATTTTTGGGCACATAGCAGGTGTATATATTTTTGAGGTACGTGACATATTTTGATATAGGCATTGAATGCATAATAATCACATCGTGGAAAATTAGGTATCCATCCCTAAAAGAATGTCTCATTTGTGTTAGAAATAATACAATTATATTCTTTTAGTTATTTAAAAAGTACAACTAAATTATCATTGACTATAATCCCCCCCATGGTGCTATTAAATATTATTTCCTATTTATTCTTTCTAAGACTTTATTTTGTACCCATTAACCACCCCACCTCTTCCACACCCTACCTCTGCACTTTCCAGCTTTTTTTGGTAACCATTCTTCTATTCTCTATCTTCAATTGTTTTGATTTTTAGATCTCACAAATAAGTGAGAACATGTGATGTTTGTCTTTCTGTGCCTAGCTTATTTTACTTAACATTATGACCCCAAGTTTCATCCATGTTGTTGCAAATGACAGAATCTCATTCTTTCTTAGGGCTGAACAGTACTTTGTTGTGTATAAATCCCATATTTTCTTTATCCATTCATCTGTTGATGGACACTTAGGTTGCTTCCAAATCTTGTCTATTGTGTACAATGCTGCAACAAACATAAGAGTGCAGATATCACTTTGATTTTTCACTTCTTTTCTTTTGGGTATATACCCAGCAGTGGGATTGCTGGATAGTATGGTAGCTCTATTTTTAATTTTTGAGGAGCCTCCAAGTCATTTTTCATAGTGGTTGCACTAATTCACTTTCTCACCAACAGTGTATAAGAATTATTTTCTCCATATTCTCACCAGTATTTGTTATTGCTTGACTTTTGGATAAAAGCCAGTTTAACTGGGGTGAGGTAATATCTCATTTTAGTTTTGATTTACATTTCTCTGATGATGTATTATGCTGAGGACATTTTCATATGCCTGTTTTCCATTTGTATATCTTCTTTCGAGAAATGTTTATTCAAATATTTTGCCCATTTTTAATTTGGTATTTTTCAATAGAGTTGTTTGAGATAGTTATATGTTCTTGTTATGAATCCCTTGTCAGAAGGGTAGTTTGCAAATATTTTCTCCATTCTGTGAGTTGTCTCTTCACTTTATTGATTGTTTCCTTTGTTGTGCAGAAGCTTTTTAACTTCATGTAATACCATTTGTCCATTTTAGTATTGCTAAAGAAATTTTTGCCCAGACCAATGTCTTAGAGATTTCCCCCCATATTTCTTGTAGTAGCTCATAGCTTGAGGTCTTAGATTTAAGTCTTTAATTGATTGTGGTTTATTTTTTGTATATGGAAAGATACAGAAGTCTAGTTTCATTCTTTTGCATATGAATATCCAGTTTCCCAGCACCATTTATTGAAGAGACTGTCTTTTCCCCAATGTCAGTCCTTGTCAGAAATGAGTTCACTGTAGGTGTGTAGATATTTTTCTGGGTTCTCTATCCTGTTGCATTCATCTATGTGTTTGTTTTTATGCCAATATCATACTGTTTTGCTTTCTATAGTCCTGTAGTAAACTTTGAAGTCAGGTAACGTGATTCCTCAGTGTTGTTCTTTTTGCTTAGTGTAGCTTTGGCTGTCCTGGTTCTTTTATGGTTCCATATAAATTTTAGGATATTTTTTTCTATTTCTGTGAAGAACATCATTGGTATTTTGATAGCAATTACACTGAATTTGTAGAATCTGTAGACTGTTTTGGATAGTATGAATTTTTTTTTTTTTTTTTTGGAGACAGAGTCTCGCTCTGTCATCCAGGATGGAGTGCAATGGAATGATCGTGCCTGAATGCAACCTCCACCTCCCGGATTCAAGTGATTCTCCTACCTCAGTCTCCTGAGTAACTGGGATTACAGGCACCCATCATTATACCTGGCTAATTTTTGTATTTTTGTAGAGATGGGGTTTCACCATGTTAGCCAGGCTGGTCTTGAACCCCTGACCTCAGGTGATCCACTCACCTCAGCTTCCCAAAGCGCTGGGATTATAGGAGTGAGCCACCATGCCCGGCCAGTATGGACATTTTAACAGTATTGAAACTTCAAATCCATAAACATGGAATATCTTTCATTTTTCTGTGTCCTCTTCAATTCCTTTCATCAGTGTTTTATAATTTTCATTGTAGAAATCTCACTTCTGGCTGGGTGCAGTGGCTCAAGCCTCCCACTTTGGGAGGCCAAGGTGGGCAGATCATGACATCAGGAGTTTGTGACCAGCCTGCCAACATGGTGAAACCCCATCTCTACTAAAAATACAAAAATTAGCCAGGTGTGGTAGTGTGCACCTGTAATCCCAGCTACTCAGGAGACTGAGGCAGGAGAATTGCTTGAACCCAGGAGGCAGAGGTTGCAGTGAGTCAAGAACTCACCATTGCACTCCAGCCTAAGAAATCACACTTCTTTGGTTAAGTTATTTCCTAGGTGTTTATTTAATTTTTGGCTAATGTAAATGTGATTACTTTTTAAATTTATTTTTTACATTGTTCACTGTTGACATATGGAAATGCTACCAATTTTTGTATGCTAATTCTGTAACCTGCAACTTTGCTAAATTTATTTATAAGTTTGAATAGTTTTTTGGAGAAATACTTAGGTTTTTCCAAATATAAGTTCCCATCCTCTGTAAGGAAGAATAATTCTTCTTCCTTTCCAATTTTGATGTTCTTTATTTATTTCTCTTGCCTGATTGCTCTAGCAAGGACTTCTAGTACTATGTTGAATAACAGAGGTGACAGTGAGCATCCTGTCATATTCCAGATCTTAGAGGAAAGACTTTCAGTTTTCCCCCCATTCAGTAGGATACTAGCTGTATATTTGTCATATATGACTTTTATTATGTTGAGGTATGTTCCTTCTATCCACAGTTTTTGGAGGATTTTTATCATGAAGATGTTGACTTTTATCAAATGCTTTTCCAACATCAATTGAAATGATCATACTGTTTTTGTTCTTCATTCTGTTGATATGTATCACATTGATTGATTTTCATATATTGAACTATCCTTGAATTCCTGGGATAAATGTCAGTTGGTCATGATGAATAATCTTTTTAATGTATTGTTGAATTTGATTTGCTAATATTTTGCTGATAATTTTTGCATTAAAATTTATCAGAGATATTAGCATGTGATTTTGTTTTGTATCTTTTTGTGGTTTTGATATCAGGGTAATACTGGCCTCGTGATTCTGGAAGTATTTCCTCCTCTTATTATTTTTTAACAGTTTGAGTAAGATTGGTATTAGTTCTTTGTTAAATAGTTGGTAGAATTCAGCAGTAAAGCCATCAGGTCCCAGGCTTTTCTTTACTGGTAGACTTTCTATTACACCTTTGACCTGGTTACCTGTTACTGATCTCTTCAGGTTTTGTTTTTCTTCATGGTTCACTTTTGATTGGTTTTGTGTTTCTAGGAATTTATCCACTTATTCTAGATTTTCAATCTATTGGCATATAGTTGCTCATAGTAGACACTAATAATCCTTTGAATTTCTGTGGTATCAGTTGTAATGTCACCTTTTAAATCTCTAATTTTGCAGGTTCCCTTTTGGGTATGTCTAGAAATGTCATCTGGGAGCTAGGGCCTGGAATGGGGGCCTAATGATTCTGCCCAGTGCTCCATCCTACTTTGGCTGAACTGGTATCCAAGACATAAGACAAAGTCCTCTTTATTCTTCACTGTCATCTCCTTAAGCAGAAGAAAGGAGTCACTTTTGTTGCTGCAAGTTGCATTGCCTAGGGGGATGTATGGCTAACACACTTCCTTAGTCACCTCAGCTGATATTTCCCTAGAACATATTCCACCCTAGTTTACTGGCTGTAAGCATAGCCTAGCACTAGGAGTGGCCCAGGAATTACAGTCCTTGTGTCCTAGACTGCCTTTAAAATTTACCTAGGACCCCACAGCACTTCAGCCAATAGTGGTATGGCTTCCTGTGAAACTCAAGTTCTGACCACTGAAAAGGGCCATACTCCTCTGGCAAGGGCTGTTCCAAATGCTCTCTTCATGTATGGATGCTGGCTGATCCTAGCAGAGTTTTTTTCTTTACTGTGACATGGCAGCATAGAGTTTAATGTAAATGTCCTCAGTTGCTGTACTGTCCCTTCCAAAACTACACAGATTATCTCTTGGCATCACGCTGCTGCTGCTGTGGGTATTGGGGAGGGGTGGCACCAGTGATTCAAGACTTTCTCTTCTGCCTTCCTCAATACCTTTTTCAGCAATATAAAGTTAAAACCTGGTACTGTGATTGCTCACCTGATTTTTGGTTCCTGTGACAGTGCTTTTCTGTGTGCAGACAGTTGTTAAAATTCGGTGTTCCAGCAGGGGAGATGAAAAGTGTAGGCTTCTATTTCACCATCTTGCTCTGTCCCCAAAAACATATTTTTAAAAGAGTAAATACATATGTCTAACTTACAGTGCTTCCTGTCTTATTACCATTGAAATGAAAAGTTCAAAAATAGTTTTTACAAATTTTGGAGAGCAGGCAAATATGGCATAATAGCTATTGACTAAAAAGGTTTCTTTTATTTTTTTTTTTATTATATTTTAAGTTCTAGGGTACATGTGCATAACGTGCAGGTTTGTTACATATGTAAACTTATGCCATGTTGGTGTGCTGCACCCATCAACTCGTCAGCACCCATCAATTCATCATTTATATCATGTATAACTCCCCAAAGCACTCCCTCCCTCCTTCCCCCTCCCCATGATAGGCCCCAGTGTGTGATGTTCCCCTTCCCAAGTCCAAGTGATCTCATTGTTCAGTTCCCACCTATGAGTGAGAACATGCGGCGTTTGGTTTTCTGTTCTTGTGATAGTTTGCTAAGAATGATGGTTTCCAGCTGCATCCATGTCCCTACAAAGGACGCAAACTCATCCTTTTTTATGGCTGCATAGTATTCCATGGTGTATATGTGCCACATTTTCTTAATCCAGTCTGTCACAGATGGACATTTGGGTTGATTCCAAGTCTTTGCTATTGTGAATAGTGCCGCAATAAACATACGTGTGCATGTGTCTTTGTAGTAGAATAATTTATAATCCTTTGGGTATATACCCAGTAGTGGGATGGCTGGGTCATATGGTACATCTAGTTCTAGATCCTTGAGGAATTGCCATACTGTTTTCCATAATGGTTGAACTAGTTTACAATCCCACCAACAGTGTAAAAGTGTTCCTATTTCTCCACATCCTCTCCAACACCTGTTGTTTCCTGACTTCTTAATGATTGCCATTCTAACTGGTGTGAGATGGTATCTCATTGTGGTTTTGATTTGCATTTCTCTGATGGCCAGTGATGATGAGCATTTTTTCATGTGTCTGTTGGCTGTATGAATAACTTCTTTTGAGAAATGTCTGTTCATATCCTTTCCCCACTTTTTGATGGGGTTGTTTGTTTTTTTCTCGTATATTTGTTTGAGTTCTTTGTAGATTCTGGATATTAGCCCTTTGTCAGATGAGTAGGTTGCAAAAATTTTCTCCCATTCTGTATGTTGCCTGGTCACTCTGATGGTAGTTTCTTTTGCTGTGCAAAAGCTCTTTAGTTTAATTAGATCCCATTTGTCAATTTTGGCTTTTGCTGCCGTTGCTTTTGGTGTTTTAGACATGAAGTCCTTGCCCATGCCTATGTCCTGAATGGTACTACCTAGATTTTCTTCTAGGGTTTTCATGGTATTAGGTCTAACATTTAAGTCTCTAATCCATCTTGAATTAATCTTCGTATAAGGGGTAAGGAAAGGATCCAGTTTCAGCTTTCTACTTATGGCTAGCCAGTTGTCCCAGCACCATTTATTAAATAGGGAATCCTTTCCCCATTTCTTGTTTCTCTCAGGTTTGTCAAAGATCAGATGGCTGTAGATGTGCGGTATTATTTCTGAGGACTCTGTTCTGTTCCATTGGTCTATAGCTCTGTTTTGGTACCAGTACCATGCTGTTTTGGTTACTGTAGCCCTGTAGTATAGTTTGAAGTCAGGTAGCGTGACGCCTCCAGCTTTGTCCTTTTGACTTAGGATTGTCTTGGCAATGCGGGCTCTTTTTTGGTTCCATATGAACTTTAAAGCAGTTTTTTCCAATTCTGTGAAGAAACTCATTGGTAGCTTGATGGGGATGGCATTGAATCTATAAATAACCTTGGGGAGTATGGCCATTTTCACGATATTGATTCTTCCTATCCATGAGCATGGTATGTTCTTCCATTTGTTTGTGTCCTCTTTTATTTCACTGAGCAGTGGTTTGTAGTTCTCCTTGAAGAGGTCCTTTACATCCCTTGTAAGCTGGATTCCTAGGTATTTTATTCTCTTTGAAGCAATTGTGAATGGAAGTTCATTCCTGATTTGGCTCTCTGCTTGTCTGTTACTGGTGTATAAGAATGCTTGTGATTTTTGCACATTAATTTTGTATCCTGAGACTTTGCTGAAGTTGCTTATCAGCTTAAGGAGATTTTGGGCTGAGACGATGGGGTTTTCTAAATATACAATCATGTCATCTGCAAACAGGGACAATTTGACTTCTTCTTTTCCTAACTGAATACCCTTGATTTCTTTCTCTTGCCTGATTGCCATAGCCAGAACTTCCAACACTATGTTGAATAGGGGTGGTGAGAGAGGGCATCCCTGTCTTGTGCCAGTTTTCAAAGGGAATTTTTCCAGTTTTTGCCCATTCAGTATGATATTAGCTGTGGGTTTGTCATAAATAGCTCTTATTATTTTGAGGTACGTTCCATCAATACCGAATTTATTGAGCGTTTTTAGCATGAAGGGCTGTTGAATTTTGTCAAAAGCCTTTTCTGCATCTATTGAGACAATCATGTGGTTCTTGTCTTTGGTTCTGTTTATATGCTGGATTACGTTTATTGATTTGCGAATGTTGAACCAGCCTTGCATCCCAGGGATGAAGCCCACTTGATCATGGTGGATAAGCTTTTTGATGTGCTGTTGAATCCGGTTTGCCAGTATTTTATTGAGAATTTTTGCATCGATGTTCATCAGGGATATTGGTCTAAAATTCTCTTTTTGTGTTGTGTCTCTGCCAGGCTTTGGTATCAGGATGATGTTGGCTTCATAAAATGAGTTAGGGAGGATTCCCTCTTTTTCTATTGATTGGAATAGTTTCAGAAGGAATGGTACCAGCTCCTCCTTGTACCTCTGGTAGAATTCAGCTGTGAATCCATCTGGTCCTGGACTTTTTTTGGTGGGTAGGCTATTAATTGTTGCCTCAATTTCAGAGCCTGCTATTGGTCTATTCAGGGATTCAACTTCTTCCTGGTTCAGCCTTGGGAGAGTGTAAGTGTCCAGGAAATTATCCATTTCTTCTAGATTTTCTAGTTGTTTTGCGTAGAGGTGTTTATAGTATTCTCTGATGGTAGTTTGTATTTCTGTGGGGTCTGTGGTGATATCCCCTTTATCATTTTTTATTGCATCTATTTGATTCCTCTCTCCTTTCTTCTTTATTAGCCTTGCTAGCGGTCTGTCAATTTTGTTGATCTTTTCAAAAAACCAACTCCTGGATTCATTGATTTTTTGGAGGGTTTTTTGTGTCTCTATCTCCTTCAGTTCTGCTCTGATCTTAGTTATTTCTTGCCTTCTGCTAGCTTTTGAATGTGTTTGCTCTTGCCTCTCTAGTTCTTTTCATTGTGATGTTAGAGTGTCCATTTTAGATCTTTCCTGCTTTCTCTTGTGGGCATTTAGTGCTATAAATTTCCCTCTACACACTGCTTTAAATGTGTCCCAGAGATTCTGGTATGTTGTATCTTTGTTCTCATTGGTTTCAAAGAACATCTTTATTTCCGCTTTCATTTCGTTATGTACCCAGTAGTCATTCAGGAGCAGGTTGTTCAGTTTCCATGTAGTTGAGCGGTTTTGATTGAGTTTCTTAGTCCTGAGTTCTAGTTTGATTGCACTGTGGTCTGAGAGACAGTTTGTTATAATTTCTGTTCTTTTACATTTGCTGAGGAGTGCTTTACTTCCAATTATGTGGTCAATTTTGGAATAAGTGCGATGTGGTGCTGAGAAGAATGTATATTCTGTTGATTTGGGGTGGAGAGTTCTGTAGATGTCTATTAGGTCCGCTTGGTGCAGAGATGAGTTCAATTCCTGGATATCCTTGTTAACTTTCTGTCTCGTTGATCTGTCTAATGTTGACAGCGGAGTGTTGAAGTCTCCCATTATTATTGTATGGGAGTCTAAGTCTCTTTGTAAGTCTCTAAGGACTTGCTTTATGAATCTGGGTGCTCCTGTATTGGGTGCATATATATTTAGGAGAGTTAGCTCTTCCTGTTGAATTGATCCATTTACCATTATGTAATGGCCTTCTTTGTCTCTTTTGATCTTTGATGGTTTAAAGTCTGTTTTATCAGAGACAAGGATTGCAACCCCTGCTTTTTTGTGTTCTCCATTTGCTTGGTAGATCTTCCTCCATCCCTTTATTTTGAGCCTATGTATGTCTCTGCATGTGAGATGGGTCTCCTGAATACAGCAGACTGATGGGTCTTGACTCTGTATCCAGTTTGCCAGTCTGTGTCTTTTAATTGGAGCATTTATTCCATTAACATTTAAGGTTAATATTGTTATGTGTGAACTTGATCCTGTCATTATGATATTAACTGGTTATTTTGTTCGTTAGTTGATGCAGTTTCTTCCTAGCCTCGATGGTCTTTACATTTTGGCATGTTTTTGCAATGGCTGGTACCGGTTGTTCCTTTCCATGTTTAGGGCTTCCTTCAGGGTCTCTTGTAAGGCAGGCCTGGTGGTGACAAAATCTCTAAGCATTTGCTTATCTGTAAAGGATTTTATTTCTCCTTCACTGATGAAACTTAGTTTGGCTGGATATGAAATTCTGGGTTGAAAATTCTTTTCCTTAAGAATACTGAACGTTGGTCCCCACTCTCTTCTGCCTTGGAGAGTTTCTGCCGAGAGATCTGCTGTTAGTCTGATGGGCTTCCCTTTGTGGGTAACCCGACCTTTCTCTCTGGCTGCTCTTAAGATTGTTTCCTTCATTTCAACTTTGGTGCATCTGGCAATTATGTGTCTTGGAGTTGCTCTTCTGGAGGAGTATCTTTGTGGCGTTCTCTGTATTTCCTGAATTTGAATGTTGGCCTGCCCTACTAGGTTGGGGAAGTTCTCCTGGATGATATCCTGAAGAGTGTTTTCCAACTTGGTTCCATTTTCCCCCTCACTTTCAGGCACCTCAATCAGACGTAGATTTGGTCTTTTTACGTAATCCCATACTTCTTGCAGGCTCTGTTCATTTCTTTTTCTTCTTTTTTCTTTTGGTTTCTCTTCTCGCTTCATTTCATTCATTTGATCTTCAATCGCTGATACTCTTTCTTCCAGTTGATCGAGTCGGTTACTGAAGCTTGTGCATTTGTCACGTATTTCTCGTGTCATGGTTTTCATCTCTGTCATTTCGTTTATGATCTTCTCTGCATTAATTATTCTAGCTGTCAATTCTTCCACTCTTTTTTCAAGATTTTTAGTTTCTTTGCACTGGGTACGTAATTCCTCCTTTAGCTCTGAGAAGTTTGATGGACTGAAGCCTTCTTCTCTCCTCTCGTCAAAGTTATTCTCTGACCAGCTTTGATCCGTTGCTGGCGATGGGCTGCGCTCCTTTGCAGGGGGAGATGCGCTCTTATTTTTTGAATTTCCAGCTTTTCTGCCCTGCTTCTTCCCCATCTTTGTGGTTTTATCTGTCTCTGGTCTTTGATGATGGTGACGTACTGATGGGGTTTTGGTATAGGTGTCCTTCCTGTTTGATAGTTTTCCTTCTGGCAGTCAGAAGGACTGTCTGTTGGTCTGTTGGAGATTGCTTGAGGTCCACTGCAGACCCTGTTTGCCTGGGTATCAGCAGCAGAAGTTGCCGAAGATAGAATATTGCTGAACAGCGAGTGTACCTGTCTGATTCTTCCTTTGGAAGTTTCCTCTCAGGGGTGTACTCCACCCTGTGAGGTGTGGGGTGTCAGACTGCCCCTAGTGGGGGATGTCTCCCAGCTAGGCTACTCAGGGGTCAGGGACCCACCTGAGCAGGCAGTCTGTCCATTCTCAGATCTCAACCTCCGAGTTGGGAGATCCACAGCTCTCCCTAAAGCTGTCAGACAGAGTCGTTCGCGTCTGCACCGGCCCCCGCTGTTTCCCCTGTTGGTCTTCAGCTGTGCGCTGTCCCCAGAAGTGGAGTCTACAGAGACAGGCAGGCTTCCTTGAGCTGCTGTGAGCTCCACCCAATTCGAGCTTCCCAGCGGCTTTGTTTACCTACTTAAGCCTCAGCAATGGCGGGCGCCCCTCCCCCAGTCTCGCTGCTGCCTTGCCGATAGATCACTGCAGACTGCTGTGTTAGCAGTGAGGGAGGCCTCGTGGGCGTGGGACCCTCCCGGCCAGGTGTGGGGTATATTCTCCTGGTGTGCCTCTTTGCTTAAAGCGCCGTATTGGGGTGGGAGTTACCCGATTTTCCAGGTGTTGTGTGTCTCAGTTCCCCTGGCTAGGAAAAGGGATTCCCTTCCCCCTTGCACTTCCAGGTGAGGCGATGCCTCGCCCTGCTTCAGCTCTCGCTGGTCAGGCTGCAGCAGCTGACCAGCACCGATTGTCCGGCACTCCCCAGTGAGATGACCCCAGTACCTCAGTTGCAAATGCAGAAATCACCGGTCTTCTGTGTCGCTCGCGCTGGGAGTTGGAGACTGGAGCTGTTCCTATTCGGCCATGTTGCTCCGCCCTGGCGCTCAGAAGTTTTCTTTTAAGACATAAAGTTTAGATAAATGTTGCAAAATGTAAGATAATATATCCCATTAATAACACAGAAAGAATAAAAGTATCTGGCTGTGTACCTAACTGCCTGTAGTAGTACATATGTATACTTGTATTTATACCTATATCCATGCTTCATGTGAAAATGAGCTAAGAAGCTGATCTGAGTAATCTTTTAATGATAGAAGTGGACTGCTGTAGCCTATACAATGTTCTATGAATACCTATCAGGTCAAATTGATTGATAGTGTTGTTGAGGTAATCTATATATCTCTAATAATATTCTCCCTGATTGATCTATTGATTACTGAGAGACGGGTGTTAAAATGTCCATCTATAATTGTTAATTTGCCTATTTTTTTAAGTTCTATTTGTTTTTGCCTCAAATATTTTGATGCTCTGTTTTTAGTTGTATACATATTTAGGGTTACTATATCTTCTTAGGGAAGAATTGACCTACTTATCAATTTACCCACTTTATCTCTAATTATCTTCCTTGTTTTGAAATCTACTTTGTTCAAAATTAATACAGTTACTCTAACTTTTTAAATTAGTATTTACATCGCTTATCATCCTTTATTCCTTTTCTTTGAACTTACCTAAGTCTTTATAGTTAAAGTTAATTTATTTTTTTGACAGCATATATTTGGGTTTGCTTTTTGTGTGAAATCTGATGGTATTTTTTAACTGGTCTACTTAGAGCAATCCCATTTAAAGTGATTATTAATATTGTTAAATTAAAATTTACATCTTGCTCTTTGCTCTTTATTACATTTGCTCTATTTTCTTCTCTTTTTCTGCCTTCCCTTTTTTTTATCATTTATAATTCATAATTTTTTAAAAGTTTTTGTTTTTATATTTTTTTCTATGACTACCATAACCAATTACCACAGACTACATGGCTTATAACAACAAAAATGTATTCCTTCACACTTCTGGAGGCTAGAAGTCAAGGTGTTGGCAAGGTCACCCTTAGAGCTCTCTAGATAAAGACACTTCCCTTCGTCTTTTAGCTTCTGGTGGTTGCTGGCAATTCTTGATGTTCCTTGACTTGTATCTGCATAACTATAATCTCTAACTTAAACTTTACATGGTTTCCTGCCCTGTACATCTGTATCTTAATTTTCCTTTTCTTAAAAGGTCACCAGCAATATTGAATTTTGGACTCATCATAATCAAGCATGACCTAATCTTAACTTGATTGCATCTGCAGAGATCTTATTTTTAGATAGTCACATTCATAGTTAATGAAATGAGTGGACATGAATTTTAGGGCAGGCACTCTTCAACATAGTAAATTGTTCAAGAATTTACAATATGTATTTTGTAATAATATAGGATCATATACAAATAATACACTACTGCTCATCCATGTGTACTGAAGTTACATTATAGCATAATATTTTTTTCTCTCTTCTGTCTATTTGACTTGTTTTCACTTATTACACTTTTACATTTTCTTCAAACATTCAATACAACATTGCAATTATTTCTTTAAACAATCAGTTATTTGTTAGAGCCATTAAAAATAAGGTAAAGAAGCTTTTATGTTTTTCTTTTATTCATTCCTTTCTGACACGTTTTCTGCATTATGTAGATTCAGCTTTCTAAACTATAGTATTTTTCTTCTGGCTGAAGAATATGTTTTAATATTTATTGTGGGGTAGATCTGCTGACAATGAAATAAATACTTTTTTCAAGTTTTGTTTGTATGTTTACTTCTTCTTTACTTCTGAAGGATATTTGTTGAATATAGAATTCTGACTTGGCAAATTTCTTTTATTCATTTCAGTACAGTAAAGATATTACTCTATTGTCTTTCTGCTTGCATAGCTTCTATATTAGGGTTCTCTAGAGAGACAGGACTAATGGATAAATGTACATATGTAAAGGAGTTTATTAAGGAATATTGACTCACAGGATCACAAGGTGAAGTTCCAAAACAGGCAATCTGCAATTTGAGGAGGAGCAAGGAAGCTAGTCCAAGTTCCAAAACCTCAAAAGTAGGAAAGCCAACAGTGCAGCCTTCAGTCTGTGGCCAAAGGCCTGAGAGCCCCTAGCAAACCACTGGTGTAGGTCTATGAGTCCAAAAGCTGAAGAACCTGGAGTCAGATGTTTGAGGACTGTAAGCAGCCAGCATGGAAGAAAGATGGAGGACAGAAGACTCAGCCAGCCTAGTCCTTCCACATTCCTCTGCCTGTTTTTATTCTAGCCATTCTGGCAGCTGCTTAGAGGGTGCCCACCCAGATTGAGGGTATGTCTGCCTCTCCCAGTCCACCGACTCAAATGTTAATCTCCTTTGACAACACCCTCAAGGACACACCCAAGAACAATACTTTGCATCCTTCAATCCAATCAAATTGACACTCAGTATTAACCATCGAAGCTTCTGATAAGAAAATTACATTTCTTATCTTTCTTACTCCCTAGGAAAAGTCCCCCCATTCCCGATTTTGGGTGCCTGCAAGATGCTCTCTTTGTTCTTTATTTTATTTAGTTTGACTATAATATGATAAGTTGCAGCTTTTTTTGTTTGCTTTTTTTGTTTTGTTTTGTTTTAATATTTATCCCACTTGGTGTTCCGAACCTTTTGCGTCTATGTTTTGATATTTGTAAGTATTTTTGGAAAAAATAGAGGCCATTATTTCTTTAAATATTATGTTTTCCTTGTTGATTTATTTATTCTCTTTTTGATATTGTAATTAGGTGTATGTTATATGTTTGGTATTATTGCATAGTTCTTTAATGTTCTATTCTGTTCTTTTATTATTATTTTTTTGGTCTGTATTTTTTATTTTGAATAATTTCCATTCATTTATATTCAAGTTAAATTAATTCTTTCTTATCCATGCTGAGTTTACTGATGAACCCACAAAAGGCATTCTTCATTTCTCTGCTTTTTTTTTCTAGCATTTTCTTTGGATTTTGACATTATCTATCTGGTTTTGTTATTATACTTTCTGTCATTTCAACTAAAGACTTAACATATTAATGGTATTTATTCTTGTCCACCTAAAGGAAGAGGCTGAGGCACAAAATATAATTTTAAAGAATTTACTTGAACCAAAGTGAAGACAACTACCCAGGACACACTTCCAGGTTGCTTTGAGGAGTGCTCTCTTCAGCCTTTGCTGCAAGCAAATTTTTAAAGGCAGAAGGAAACCAGGTGTGGGCTGATACAAAGTTGTTTGACAGGGATTTTCATTGTCTTACAGAGGTAATATTGATTAGTGATTGTCTATACCTTGCTTTGCTATAGGGTATGAGTTATGGTGTCTAGCACATGGTATTTTATGACTGCTTGGTATTAGTGTAGAGCCAACATAGTAAGTGGTTTCAAGAGGTAATTACTTAGCTCAAGGTCGTTGTAGGACATGACTGCTGTCACATTTCAACGCTCCCCTGGGCTGGATAATTTAAAGGGGCTTGCATTCTCCAGATAAAAAGTTGCCTTACTTTCTCATTCTAAATTCCCTGGTAATTCCAATGTGTGTGTCGTATTTGTTCTGGTTTATTGCTTTGTGTCTTCAGACTGTTTGGTTTTACTTTTTGGTATGCTTTGTGTGCTTCTTTCATTGGAAGTCAGTTTTGTTGTAGATAATTAAATTAATAGGACTTTAGTATGAGGAAATATGCTCATCTGGCTGAGAGTTGTGTTGTGTTTGATCTTGTAACAATGAGAACAAGTGGCTTCAAACTCCCCTTGTTACTTTGTTTTCCTTTGTACTATTTTCTTTGGGGCCTCCCTATGAGCTGTACTTCAGGAGAAGTCTCTTACAACTTTCTTTTCACTATAATTCACTGTCACTATTACTAGAGTTTTATTAATGTGGCGGTATGGTGTGAGGGAGAGTTGTTCTCTAGTCTTTGAATTGTATGGCAATCCTTAATGCACAATGTGCCCACATGTTGAGAGTATGGCCTTTTCAAGTGTTCTGGCCCTCTGTCAAAGTTGAGCTTTATTTCACTTCTCCTTGGTCTCTTCCCATACTGCAGTGGGTATGCTCCAGCATCCCTAGCCGGTGTTAGTAAAGCCCTGTCTCTTGCATATTAATATTTTCCCCTCTAGATGAGATAAAGTTAGAAGTGGGAAGAGCAAAATTGTTTTCCTACAGTTGAGATAACTTTCTACTACTGTTCTCTGGTGATGTCTGAACCCTACAGATTTAGTCTTCTGTTACTCAACAGAAAATGTTCTGAGTTTTCTCAATGGCTACACTTTCCTTCCTCTTGCCAGGACCATGACAGGGAGGGAGGACAGGCTTTCTCCATATTCTTCCCTATTACCCCTGAGAGAGCCTGGCAGAATGCCTATTCACAATAAAACAAACAAAAAAAAAAAAAAAAAAAAAACAAACAAACAAAAAACAGCAAACTGTGCCCCTTGCCCCACTGCCTTGTGACTGTAGTACCCAGAGACTTTTACTCTCACTCTAGCCCACACTTGTCCTCCAGCAATTAGTTAAAATATGTAGTTTAGTGTTTCTACTGGCTTATATGACTTCTGGCTGCCTCTGTCAATGTAAGGAATGACCCAGGTCTTGGGTTTCCTGGAGATGTTTGCCTCATGAGATGTCAAGATGATGTTTTTTTTCTGTGACTTCACTTCTCTAAAGAAAAGTCTTTGCTTTTCAGTGTGTCTGTCTTCTTCTTGTGAGAACAGGAATGACGATGCCCAAGTTCTTTCCTCTCTACACTGAAACCAGAGCCTCTGCATGATATTTAAATTAAACACCACCAACAAATGGATAATGATGAACTGTTTGGGCATTATCATCAAAAAAGGAGTAATTCTATCATACAATTTAACAGTTTTTCACTTTAATTAATGGAACAAGAAGTGGTATTATTTTCTTCTTTCTACTTTTCTATTCTTTCTTAATTTCCCAAGATAAACAGGTAATTTGTAATTAACTTCATACAGAACAGTTGAAAGCGTAAGTCTTTGTTAAAAATACACTGTAAAAACAATATATTTAGATGACCCAAAAATGAAGAAATGAAGAAAACCACATAAGCATTCAAAGTATAATTGTCAGTTTAATGAATGAGACTGAAGTTCGCCTTTGTCTCTAAACTTCCAGAAGGCAAGAAAATAGCAAGTGAGATAAACATGATCCATTATCTAGTGTTCTTCAGAAAGTCTTCAGAGAAATAAAAACTTTTCAGTACTAAATTGCACAAGTTTCTCAGCTGAAAATATTTATAAGAAAGATGATAAAATAAATAATGTCCTCAACAATGTGACAATAAATTGTACAGTTCTATTAATTCGTAAAACCTTAGAGAAATGTCAAAAACCAAATATAAATGATATTCACAGTCATAGATAACAGTAAAGATAGCTCCAAGTAAACTAATATGGGCCAAGTATATAGAATTATCATTATTCATTTTGATGGTAGAATAGAATTGATAAAATCCACAGAAGGAGGTGTTGCATATTGAATATTGTAGTAGCCTAATTCCAAGATAACTACCAAAGATTCCCTGCTTTTGGTATGCACAACATTGTGTAGTCCTCTTTCACATTGTATTAGATTTGGTCTGTATGATCAATATAATATGGCAGAAGTGTTGCTATGTGGCTTCTGAGACCCAAATATAAAAGACCTTGTGACTTTCTCTATGTTCCCTTTTCTTTGGATGATTTGCTCTGAGGAAAAGCAGCTGTCACATCATAGGGCACTCAAGCATTCCTATGTAGAGAGCCACATGGTAAGAAACTGGGGACTTCTGGCAACAACCCATCTTGGAAGAGATTCTTTTAGTGTTCAGATGACTTTAGTAGCAGCCAACATCTTGACAACAATCTCATTAGAGTATCTAAGACAGAACCACCCAACTAAGCTACTGCCAAATTCCAGACCCTCAAAACAGCGTTGTTTTCAGCTAAGTTTTGGAGTAATCGGTTATACAGTGATAGATAACTAACTCATCTTCCTTTAGCAAGTCTTTCCTAAATTTTCACTTGTCTCATCTAGATTTGGAACAGGAACTGAAGAACAGCATATGGTTGGTCTTCTGAAAAACTGCTTTTTGGCATTGTTTTTATTCTAAAATGTTGGTTAAATGCAGTATATTTTGCTTTCAAAACGGAGTCTTATAACCATTTAAAAACTTCACTAACTGTTATTGAAACTAAAGATTATCCAAACAACCACACAAAGGTGAATTATATTCATTAATTTAATATATATTTATCTATAGCCTGCTCTTTCCAAGGTGATATGTAGGTCATATGGGCCTACACAACCTTCCTCTTGTGTGGAATAGATTTGTGCCTGTTGTACCTTACATATACGTTCTTAGTTGAATAATTTGAGGCATTACTCCCAAAATATGGACAATAAAATATTGGGCTTAGAAATTTCTAGTTGCTTTTTCAACACTGGAAAAACAAAATCAATACACCTCTCATGGATTATCTGATTTTAAACAACTTGGTTTCTTAATGCTCCTGCCAGGATTCATTATGAACAAACTATTCCTCTTTATACCTGAATTAATTGACTTGTTATGAAGTAATTTGATATAAACCTGCTGATCTTAAAGAACTACCTATCAACACCAATAATGCTTATTTAAGAATAAAAATTCATTGATTAAGTCCCTATTGTTGCACATGAAATTAATATAAAAATTTCAATTAAAAAAATGAGGAAGATGAAATAATTTGTTTGGAGACTTTTTAATGGACAAAAGATAACTATGTTCTGATTCCCAGAAATAATTTATAAAATGAAAATGTGCAGTGGTAGTTTCTGATAGTCTCTATTATTCTTCAGGTAGAAGATATTACCTAATGGATGCAAATAAGTCATTATTTGTTTTTGAAAATCCATGCCAATATAGTCAAATATGCAAACTCACACATTTTCAAAATTAAACACTGAAATTTCTGATGCAGTCATCATTCTCCCAGTGTGCCCATGTGATTACATCCACACACTCCTCTGCCCTAGCACCATCTCTAATGTCTGAAGCTGACTGAAAATTATTAATAATTACTGTGTCAAATCTGCCATACTTTAACCATATAGATGATAGCTACTTAAAAGGAACAGCATCAATGCAGAGAAAACTCAAAAGCACTTCCATAATTTGCCATTACTGGAGTATATGACATTTCAGGTAAGCAAAATTTTTCTGATTATGGAAAATTGGTTTGTTTATCACTGAAAGGGCTACCGCTACTTCTTTTTTCCTTGGAGGAGAACAGCAAAAAAAGTAAAAATAGAGGCTCCCAAACAATTAAATAAAATACATTCTATTATTTGCCCTGAGACTCAACTCAATAATTATAATTTGAAAAAAATATATAATTCATCATTTTCTATCATTGAAAGTTGACAGAATAACAAAGATGGAAGGTTATCATTGCGCATGTCCTGAGGGTTCTATTAATAGTTCAGTAATGTTTGGATGAATAGTAAAGATACGTATGTAAGGAAATATTCCATATTTTTCTTATAAAATGCACTTTACTTGGTTTTAGTTTATCAAAATTGCTAATAATGTTTTTATATTCATTGTTTAGTCTTGAAGCTTTTTATTAATTTTAATTTTTACAAATTTTGCTTTGTTGAGGCAATAGCAATCAAAATTACTTTTAAAATTTCTAAAGCATTCCTAAATTCATGGAAGTAAAGCATGAACTTTATAATCAATATTAACATATTACAATATAGTTGAATAAATCACATTTTTAAAAACATCACAGACAATAATGCTGTGAACATCTCAAAAAAGTATCATAAAAGTTGACTTAATAGGCAAAGCACATTATTAGAGTAATTAAATAAAGGAGAATATCGTTGAATGAATCTTTGTGTGTCTCAAAAAGAGTTTAAAAAATATATATTTATACTTATGTCCATATATAAATACATATTTTATCAAATACATATTTATGCATTTTATGTAATACATATTTTATACGTGATTATATAAAGAAATACATATCTATATATGCACATATGTATGCATATATATAGAGAGAGAGAAAATGAAAGAGAGAGAGACAGAGAGAATTTAGGACTAAACTCAACAGTGTAGAGAAAGTCAGTCAGGAAACTGGTCAGGAATTAGGCTGCTTTGTGACATGATAATTTTGTATTTGTGGACATTGCAATGTCATTAGAATAAACTGTCTATCTCAAAAATAGTGTGAACAGCAAAATTGTGTACAAATTTACAGTTTTATCCTATGAAAGAACATATTAGAATAAATAATTACATTGTGCTGCCATAGATGGTTGTTGGTATCATTACAAAATGTTTAAATGTAATTATATAAGTGACTATCACATAGATCATAAATTTTATCTTCTAATAAAAAATATGTATATATATATAGGTTCTTCAGTTGTACTCTTAACATTTTTATTGCCAAGTTTTTACAGTGAAAACTAATTTCTAGAATAAAACTATTGTAGAGCAATTTTGTGAATATTTTTACATGAATCTTCCTCTTCATAGTCATGCAGATTTTTTTATTTACTTGTTTTAGTGTTCTTGTAAATTATCACTTTTGTTGCATATATGTTATGCTCAGAGTTTTTTTAATTAAGGTAAATAGCCTTTAAATGTTTAAAATTATGTTTTAATCATTCAAAGTTAAATAATAACACAATGGCTCACAAATTTTCTAATAAATACTGTGAGTAAAAAGTAAGTACTGATACTAAACAACTACAACAGAGAAAATGTTAAATTAATTTCATGTTTTGGCAAAATAACACAATTAGGATTAGCTCTTTGAGGATTTTCTGTGGGATCTGAATGAGATCCTCCCTCTCTACTTGTCTCGTACATCTTATATCTAGTCTAAATGAAGCCTAATTGCTTTAACAGAATTTAGTTAGAACTACCATAATGTTTATAAGAGTGATTATTATGTCAGATTCAATGCATGTTTTTCAAGTTGTCTCACTTTTAAATACAGAGAGGCAAGTTGAAATTAAAATTTGCATTCTCTAAAGAGTAAAGAATTTTATTTTTAAGTATAGATGAAGAATAAAAAAGTACTCTAGATTTTTTAGCAAATTTTCATACTTATTGTTTTATTTTGTTTTGTTTCTGTTTTTCCTAGAACAACCACAGTGGCAATACTTTTATAAGCTTACCCTCAAAAAACTTTCATATTAATTTCAAAAATTAAGCATTCTTGTTTCAGTTCTTCATTCAAGTCAAAACTTATACATTTTAAAATCTTATTTTCATATTTTCTTTTAATAGTTCAACAATGTACAAAATAAATATTTGTTGTTCAATAGCATTTTTACCCTGATATCATCTAATTAACGTGAATAATATTGTGTTTAAATTCTTATGTTTGACTTTTATCTTAGTATATGCACTGACAAATTAATAATATTATTTTGACTTCAGCCTAGAAAGTGATTGTATTATAATTTTCATATTTATTCCTTTCGTTCATTTATCCTAGTATCAATTTTAAAGTCATTTTAAGTAAAACCAATTTTTCTATTGTTTCTGTATATGTATATTGCTTCCAGTAACATCAAAATATAAATATAAAAGAAAGCATATTTTAAAATAATATTACAATTATAATTTATACAGGTACCACCCTGTCTTTGATAAATTCTGTTAATGGTTTGGAGTTTACATTAGCATTTTTTCAAACCTACAATTTCATGACTGCTGATTTCTATAAAAGTAACATTTCATAATCAACAATTAAATCTTTTATAATCTGTAGTTAAGAAATTACATCTAACTGTTTAAGTTGTCAATTTGATGAGAATGATTTTCTTGCTAATTTTCTTTGTTTTGATCCATAATTAAATCTTTGTTAAATCAAGTATTTGTAATATCTTGATTGCAAATTTTATTTGAGTGATGTGGGGAGAAATCTGCTCACTTTCATTATCTCCAGGTTTTAAAATGTAAGCATATACAGAGAAGCAAATGCTGAGAGATTTTGTCACTACCAGGCCTGCCCTACAAGAGCTCCTGAAGGAAGCACTAAACATAGGAAGGAACAACTGGTACCAGCCACTGCAAAAACATGCCAAAATGTAAAGACCACTGATGCTAGGAAGAAACTGTATCAACTAACAAGCAATAACCAACTAACATCATAATGACAGGATCAAGTTCACATGTAACAATATTAGCCTTAAATGTAAATGGGCTAAATGCTCCAATTAAAAGACACAGACTGGCAAATTGGATGAGGAGTCAAGACCCATCCGTTTGCTGTATTCAGGAGACCCATCTCATGTGCAGAGACACAGATAGGCTCAAAGTAAAAGGATGGAGGAAGATCTACCAAGCAAATGGAAAACAAAAAAGTTAGGGGTTACAATCCTAGTCTCTGATAAAAACAGACTTTAAACCAACAAAGATCAAAAGACACAAAGAAGGCCATTACATAATGGTAAAAGGATCAATTCAACAAGAAGAGCTAAGTATCCTAAATATATATGCACCCAGTATAGGAGCACACGAATTCATAAAGCAAGTCCTTAGAGACTTGCAAACAGACTTAGACTCCCACACAATAATAATGGGAGGTTTGAACATGCCACTGTCAACATTAGACAGATCAACGAGACAGAAAGTTAACAAGGACAGCCAGGAATTGAACTCAACTCTGCACCAAGCAAACCTAATAGACATCTGCAGACATCTCCATCCCAAGTCAACAGAATATACATTCTTCTCAGTACCACGTCGCACTTACTCCAAAATTGACCACATAATTGGAAGTAAAACACCCGTCAGCAAATGTAAAAGAACAGAAATTATAACAAATTGTTTCTCAGACCACAGTGCAATCAAACTAGAACTCAGGATTAAGAAACTCACTCAAGGCCGGGCGCGGTGGCTCAAGCCTGTAATCCCAGCACTTTGGGAGGCCGAGACGGGCGGATCATGAGGTCAGGAGATCAAGACCATCCTGGCTAATACGATGAAACCCCGTCTCTACTAAAAAAATACAAAAAGCTAGCCGGGCAAGATGGCGGGCGCCTGTAGTCCCAGCTACTCGGGAGGCTGAGGCAGGAGAATGGCATAAACCCGGGAGGCGGAGCTTGCAGTGAGCTGAGATCCAGCCACTGCACTCCAGCCCGGGCGACAGAGCAAGACTCTGTCTCAAAAAAAAAAAAAAAAAAAAAAAAAAAAGAAACTCACTCAAAACCACTCAATTACATGGAAACTGAACAAGCTGAACAAGCTGCTCCTGAATGACTACTGGGTACATAAGTAAATGAAAGCAGAAACAAAGACGTTCTTTGAAACCAATGAGAACAAAGATACAACATAGCAGAATCTCTGGGACACATTTAAAGCAGTGTGTAGAGGGAAATTTATAGCACTAAATGCCCACAAGAGAAAGCAGGAAAGATCTAAAACTGACACCATAACATCACAATTAAAACAACAAGAGAAGCAAGAGCAAACACATTCAAAAGTTAACAGAAGACAAGAAAAAACTAAGATCAGAGTAGAACTGAAGCAGATAGAGACACAAAAAATCCTTCAAAAAATCAATGAATCCAGAAGCTGGGTTTTGACTAGGTCAACAAAATTGATAGACCACTAGCAAGACTAATAAATAAGAAAAGACAGAAGAATCAAATAGATACAATAAAAAATGATAAAGGGGGTATCACCACCAACTCCACAGAAATACAAACTACCATCAGAGAATACTATAAACACCTCTACACAAATAAACTAGAAAACCTAGAAGAAATGGATAAATTCCTGGACACATACACTCTCCCAGGACTAAATCAGGAGGAAGTTGAATCCCTGAATAGACTAATAATAGTTTCTGAAATTGAATCAATAATGAATAGCCTACCAATGAAAAAAAGTCCAGGATCAGATGGATTTACAGCTAATTCTACCAGAGGTAGAAGGAGGAGCTGGTACCATTCCTTCTGAAACTGTTCCAGTTGATAGAAAAAGAGGGAATCCTCCCTAACTCATTTTATGAGGCCAGCATCATCCTGATACCCAGCCTGTCAGAGACACAACAACAAAAAAAGAGAATTTTAGACCAATATCCCTGATGAGCATCATTGCAAAAATCTTCAATAAAATACTGGCAAACCAAATCCAGCAGTGTATCAAAAAGCTAATACACCATGATCAAGTGGGCTTCATCTCTGGGATGCAAGGCTGGTTCAATATTTGCAAATCAATAAATGTAATCCAGCATATAAACAGAACCAAAGACAAAAGCCACATGATTATCTCAATAGATGCAGAAAAGGTCTTTGACAAAATTCAAAAGCCCTTCATGCTAAAAATGCTCAATAAATTAGGTATTGATGATATGTATCTCAAAATAATAAAAGCTATTTATGACCAACCCACAGTCAATATCATATTGAATGGGCAAAAACTGGAAGCATTCCCCTTGAAAACTGGCACAAGACAGGGATGCCCTCTCTCACCACTCCTATTCAACATAGTGTTGGAAATTCTGGCCAGGGCAATCAGGTAGGAGAAAGAAATAAAGGTTATTCAGTTAGGAAAAGAGGAAGTCACATTGTCCCCGTTTGCAGATGACATGATTGCATATTTAGAAAACCCCATCATCTCAGCTCAAAATCTCCTTAAGCTGATAAGCAACTTCAGCAAAGTCTCAGGATACAAAATTAACGTCCAAAAATCACAAGTATTCTTATACACCAATAGCAGACAACCAGAGAGCCAAATCATGAATGAACTTCCATTCACAACTGCTTCAAAGAGAATAAAATACCTAGGAATCCAACTTACAAGGGATGTGAAGGACCTCTTCAAGGAGAACTACAAACCACTACTCAGTGAAATAAAAGAGGACACAAACAAATGGAAGAACATACCATGCTCATGGATAGGAAGAATCAATATCATGAAAATGGCCATACTGCCCAAGGTAATTTATAGATTCAATGCCATCCCCATTAAGTTACCAATGACTTGCTTCACAGAATTGGGAAAAACTACTTTAAAGTTCATATGGAACCAAAAAAGAGCCTGCATTGCCAAGAAAATCCTAAGCAAAAAGAACAAAGCTGGAGACATCACACTACCTGACTTCAAACTATACTACAAGACTACAGTAACCAAAACAGCATGGTACAGGTACCAAAACAGAGATATAGACCAATGGAACAGAACAGAGCCTTCACAAATAATACCACATATCTACAACCATCTGATCTTTGACAAACTTGACAAAAACAAGAAATGGGGAAAGGTTTCCCTATTTAATAAATGCTGCTGGGAAAACTGGCTAGCCATATGTAGAAAGCTGAAACTGGATTCCTTCCTTACACCTTATACAAAAAATTAATTCAAGATCGATTAGAGACTTAAATGTTAGACTTAAAACCATAAAAACCCTAGAAGAAAACCTAGGCAATACCATTCAGGACATAGACATGTGCAAGGACTTCATGACTAAAACACTGAAAGCAATGGCAACAAAAACCAAAATTGACAAATGGGATCTAATTGAACTAAAGAACTTCTTCACAGCAAAGGAAACTACCATCAGAATGAACAAGCAACCTACAGAATGGGAGAAAATTTTTACAATCTACTCGTCTGACAAAAGGCTAATATCCAGAACCTACAAAGAACTCAAACAATTTTACAAGAAAAAACAAACAATCCCATCAAAAAGTGGGCAAAGGATATGAATAGACACTTCTGGAAAGAAGACATTTATGCAGCCAACAGACACATGAAAAAATGCTCAGCATCACTAGCCATCAGAGAAATGAAAATCAAAACCACAACGAGACACACTAATCAGAATGGCAATCATTAAAAAGTCAGGAAACAGCAGGTGCTGGAGAGGATGTAGAGAAACAGGAACACTTTTACTCTGTTGGTGGGACTGTAAGCTAGTTCAACCACTATGGAAGACAGTCTGGTGATTCCTCAAGGATCTAGAAGCAGAAATACCATTTGACACAGCCATTCCATTACTGGTTATATACCCAAAGGATTATAAATCATGCTGCTATCAAGACACATGCACACGTATGTTTATTGTGGCACTATTCACAATAGCAAAGACTTGGAACCAACCCAAATGTCCATCAATGACAGACTGGATTAAGAAAATGTGGCACATATTCACCATGAAATACTATGCAGCCATAGAAAAGGATGATTTCATGTCCTTTGTAGGGACCTGGATGCAGGTGGAAACCATTATTCTCAGCAAACTATCACAAGAACACAAAACCAAACACCATATGTTCTCATTCATAGGTGAGAATTGAACAATGAGAACACTTGGACACAGGGAGGGAAACATCACACACTGGGGCCTGTTGTAGGTTGGGGGGAAGGAGGAGGAATAGCATTAGGAGATATACCTAATGTAAATGATGAGTTAATGCATGTAGCACACCAACATGGCACATGTATACATATGTAACAAACCTGCACGTTGTACACATGTACCCTAGAACATGAAGTATAATAAAAAATAAATAAATAAAACATAAGCACACTGTGTTTCAAAGTTTCCTTTTTTAGTTTTACAGTTTGTAAAAATAAAGTAAATTTCTATCTTTCATTCCTTATATTATTCTAACTTATACTCGCTCTGAATAAAAATCTAAATAAAGTAAAAAATAAAAAAAATTGTGTTCAGATTACATAAAATTTAAATATCCACTGATCACTAATGCAGTGTAAAATTAACTAGCAAAATCATTTTTCATACATTTCTAAAGCAATTTATTTCTTTTCTAAAATGTTAAAAATTTCTGAGATATCCAAATTTATATAAATTATAATTAATATCAAAACAGTTAAATAAATCAGGAAATTCTTATTTATGAAACAAAAAAACTAAACCAAAATGTATTATTTTTATAAAAACAAAATTATTGGGTTAATCTGCCACTAGATGGTACTTCATCAACTAAAAAATATATATAGTGCATTCTATATGTTGTATCTAGCCTTCTATTATAAAAATTTAAAATAAATATTAATTATTTATTAGAACATGTTTCTTAGCTGCTATGTTCATCTAATGTCAGTGTGGTGTGAATTCATGATTACTTCTCTTAGGACACACTGGAACAAAAAAAGAGAAGCAAGAAAATGGACTCAGCACCGCTGACAAAGGATTCTTTCCTGTGCAAAAATCCATTGCACTAACACCTATCTGAAAAAAAATGATTTGATAAAGAATTTCCTATAAATAAGTGCTTGTGCTGCTTAAGTCCTCCCTGCACTTCAAAGCAGTGCTATCTCCAGCACCAGCAGTGGCACTGTACTCAGACTTACACTCACTCAGTTGCTTTTAGGGAAATTGAAGAAAACAAGCCTTTCCCTGAGGCTTGAACCTTGCTAATCACGAAAGTGAATGTCTAGGATGGAGGCTGCAAGTGTCAGTGTTGAGACAGATGTCGAGGGACAGAAGTACCAGAAGTTCCATAAAGGCTTTTGTAGTAAGTCACATTGGAATTTCTAAAACCTGGGCCCAGGACGAGGGCTTTCTTGATTGAATCGAACTGTGTCCTGCTACTAAAACTGCATTTAATTTTCAATAATATGCATTTTCATGGGAAAATATTTTAGAATATTTACTATAAAAATTCTGGCTAAGACACTTTTGTTTTTTTGTGGCTGAAGTCTGGCTATGTACAAACCAGTTAAAATGAGTAAATTAATATATTTTTTTCTTAAATTAAATATAATAAGATATATCACGTGTAGAGAGTATGTTATAATTAAACAAAAAATTGAGGATTCTAAAATGAGATGTTTCTGAGTTTGTGTTTCCATGCCAGCATTTCAGGACACTTCTGTACTTTCTCCTTCAACTAGACCCTCATGCTGGACACACCTCCATCACTGGGTTGCCTGTGGAGTTCTTCTCTTCTTCTCTCACTGACCTGAACTGTGTTTTTGGACTTCTTCTTTTCTTTCCACAGGAATCCCTTTCTTCATCTTGGCTTCTGGTTCAAGTTTTCAGACAACAGATTCAATCTAATGTTTTCTTCAACGAACTTGGGGTACAGGAGCAATAGATGCAGGAAAATCTCTTTTGGTTTAGCTCCACAGAAAAACAAATCCTGTTTATTTTTATTGCATTGAAGCAATACATATTACTTCAAATTTCTATTATTATTTGTAAAGAGTTGCATTATAAAGACTCTTTAAAGAGTCTTCAATTTTTCTGTGATATCGAAGAATCTTTCCTATTATCTTGGCTGATTTTAGACCAGAGTCCTTGGAAACTAGTGGTGAAATGCCATACCTCAGAAAGGAGTTAAGGCTGGGGGAAGAAAAAATGTATTTATTTAAATACACGCCCCCCCCCCCCACACATATATATGAAGTTTAGTTACTCTTACCTAGCAGAGTTGTTGAGAACAATAGAAACAATGCCTGCTAAACACCTTGCATAAAGTAAGTATTTAACAATTTGTGGCTATGATTCTATGTGAAAAGAAGTTTTACTTTAAGAAGCAGAATCACACTAATGAACACTAATTATTACACTGTAGTATCTTAAAGTTTAGGTTTTCTTTAACAAAGTAATATTTATAAAATACTGTGTCTAAATTGATATGGTTCCTTTCTTCTGCTGCCAACTATCAATTTCATTTTTCCAGCTTCCAATCTGTATTTTTTAATGTGATGACAATTGAAATAAATAAATCAAAATTTTACTTTGTATAGCATCTAATTAAATTGAGGTTTAAAGAAAATATCAGGTCCAGACTAAATTTATTTCATGTGGTAAGCTAACATTGATGACAGCAATCTTGAAAGCTGATGAGGAGATTCATGGTTATATATAGGTTTAGACTGAGACTGTGACAAGGAATTCACATGTCCACCACGGGCACAAAGAAAGGAAATTCTGGCAAAGTTACACTTGTCAGGGATATGACCTAAATTTACACCCCAGTGGGCTACGTGATTGATATTGTGGAATTTGTATCAATCACAAATCTCACTGATTAAAAGCAATGCATTATTTCTTTCTTTGATTCATGAAAATTGTGAGTTGGTAAGGTGTTATGGCCATCTCTGTTCAAGTTTAATCAGGAACTGATGTCTCTGTGGCAGGAGTAAGAGCATATTATCATGTGCTTTCTCTCAAAGACTTCTACCTAAAAATGACACGCTACTTTTTCCCTTGTATGTCACTGGCTCAACTGATAGGAATTAACTTGAAGGAGTTGGGGAGTTCATCATATGCCAAAAGAGAGGAGGAAGGAGAATATGGACAAATGACTTCTAATATCTATATTATGGCATAAAGGCATTCTGACATCTTCGTGGCTTTTTAAATAAAGTTTTTTTTTGAACTTTTATCAGGTAGCTATGGTTATCAGAAGTTTGCAGATAAAATGTATAATATTTTTATATTTTATTTTTATATTTTATTAAACAGTGAATCATTTTTTATATTTTATTGTTAAATAAAATTATTAAAAATTAAAGTAAAATTTTAGATTGATTTTTCCTTTTTCAAACTCATTAAAAAATCAGATGTGTGAAATTATTGCATCTATTTTCAGCATTTCAGCAAGTATAGGAAAAATAATACCTTCATACCCAGAAAATAACTATTAGTATTAGTGTATTTTTTTTCTAATTGCCACTTCTTCTATAATATGTTTCAATAACAATAATCTATTTCAATTATCTTATTTTTTTCATTTAGATTAAGATTAGAACTGCCAAAAGGATAGTCAAATGAATTTATCTTACAAAAGAAAAAATAAAATAATGCTTGGAATTCATAGCAGTAGAAGGAAAAACATTTTGTTCTTACATAGTTTTAAATAGTGTATGATTTCTCCAATCAAACTACAAGAGAAAATCAAAGTTATATTAACTTATAATTATGTAATCTAATATAATGTTTTATAGAATATTTAATTTTATAAACCTGAAGATTTCTTTTCTGCTTTGAAACCAGAAGAAGGGAGTTAATAATATATTAAATGTACACAGGAAATGGTGCTTCTAGTAAATATAGGGAGGTCACAGAACTAAAAATTACTTTTGTATTTGACTTTTTGCTGTTTTGAATCTCAATTTGGCTTTCTGTGTATGAGTGGGGGTGAGGAACATGGAAAGATTGATTTATCATCAAAAACAAGATTCTTAAAAATGTCATACGTTGTGTATTACCATAGTAAATAACAGATGGATTTGGGCATTTTAATTATTGAATATTACCAACTTTTGAATACTGCATATATCGTTAGAAAATGATATGTTTCTAGACTCTTTCATAGATGATTGGCAGAGTGACTACAATGAGCTACTCAATTTTTCATTCAGGGTTTTTGACCTGTCCAGATCCATTGTCATTGTGAATTAACAGTAATTATGCAAACAAAAGAGTTTTAAACCATTTGTGTGATAGGTGTTTTTTTTTTTTTTTCTTTTTCCTTTCTTAGAAAACCAGAAATATTTAGATAAAATATCTTTCATCTTCTGACAATATGAGATAGATACTTGGTGAATCAAGATATAGGAAACCAGAAGTAAAGCAGATTGAAATTAAACTAACAATTATCTTCTGAATGTCTGTGTGCCCCCAAAATTCCTACGTTGAAACCTAATCCTCAATGTGGTGGTATTACAGAGTGGACCTTTAGGAGGTCATGAGGACCTCATTAATGCAATTTGTTTTCATATGAGGGGCTGAAGAGACCAGGGTCCTTTCCTTTCACCATGTGAGAACACAGAGAAAAGGTGGCTGTTTACGAACCAAGAAGCAGGTGCAGTGCTTGCCAGACACCAAATCTGCTGGTACTTTGGTCTTAGACTTCCCAACCTCCAGAATTATGAGAAATAAATTTCTGTTTTTCATAAGCTACCTACTTTATGGTATTGTGTTATAGTAGTCCAAATAGGATAAGACACTAACCCAATATGAATCAACCTGTAGGCATCTCTGCTGTATAGTATAAAAGTTATTAAGATATACTGGGGTCATTTGTGGCATTACTTAGTTGTATATAAAATTAAGTCTTCTTCTTATTTGATAACTATACAGTGCCATTAAACATATTTGCTTTAGACAAAAATTAATAGTTTTTGTGTGCGGAGTTCTTTATATTGTCAAATCATTTATTCTTAATTGTGAATGTCCCTGCAAAGTAGTTGTCAATATACCTAATTATAATGATGAATAGTAAATTACTCAGAAAGCTTACATGGCTTTCTTAGAACCTTCAAGCTAGTCATCATAGATTTAGATTAAATTATTGGACTACAAAACACGTTCTCTTTCTACTATACCCTTCTGAATATTTGGTAGATTAGACTAAAGACAAAAAAATTAAAGAATTTAAAAAGAATTTTTCTTGTTACTCTGAGTAAATGGAATGCATTTCTTATTTTAACATTGTGGTTAAAGCATTGTGAATGTTTTTCTATTTCATTATAATTATTCAGAAAGATTTTATATTCCAATAATGTCCACAATATCTCCTATCCCACATGTTCTTCTACCAACATGACTTAAACATTTTTCTCATTGACAGGTAGGGTCTAGCTTTCCTCCTATCGAATCTGGGAGGGGTTGTGACTTTGAAACAAGTGATGCTATGTCATTTCCACATTTAAGTCAGAAAAGGCAATACAGCTTCCACTTGATTATCATGAGATGCTTGCTCTTGGAATCTGGCCAATAAACACTTTCTGGGTAAGCCAAGCCATGGGAAGGAGCCAGGGCCCACATCACCTGCTAAGCTCCCAGCTGAGAGCCAGCCCCAACTTGCCAGCCACATCAAGGAGTCACTTTGGAAGTGATTCCTCCAGCCTCTAGTTTAGCCACAGTGACTGACACCTTTTAAACAAGAGACAATTGCCATTTTTGATCTCTGCTGATATTAAGTATTTGTGAGAAGAATAAATTATTGTTGTTTCTGACACTAAGCTATGGGATGATTTATTATGCAGCCACAGATAAGAAGTTATCTAAGGTACAATTTTCTCTAAGAAAGGTTTAACAATTTCTATATTTAGGGTAAAACAACAAAATTATTTAATGGGTATTTATAAGTGGTTTTTATTTTCTTGCACTCATAACTATTCATCTAGGATGGGACTGCCTTTTGTCTAAACTACTGTAAAATAAAATATATCTAATAATGGATCATTACCTCATTACCTCATTAAAAGCAGCTCTCTTATTGAGGAAGAACACATTTTAAAAGACACCATTTTCATAAGAGAAATGTTTTTAAACCTCTGGTTTGGCAGGAAAATTCAAAGTTTAAAAGCATTGGTTGTATTTGTGAAGCACTTTTTATATTAATTGTCAGAGAATGTCAAGTCCCTTGTGGTACGCAAGGCAAAACAAGCTGATTAAGAGGCTTAGTATTATTTTTAAATTACTTAATTGCCATTTAATGAAATAGGGAGCTCCAACTTTCACGCTACCTAATAAAATGGTTACCCTGCAAGGAATGAATTGCTGGTTGCATTGACCTTGCAGAGCAAGCTGCGTTTAGAAAAGCCACATAATACATTTCTACAATGATGGTATAGGGACTGAAAGCCATATTACTGGAAATGTGCATGTTAGCATTTATATCCCTTTTATAATTGCTGAAATAATGGCCAACATACATTAAGAAATGTCTGGGTATTCCACTGGGTGCTCTGACTGCAGTCAAACCACACATATGAACACCTCTTAATTGCCAAAGTAATTTCTAAAGAACTGAAAACACAGTTCATTTGCTTTTCCACCCTGCCCTTGGGAACCTGCAATTTTGCTTCATTACAACCACTCAACCTTTAGCCCTCATCCACTTCAAAAAGGTTTGCAGTGTTTTATGTACAATAAATCAGCATCCTTATGCAGTCATGCATAATTCCATTATGTTTGCTAGCACCTCTACTTTTAAGTTTAGAATTAGCTAAGGTCAAAGACAAAAACTTAGTCATATCAATGCATGTTTGTAAGATGTGTCTACCTGAAATATAAGTGTGTCCCCTTTCACTTAGCAAGACAACTGCATATTTGGGAAGGAAGGCTAAGTTATCATCTGTTTTGTTTACTGCTTCATCTCATGGCACTAATTAGCTGGATAAGAAAAAGGAAATTGAGGAATGCATACGGTATTTCAGATTTCCTATAACTGCTCCCAAACACTAATTTGTATGGTAAATTTACTTATCTGTATCCATATCTACACACACATATACCATCATGTATATATGTATCTATACATGCATATACACACACATATATGCAAACCATTAGTAAATTATTAGTGTGTGTATATTTTTCATACATATAACAATTATATACAAATCTTCTGCTTGTGATCAGTTTTTATATCCTTTTTAATGTTCACCTTATATTTACTTTCTTTCTTCACTTGTCTTACATTATCCACATTGTTTCCTTTTTGCTTTTGTCTTGTAGCCTAGTATCTGTCACTGTCTAAACCACCTCCTACCTGTATATATTATGTATCTTACCTGTTGGTGACTGATCAAAATTAACTCCCCTATTCTCAGATTCCAGTACCCAGATTTTCCTGTCCTTACCCACTTTTAGTTCATGAACTTCAGGTGAAGGTGACTGTCTCTACAGTTGGCTTCCCACTTTAGCTTGTTCAGTCAATGCAATCCATTGTCATAACTACTGTGATTGCCTTGGGTTGGGTTTGTGACATACAGTTAGCCAGTGAAAAGAATCTGGAAAAGCTTGTAGCTCTTCTAGGAAACATATATTCACTTTCTAAAAATGTGTTAAGCTGGTTGTATATTAGTCTTGAATACCTGTGGTATTTCATATATTCATATATTCATATGTTTCATAGCCTGAGATAAGCATGACTAAGAATGAATACAAAGAGAGATGAAAACAGAGTTTTGATAGTGTACTTAAATATTTGGATCCAACATACTTTAGGTTACACATGTTTCAGTTATATAAAGCAACAGTACCCCTTGCCTCCTCTACCCCACGGTATTCTTAAGTCAGTTGGATTTCTCTTACTTGCAATGAAAACAAATTCTAAGTATAAAATTCTTGATTATTTCCTGTTTCTACATTTATGTCCCTTTGGATTTCTATTTGTTGTCTAAAGTATCCTTCTTCAATGAATGTTCTATTTTATTTTGTTCAGGCTACTTCACTTTTTCTCTTTTCTTTCAAGTTTATGTGGGATTACTTCCCTCATTTCCTTTAGTCTTCCGTCCATTACTCTGTTACTAGCTCAATTTTTTTTTTTTTAATCTGCTGTAGCTGGAGCTGATAAAAATAGTTTTTTCTCTAAAATATACTTTCTGACTTATGAGCAAGGTATACAGCTTTAGTAAACTTGGCATGTTTAGAGAAATTCTAGTCACAAAACAGAGAAACTCTATGTTTTCCTTAAACCATTCAAGGGTAACAGCAGTCATTGCTTTCTATCTCCTGTGACATTTTCCTTCAGTATCGTTATCTCTTGATTTTAGCAACTAGCCCATTTCAGAAGTAGTAAAGTCCAAAATCCTACGGAACCAACAAATTAATCTCAAATATATATGTAAATTCAATATAATTAGAAATTTATTAAGTATATAATAATAATTCATAATAAACAAAGAATACAATTGTATTTCATAGATGACATACATGAAATATAGAGGACCTACAGTAAAAATATATAATGTGTGGCATTTCTTACATTAGATTGTATCTGTTCACATTCAAAACTCTTAAAAATATTATTTCAAAATATCAATGAAAGTGAACTATATTTACAAAATTAAATCAAGTGTAAAATAAAGGATAATAGATAAATGGCAATAGACATGTCATCATGTCTGTGATTATCTATGACAATCAAAATTCATTATCCTTCATATAGTAATTGACCTTCCTTTTCTTTTGATTTTTGGCCCAAAACATTAATTTATATTCAGAGAGTGCTTACAAATAAATAAATAATCATGGCTGATACTGAAAAGTTTCACAGATCTGAGTGATATCCAAAATTCCAAATGATTTTTGAGGGTTATCCAACTGCAGTAGATCAAGAAAGTACAATTTGACAAACCTTTCAGAGCTTACTGTTATGACGTGGGGAGTAAATATGACATAATCCTATTCCTTAGCTAGAGTCTATTGCAGGAGAAGATTAATCCACATACTGGCATGCAATGGGATTGGCAAAAGTTGTTTTGCGAAGACAAGACTAAGGATATCTCACTATTTCTGATGAAGTTAATGAAAGACACCACAGAAAGAAATTATGTTTAAATAAGAGCAAGAGGATATATCAAATACGGGGTGGAGGTAATCTATTTCAAGTACATGAACAAGAATATTCAAATAAATGAAAATCTAAGGGCATTTTGACAAAGTCTCTTTGATAAAACTTAGGCAGGCTCCTCTGAGCCCTCTTTTCAAGTAAGCATAAAATAAATAAATAAGTTGTGGCATTACCAAGAATGAAATATTATTTAGTATGACATGAATGAATCTTCGGTACATTATACTGAGCAAAGCCCAGCCAATACCAAATATTACATATTGTGTGATTCCACTTATATAAGTTCAAAAATGTTATGAACAATTTTATAGTGATAGCAATCAGAATATAGTTCATGTGGAGTGGACATTGACTGGAAGTGGGCTATAGGGGATGTCCTAGACCGACTAAAATATTCTGTATCTTGACTGAGTTTATGAAAACATTTACATTGGTCAAATTTATTAAATTTTAAATTTAGAATCTGTATATTTAACTGTTTTACTCAATTGAAAATTTAACCAAAAAGGAAATGCAATTAAAATCACACAAAATGTTACAAGTAATCAGATATTTACAAAGTATGAGAAAAATAAAGACATTTTAACATCTGCAAGATGTCAAAAATGTATTTGCATACACCCTTTTTATGAAGCTTCTTGAAGTTGTGCTCTATCAATTAAGGGAATATTTCAATACATACTAAGACACAGAATACAGAAAACTGAGACTACAACTCAGATATTAAGTATAGTGAATCCCCAAGGTTATAATAAAAGAGATTCCAGGTCAAAAAGCATGCATCATTATTAGAGAACAGGCCATTCAAATTGGTTGGGTTTGCAGTCTTCTAGAGAAATTTCTTTAGGCAAATCAAATGGTAACACCATCAGTAGGAGAGCTAGGAGACTCCAATTACAGAAAATATAATTGACCAACGGTCCCAGCAGCAGTGTTCAGAAATCTGTAGTTGGATTTACAATTGGGTCACCTGAGGACATCACTTGTGTTTAATATTTTTAAAAAGTATACAGCGGGAATGTATACTAATTATAACTATATAGCTCAGTGAATAATCACAAAGTGAACACACTCATCTTATGGATACCATGGTCAAATGCCCCAGCCTCTGCACAATCCCAATATCCTCTCTCCTCTCAAAGTTAACCATTTAAATTCTAACATCATAGTGACTTTTTTACTGTCTTTGAATATCATATAAATAGAATATAGCATTATATTCTACTTGGTTATGCTGGCTGCATTAATAGTGTTTTTTCTATTCTCTTGAAGAGTTTAAGACACTTATTGTTTTACTTCCTTAAATGTGGAGAAGTAAGTGGAGAAGACATCTGGCTTGCAGCAGGATGAAGTTTCAAGTATCCAGGAAGCTTGCTCGATCAAGTAGATCAAGTATCCTTTGTTTCCTTTCTTCTTTTCCCTATTTCACTTCCTCACTCTCCAAAGAGCCTTTTCTGGGATTGTCATTCAAATTAACTCTTTGCACTTGAGACCTTGACTCAGAGTCGATTTTTATGGGAACACACACCAAGGCAATTTTAGTGGATGTTGTTTGTTCTACCTTCATACGTTCTTGCATTCCATCCCCTGGTTCTTTGCCTTCCTCCTCTAACCATTATATGTATTGTTTGTTTGTTTGTTTGTTTCTATGTCTACACCTGGTTTTCTCCTCAGGGGCCTTCCTTAAGCTATTAAGCATGTTTTTCTGGAAGTGTCTTAATAAATCATTTACATAGAAATCTTCTCTCACTGCTTGCTTCAAGGCCTAAGACAGCAACCTTCTCCACATTTCCCCTACTCAATCATCTCTTCCACTATTTATTATAACTATTACTTGTATGTTTTTAACTAAGTATTCCAAGTTATATAATTTCTCTGATAGCACAGGAAAATAATAATCCATACAAGTATTTTTCAGAATGAATTTTTTTGGTTGTTTATTTTCCATCTTGATATGGGACATTCAATCTTTATTTGTGTAGTATTTTTGCATAAAACTTAGTTTAATTCCTTTCTATTTAATATTCATTTTTAAAGAGAGCCCATTGTAGATTAATTTATCATATATAGGGCGAGAAAGTAACTAAGAAAATGAAATGGGGCAGTTAAGCACTCCAGTTTACAAGTTTGACTTAGAAAATGTCATTCCTGAATCAGGTAGTCATCTTTGAAATGTTTTTACGTGGCTTAATATTAGGTTTTAAATAGTTGTTATCTGACTTGCAGAAATGTTCTATAAGCAAGACATTTTCTTTTTTCATATGTTTTCACGTCTATTGTCAAAACCTGCAAAACCGATTTCTTTTCCTCCTTCCATGTTTCTTGCCTTTCAAAGGATATATACGATCTTTTTCCTTAACTGAGATCAATATTTTTAAAAATGATTAAATATGAGAATAACATCGCCTTTATTTATTTATTTATTTATTTAAGATCGAGTCTTACTCTCTCGCCAGGCTGGAGTGCAGTGCTGTGATCTTGGCTTATTGCAACCTCCGCCTCCTAGGTTCAAGCGATTCTCCTGCCTGAGCCTCCCAAGTAGCTAGGACTACAAATGCGTGCCACCACACTCAGTTAATTTTTGTATTTTTGGAGACGGGGTTTCACCACGTTGGCCAGGATGGTCTCCATCTCTTGACCTCGTGATCCGCCCACCTCGGCCTCCCAAAGTTCTGGGATTACAGGCATGAGTCACCACGCCCGGGCCATTATCTCCATTTAAAGAATAATTTAAATTCTGTTTAATCTTACGTAAATGCCAAGTTTAGAATCATAAAGTAACTCTTAGTGTTCTCCATTTTTCATATTCTCTGATTTAGATAGAATTTTAAAATGAAACCTTACTTTGGTCATCAGCTAAAACTGGATTATCATTCTTTGTTTTAAAAAAATGATAGGATAATTTTAAATTAGCCGGTCGTGGTGGCGGGCTCCTGTGGTCCCAGCTACTACGCAGGCTGAGGCAGGAGAATGGCGTGAATCCAGGAGGCGGAGCTTTCAGTGAGCCAAGATCCGTCCACTGCACTCCAGACTGGGCGACAGAGTGAGACTATCTCTCAAAAAAAAAAAAAAAAAAAAAAAACACAAATACACACACACACACACACACACACACACACACATATGATAATTTTTAGCTCTCTCTATGATTTATAAAATTCAACTTTATAAAAATATGCTAGTGAAGCAAAAGCTAAGTTAGAGCTATGAAGTTTCTCTACTTTTATGAAGTTACAGTTTAAAAGTCAAACAAATGCGATTTTTAAAATAAATTTTATGAGAAGCTCAAGATTTAGATAATTATAAATTTCTAAGTGTTTGAGAAAAAAACGTAATTTCCACTAACTTACTTAAATGCACTCTATGGAATTTTATTCAAATGAGAAATTCAGATAAATATATTACACAAAGACATAGTTTGAGGTGACTTAGAATAATGACAATGAAATTATCATGAAACTCTATAACATCTGAATTAACAGCAAAGCAGTGATAGTTCTAAGGTAGTCTATTTAATTCTAAATGCCACTTTTTAAAATGCCTACTTCTTTTTTTTTTTTTTTTTTTTTTGAGACGGAGTCTTGCTCTGCCACCCAGGCTGGAGTGCAGTGGCCGGATCTCAGCTCACTGCAAGCTCCGCCTCCCGTGTTTTAGGCCATTCTCCTGCCTCAGCCTCCCGAGTAGCTGGGACTACAGGCGCCCGCCTCGTCGCCCGGCTAGTTTTTTGTATTTTTAAGTAGAGACAGGGTTTCACCGTATTAGCCAGGATGGTCTCGATCTCCTGACCTCGTGATCCGCCCGTCTCGGCCTCCCAAAATGCTGGGATTACAGGCTTGAGCCACCGCGCCCGGCCTAAAATGCCTACTTCTATAAGACTTCTTTCAAACATAGGATTTGTTTAAAAGAACATAAGTAATAGCTAGTCCAACCAATCGATACTACAAATGACAAATTGGAGCAGGAAAGGCGCAGTCTTGTTCGTTGTCATACAATGTATAATTTCCAGGGCTAAATTTAGAGTCCACATCCGAGATTACATACACAGCTTTTTTCTTTTATTACAAAAATAGGTTTATTGGGAAGTCTTGCTATGTTGTTCCTGATTATTCAGTCTATAAAAATTATAGCATTGAAATTTGTATTCAAATATATGTAAATTGAATGAACAAGCATTTTTGGACATTTTAAATGTACACAGGCATTTCTGAGAAAAAAAATGGCGAAAATAATTTAAATCTTTTTTTTCTTTTTTTTTTGGAATAACTCTGTGACTTAGGCCAGGAAATCTGACATGAAGAAATAATAAATACGTGACTTTAGCTTCTGCCTATAATTTATCAGATTTCAATCAACCTCTTCTCATTATTTTGAGTAGAAGTATAATCAAATTAAAGAGAAAAAAAAAAAAAAAAAAAAACTATGGTTCAACAATTATGTTAACATCCAGTACTAGATTTTGGGTTGTGTATTCATATCTGATGTTAAGGATGGAAAATTACATGCATCTCTCATAGCATCTGTTGTAAAAAGTTATTGGCCAAATTCCAAATTATTTACAAGAAGGCAGTAAGGAAATTCCAATTTACATAAATCATTATGCATAGGTTGTTCCTGAAGTATAATACTAGAATGTGAAGAAAGAGAAAAAAGTTTTTTTTTGTTTTTTTTTTTTTTTTGGTCGTTTGTTTGTTTTTGAGTCTCATTCTACCGGCCAGGCTGGAGTGCAGAGACACAACTTTGGCTCACTGCAACCTCCATCCCCCAGGGCTCAAGTAATTCTTCTGCCTCAGCCTCCTGAGTAGCTGGGATTACAGGCACGCACCATGCCTGGCTAATTTTTGTATTTTTCGTAGAGATGGGGTTTCACTATGTTGGCCAGTCTGGTCTCGAACTCCTGACCTTAGGTAATCCGCCCTCCTCGGACTCCCAAAGTGCTAGGATTACAGATGTGAGCCACCATGCCCCACCAAAAAAAGTGTTTTTTAAAAAGCAAATTACACATTGGAAATACCGTTCCAAGCTTTTAGTTGTTTTAGCATAAGAATTAGCAAATAAAAAAAGGTATGAAATTTTGTTGTTGTTATGATGTTGTTTTCATGCCCATTGAGGGCTCCTGAAGCAAATTCAGGCCTTAGATAGGCTGGGCATTAGCAGTTACTTAGCATTTCATCCAATTATCCTTCTCCAAATCTAGATTCACTGATAGAGAAAGGTGATCTCAGTTGAAGCATAATTTCATCAGATTTTGTTCTCAATTTGAACCTAAGAAAATGGTATAATCTAAGGAAAGAGATTTTACATCAGTCATATAGATATAATAGTAAGAATCTAATCAAATAGTAACAAGAATCTTGCTATCAAATAGTAACAAGAATAAAAATGAATTATCACTTTTTTAACTTTTATACTATTACTTGAGACATCTAAGAAAAAGTAGACTTTTTTTTTTTAGGCAAGGAAGTGGTGGGTGGTTGGAGAAGTGAATTAAAAAAGAAAAAGAAAAACAAGAGAAAACTACATTGCTCTGGATGACAAAGGGACAGCAGTGGCCAGAGGGGTTTTTAATGCACTGATATATGTGAATGTTTTTAGTCACTTTAAATTATGTCCAGCATAAGAAAGAAATAGCAAAGCTATTGACTATCAAACTCGTCAATTTTGGACGAGTTTGAGAAACAATATTTCTGAATGCTCTAAGAATTCTTAAGGAGAAAGAATTGGCTGCATCTAGTCAGTGGTGAAACGCTGTTTACTGTTGTAACACTATAGCAAACAGTATTTTAAAAAGCTATATTTCAACAGATGTCAAATTCTTGCTCCCATTATAAGAATAAGCCTATTTTGAAGTCCAATTATAGATACTGTTGGAGAACTTCTGGGTGCTGCCTAATTCTGAGCCTCTACATTCTTCCTGTCTCTGAAAGGATACTTAATTCTACATACAGATCCAGCTTTGCTTCCTTCTTAAAATCACTTTCAACCTCAGCCAGAGGGATTTTAAAAGCTGCTGCCTAACCTAGTAATACTCTGAATCATGTTACTCTTGACTTCAAGTCAGTCTTCATCATGTGGCTTGTTTCTTCAAACATGGTTTCTGTCTTTTTCTCTGAAGGACTGTTTTCTAATTTGTTATGGTAACAGGCTTACTAACTTGTTCTGAATACCCAAGTCTCTGTGTTAGTAACCCATGTAAGATCCCGTTTCTTTAGGATTCAATTCCTGCTTTGTTTGGTTTTTCAGTGCCTTTTTTCTCAGAACACATTTGTGGCTGAGATGTAGCTATTCTAATAGTATTCCAGAGCATAAGGATTTCAGAGAGTGCCTCAGGGCTGGAAGTATGGAAAGGTGCCATGCTTGGAACTTCAGAATGCCCAAACCCTACTTCATTTATTAAAAATTTACTTACTTAATTCTATATGTTAGGAACTATTCTAGAAAGTACATTCATTCAAAACAGTTGCACTTTTAAATTTTGTAGTTTCACTATTTAAAAATATTTTCAAAATCTTTGTGAGAGTATATAATGCTACTATTTCAAATTAATAAGAAAAAGAGCAGAGATTCTTGTGATTTATGCAGTTTCACAAAGCAAATAATGACATTATTTATTGAGTTATTCATATGTGCCTAACATTGTACTGGGTACTTTAGATGGGATAATTCTTTTCATCTTCCCAATGAATGAATTGGGTTAGTACAATTATCATTACCATTATAAATATGAGGAAAAGCAGCATGTCTATTAAGTGATGTATCCAGGCTTTGCATTCTGGAATTTGCCTCCACCTCCTTCAGAGCAGTCTTTACCATTGTGTTAGAAACTCTGACTCCTGATGCAGAGACATTTTTATGGTCACCAACTTTTCCTGCCTACTGTAATTATGTCTGTACATTAGAAATATTCCCAAAGTTTATTTCTTGAAAATTAAATTATTCATTAAATTATTTACATATCCTTGCTTGAGTAAATATTTATTGCCTAAATGTCACTATCAGCAGAGACTCATTGTTTCTTCTTAAATCATTCTACAAATGATTGTACGAATCTTCTGCAAGTTAAGAGACTTCAATCTTCATGCATAATTTTGTTACAGATGAACTATAGCTGAATTTAATAAAACATTTTTGACATGTTAAGTTATTAAATCTTACTTGGAAATGCTTAAATTGATTTTCACATGATCCCTATTTCATAGACTAGAGGAGACTGAATGGTATTGAAATATGAATATGTATAAATACATATAGTATTGATTTCTCTTTATTGGATTCCATCAAAATATATTTCACAAGAATTTTTGTAAAGTAAATTAAGTTTCCAAATGAATTCCATGGTAAAATTAGAGACACAGTCTTTTGGAATAATGTTTCCAAAAGAGCAAGTGAAAAATAGTTATTTCAAAAAGTAATTTTTATTAGAGACATTTCATGGCATAATCACACCTACTGGGGATGTATTAGTATCCTTCGAGACATGTGTAACAAAGACTCTGAGCTCCCAGAGCATGCCTTTCTTTTCCTTCTGTCTGTGTTCAATTTAGTAGAGCCTCGTACCAGTAGATGTCAGTTAATCCTCTATAGAAGATATGCTTTACTGATAAAATCACAAAATTACATCTGAGATAAAGGTAAATATTAGTAGGGAAATATATGTAGAGGAGATAAAAAGGTTTAGTGTCCAAATGTTTGCTGAAAATGATAAAGGAAACATTTTAGTTTATATCTTCAAGTATGCAAACACATTTTAATAGTTCACTTATCTCTAGTTTTAAAGGGAAAGAAACTATTAACACAGGTGGATTTTTGAGATATTTAAAATGTAATTTATAGAACTATGTAACAAACCCAGATAAGAATTACAGTAACAGGATTAAGAGAGTTAATATAACTCAGTTTGTTAAATTAAGATTACACCCATTTTATTTTATTCATTCACAGGATTACACTTTATAAAAATATTTAGAGATAAGAGCTCATCGAAGTGATAATGTTTGGAGTGAGAAAAAAACCTGAAAACCATTCGCATTTTAAGAATAACGAAAAAAAGAGAAAGTACTGATAACTGTTTTCAAATAAGTAAATGCCCATCACATAAAACAAACAAACCAACAAACAAAAAAGACAATAAATGTTGACCAAGTCCTAAGAGTTGAAAGTATAGTAGATATTTGCTCAGTTTATGAAGCAATTTTCTATTGATTATAATTGCTCCTAAATGAATCCTTGTGTTACACGCTTGTTTAACCAGAGGATAGAAAACATATGTTTTTTTTTTTTTTTTTTTTTTTTTATCACAGACCATTTTCCTTTAGAGAAACTCTATGTTACTTTTTAGTAAGTTTTGTTTTCAAGTAGGGATATATATTACAGAAAATTTAGAAAGCATGAAAGTTTAAATAATATATAAATTTAACATGAGTTTCAGGACACAAATAATAAAGAAATCTTTACTTATACCCAGAGTCGAAGATGATGGTGACTGAAATCGCTCAAAATGCTAAAGAAAACTTAGTAGGCTGGAGAAGATTCCTAGAGACTTGATGTATAAGGAGGGGATAAATATACCAAAAATAGCTGAGAGAGTGTGCAAGGCAGAAGAAGCAGAATAAGTAAAGATATGAGAGATAAACACATGGAGAATTGAGGGAGTGCATGGTACGAGGAAGATCAAAATGTGAGACAAATCCAAACGTTGAAGAGTTTGGTTCCTGGCTAAAGTACATACCTGTGGATGGTTTTTGATGCTCAACCAATGGCAATTAAAAAGGCCTTACCTGGCAGGCCTGATGAGAAAAGCTGCCCTCTCCACACCTGACTTGGGGCATAGCCAGTGTATTGAAGTCTCTGAGGTGAGTTGCAGTCAAGGTTTCAGGTTGGGCCTGGCGCAGTGACTCACACCTGTAGTCACAGCACTTTGGGAGATTGGGGTGGGAGGATCACTTGAAGACAGGAGTTCGAGACCAGCTTAAGTAACATAGTGAGACCTGGTCTGCAAAAACAAATAAATATATAAAAATTAGCCATGTGCTGTGGCACATGCCTCCCAGCTACTTGGGAAGTACTGAATAACTGTAGGCAATTATAACATGATAGTATTTGTGTACTTAAAAGTATTCGAACGTAGAAAGGGTACAGTAAAAATACAATATAAAAGATAAAAAATGGTACAGAAGTATAGAGCACTCACCATGAATGGAGCTTGCAGGACTGGAAGTTATTCCGGGTGAGTCAGTGAGTGAAGAATTTGGAGGCCTAAGACGTTATTGTACACTGCTATAGGCTTTATCAATACTGTATTCTTAGGCTTCACTTTGCCTATTAAAAATATTCTTTCTTCAATAATAAATTAATCTTAGCTTACTATACCATTTTTATTTCATTAACTTTTAAATTTGTTTAACTTTTCTGATTCATTTGTAATAACAAAGCTTAAAACACAAACACATTGTACAGCAGTACAAAAGTAATCTTTCCTTACATTCTTATTCTATAATTTTTTTCTATCTTTAAAGATTTAGTTTTGTTTTTTACCTTTTACACTTTTTTGTTAAAACTGAAGACACAAATTTTCTATCTTTAAAGATTTAGTTTTGTTTTTTACCTTTTAAACTTTTTTGTTAAAACTGAAGACACAAACACACACATTAACTTAGGCCTACACAGTGTCAGGATCACCAATATCACTGTCTTCCACCCTCCCTATCTTGACCCACTGGAGGGTCTTCAGGAGCAGTAACTGATGTGGAGCTATCATCTCCTATGATAACAATACCTTCTTCTGGAATACCCGCGAAAGATCAGCCTGAGACTGTTTTACTGTGACTTTTTTTTTTTTTCTAAGTAGAAGTACAACTCTAAAAATAACAAGATCATAGTATAGTAAATACATAAGCCAATAACGTAGTCATTTATTATCATTATCAGGTATCATAATTGTGTGTACTATATTTTCACATGAGTCACAGTAGTTTTGTTTATACCAGCATCACCACAAACATGAGTAACGTGTTGTGCTAAAATTTTACTACAGCGAGAATGTCACTAGGTGATAGGAATTTTTAAGGTTTATTATAATCTTATAAGACCACCATCATGGTCTGTCATTTACCAAAATGTCACTATGTGGTGCGTGACTGTACTATCACATCACAGTCAATAATTGAAATCTTGACTGTTACTTTCACTTTGCCTTGTTATATTGTTTGCCTACTATGACACCTGGCAACTCAGCTATCTCTAGCTGAGTTTGTCAGCTTCTGACAAAAGGAAGGAACTTGTGACAGTAAATTTTAGGTGTCAGGTAGACTGGATTACAGGATATCCAGATAGTTGATAAAGCATTATTTCTGAGTATGCCTGTGAGGGTATCAGTGGCCTGAGTAAGGAAGATCTGCCCTCACCCAATGGGAGCAGGTATCATCCAATCAGCTGAGTGCCTGGATACAATAAAAAGGCAGAGGAAATGTGAAATAGTTTGCTCTCTGTCTTCTGGAGCTGGGATACCATTTTCTCTTCCCTTGGATATTAGAACTCAAGGTTCTCCAGACTTTGGGTTCTGGAACTTGCACTAGCAATCTGTCAGGTTCTCAGGCCTCTGACCTCATACTGAGAGTTACTCTGTAGGCTCCGTTGGTTCTGATGCCTTTGGACTTTGATTAATAGTTACACCACCAGTTTCACTGCAAGTTTCTCCAGCTTGCAGATGGCTTATTATGGAACTTTTCAGCCTTTGTAATCAGATGAGTCAATTCCCCTAAAAAATCTTCTGTCTATCATCTGTCTATCTATCTATTCATCTCTTGTGTCTCTCTCTGGAGAGCTCTGATTAATACAGAACTGAAAAATCAGAATCTAAAAAGTGCAGAGATCTGATGGAAAATAATCCTATGAGTAATAATGGGTGTCAATACTGTAGGCTCAGGCAGGAGTTATGGGAATGCCAAATGGGTTTGGTAGCTGTCTAGGAGGTAGATTCTATATGATTTGTCCACTGATGATGTGAGGGCCTGATAAGTCATGAAGAATCATCAACATTGAGGTTTTGATTTATTTCTTGGGAGATTGGGTGGCTTTTGTTTTTCACTCACATAGTAGGTAGTATCAGAGATGAATGAGAGAGGGGGAGAAAGAGAGAAATATGATGGGGGAAAGAGAAATAGGCTATTTAGAATAATCAGAAAGATTTTAAAAGTAATTTTCATATCTATGGTAATTAAATTAGGGCAGCATTTAATTCAAGGAAAAATGTGTGGAAAGAAAAGACAAACAAGAAAATAATTCTGGACATACCAATATTTGAGGCCTTGGCCTACAGTGTACAGCCAGTGAAGTACACTAAAGGTGAGTGGTAGAAGGCACATTTGTTGATTAATTTGTGCCCCATATAGTTTTAGTCTCCATATAGGTCTTTCAAATTCCCCAAGTTCTTTCCTACTTCAAGGCCTGTGAAAAAGATTATTTCTCTACTTAGAAAACTCTTACTTCCTGTGTTTCCCTACATCGACTCTGCTCTCTGCCTCACTTACTGGCTTGAATTTAAAAATTTCTTCCTCCCTAAGATGAGTAGAAAAAAATCAGGAGGGTGGAACTAGATAAGCTGTGTTCAAATATCAACTCTCTCACCTAAGAACTCCATGAATCAGAAATCTCTTAACCTCTCTGCACTTTAGCCTCCTTATATGTAAAATACATAATGAAGATTAAATACTGAGAACATACAGAACAGTGCTGGTCCAGAGCAAGTGCTCAATCAGCATTAGCAATCGTTATGTTATTGTGTGGCTCTCTTAGCATCCTGCCCCTTTTCTGCAATAGCTCTGAAAGCTTGTAAGAAGGATCCTGACTGTCTTCTCACTTCTGTGTCTCCAGAGTGGGCACTTAGTAAATGTGGCCCTTTGGGTATTTTTTTCTTTAGTTTACACTTGTGTAGGAATCTTCACCATCACTGAAAATGTCAAATGCCCAAAGAATATAGCCTATGAATTTGGTTATACCTGCTTTTATCTGATTAACTCCTTCACTCAAAAAGGACTGTAACACATATCTCCAAGCTCAATTATTTTGCTAATGGTTTCCAAGCCCAGAATTTCCCTTTTTTTATACTGCAACATTTCTTCTGATTCATTGGCAGTGCTTTATCCTTTTAGAATTAGTATAATTTAGCTGAATCTCCTACTATTCTAGATTGTTGATGTATATTACATCCTCTGGTTTAAGGAATATCTTTTAACAACGGCTTCCAACTCATAATTTAATTTCTTCAGAGGCAAATCTTGTTTTTATTTTTTTCTGGAGTGCACTTAATTCTGTTGCATTTATGTATATAAGTATGTATTTATGTAGTTTGCTAGTTTTCATCCTATTTTTTCCTATAAGTTGTCAAATGTATTGTTATTATGACCTACATTATCCCTGTCTTTTTCTTTTATTTTACAGAGACAATATTCTCTTGGAGCTCACTTAGGACTATTGTGCGGATATTACATAAGTATTTTTGTCTTTTTTAATTGAGTAAATCACATATAAAGCACAAATTTTTCTCACTTGATGTAGGGTTAGTTACTTCCTTTCTTTTTTTCCTTTTTCCTTCCTTCCTTTTTGTTTTGTCTATTTTTTCTTGATTGAAGATTGAGTTATCCAAGCCTACATGACAAATCGTGATTTATCTTTATAACTGTTTAAAGATTTCACATATGCCACCATTTTTTGCCCTTAAGTCCTAAACTCAGAAAACACTCTGAGAGACTTGGATAATTTCTAGATAAAGCTGTTGCTCAATGAATGCCACTTTTAAAATTCAAAATATATTCTAATTTCTGCAGTAAGCCAAAGAAATAATCAGCGTGGGGCCAGGGGCACTTTCTATGGAGTATTAACTAAGAAAACAAGAATGAAATTGAAAAGTGGGGAAGCTATCAGTGAAAATACACCGTTCCTGGGCCCATGGATGCTAGCAAAATCTTTGCCTAAGGTAACTTTCTGCCCTTCCTCACACACTCTAGAGACTTGTAGCTCTCTCGCAGGCCATTTATCTTCTCAATAATTGTTTCCTTTATGGTATTGTCTCCCTAGCCATATATCGTGATGGCAGACAGGTCCAAGTAACCTGATAAATTACAGATAGCAGTCTAGTCAATGAATGGCCTAGACCCCAAAATTTATTTTACCATGCCTGCAATGAAACAACTGATAAATACAAATAAGGAAGCCTGAACCTGTCCTATGACACAGAGGGAAGTACAAGTTGAGGTACATAATCTGCTGGATGAAAGCCCAAACTACATGGTTCACAGGATAGGTGATCACAAATTGGGGGAAAAAAACAAATTAAATATATACTTTGTTAATAAAAATCATCATATGTATATTTGTTTACATGATGTGAAGACATAACTTAATGACAGCACACATTGATTAACCTAAAATGTAGGATTTCATGACCACTAACACACCAAAATTTTAATATTAAAAATAAAACCTCTGATCAAATGTACAAATTAACTCCATAAAACAATAAAACAAAAAGCAGAATTAGTCACTAAACAACTATGCAATTTAGAATGTCAGCTAAATGGAGATGTGGGGAATAAACAATGAGTCCGCAACTGAGAACTTTATTTTTATTGTATTATTTTCCTGCGTGGTTTCTGTAACTCTGTCAATTTTTATCACTCTCAAGTCTTGGGCTAATTCACTTCACCTGAATAACCCCAATTTATTACATATTGAGAACCTGGAAAGCAAGACTATTTTCTTTTTTACAAAATAATGCCATTTAATTGTATCTGGGAACTATCACTGTAAAGCTGTCTGGAAAGGCTGAACATGTGCTGGCCTTCTATTCAAGCATCACTAAGTAGAGTGATCAGTCATAGACTCAGTTCACTTTTGTTCTCCTAACCCAGTTTTTATTATTAACTGTCCCACATATTAGCACTAATTCTCTATGCATCACAAGTCTACAGTGGCCACATTTAATGGTTCAGATAGGAAGGACTTGAATTCAATTTAATGTGCATTTATTAAAAATACCAGGCTTTGCTCAAGGGTATATGGGTACCATAATAACAATTTTTTTGTTGTTAGGACTTTTCTAACTCTTGATTGACAAATTATATAGTTCAATGATTTTTTATTCCTTATCCTATTGATAAACATATAAGATGTGTCCCTCAAGGGATATAACACTATCTTTCTAAGAAAAAAATGACAATTTGACAAACAGTATATACATTTCATGGAAATTTGAGAATTTAGGTCTACATGACTATATAGATTATCTTAATTGAAATCAAAATGTAACAAAAATCCTATTATCCACTACTATAAAATGAGTTAACATAAGGCAGGGAGTCCATAGGGCTAGAAAATAAATCCAAAAAAGAACACTCACTTTTTTTAAAATTTAGTATTTATTGAGCATCTAATATGTGATCCCTTAATGATATCTTCTAAGTACTGAATAGTAGTTTTAAAAAGTTACTGTCTTCATAGATATTATATTCTATAGTTCATAAATCAGTCAACTTAGATCTTGCAAATGTACGTATGACAATTAGCCTTGAAATCTTATCATCATCAAGGTGTGTATCACTATTATATGATGTTCATAATGTTGTCAGACCAGATAGTTATTTGCACATTCGTTTTACCTTGCAGAATGGCTGATAGTAGGGTTTAGTCAGCCTTTGGAAGCCCAGGCCCATGATGAGATTGGAAATAATAATAGATGCATGTGTCCGTGAAATTGTGGATTTCCTGCCTAAACAAGAGCAACTTCTTCTTATTATTTTTATTTGACAATCACCCTACACAAGGCTACTTGCCATAGGTACATTTGCAAGGTCTAAATTGACTCTATTTTTATATAGTATTGACTATAACATCTAAGAGGGTAGTAACTTTGCATAACTACTATTCAGTACTTCTGAAAAAGCAGAACAATCTGAAAATCATCAATTCTACTTACATTAGGCAGAAAATTGAGGTCACAGGGAAAACCACCATCATGAAAATTGTGAAGAGAAGCAAATACAGATAATCAAAGCTGAGAGCAGAATCTGCTAGTTGAATCAGCATGGAGTTGGAATACATGAAATTTAATTGACCAAGTACTAAAGACTAAGAGTGGACTAGATGAAAAAATAACTCCCCCTGGAGACTGAGCCTTCAGAGAGCGTCCACGCTTTTGTGGACACTCAGCACTAAGTTCTCAGAGTGAAGAACAGAGAAAATTCCCCTTATGCTTCCTTCAAGGGGTGGGGAAAAGTTACCATTTGAAATAAACCCGGAACAGTCTATCTTTTTAACAAAATCCTGCTATTTTACCAGAGCCAACCAATGTGCACTTTACCAAAGCCTAAGCTATATGTAGAAAAGGAAGTACCCAACTCAAGTACCTTCTAGCCTTTAAATTGGGGAAAGAGAAATACCCAACTCCAATTGCTTCTAAGCTGAGGATTGGGGAAGAGGGGAAGCTGACAAGTACTAATAAATATCACAGCTCAGGGGCACAAGCTCACATAGTCTAAGACCTAATCATAAAATTATGGAGCAGTGCCCATCCTCATACATCTTACTATCACATCAATAGGGCTTCTGTATAGTAACAAGGGATTATAGCTGAAAATATCTGCAAGGCTCAGACTTTTCTTTTTTCTTTTTTTCTTTTTTTTTTTCTTTTTTTTTTTTTTTTTTTTTGAGGCGGAGTCTTGCTCTGTCTCCCAGGCTGGAGTGCAGTGGCCGGATCTCAGCTCACTGCAAGCTCCGCCTCCTGGGTTCCCGCCATTCTCCTGCCTCAGCCTCCCAAGTAGCTGGGACTACAGGCGCCCGCCACCTCGCCCGGCTAGATTTTTGTATTTTTAGTAGAGACGGGGTTTCACTGTGTTCGCCAGGATGGTCTCGATCTCCTGACCTTGTGATCCGCCCGTCTCGGCCTCCCAAAGTGCTGGGATTACAGGCTTGAGCCACCGCGCCCGGCCAAGGCTCAGACTTTATAGGAAGGAGTCTCTAGGGAAACCCAAAGCATGGTTTGGCTCTGTAGCTTCACTCAAATCTCATGTAGAATTGTAATTCCCAATGTTGGAGGAGGGACCTTGTGGGTGGTGATTTAATTGTGAGGGCAGATTTCCCCTTTGCTATTCTCATGATTGTGAGTGTGTTCTCATGAGATCTGGCTGTTTAAAAGTGTGTAGCATGTAACCATTTGTGCTTGCTCCCTCTCTCTCTCTCTCTCTCTCTCTCTCTCTCTCTCTCTCTCTCACTTCACCATGTGAAAAAGGTGCTTGCTTCCCCTTCATCATTCTTCTATGATTGCAAGTTTCCTGAGGTCTCCCCAACTATGCTTCCTGTACAGCCTGTGGAACTGTGAGTCATTTAAACCTCTTCTTCATAAATTACCCAGTCTCAAGTAGTTCTTTCCAGCAGTGTGAGAACAGACTAATACCGTACCTTAGGAGGCAAAACAAGGATATCATAGCTAATAGCAGTTACTGACACCTACCTCTAGAGGATACTTGGACAATTTCAGGATGCCAAATCTTATTCACTTTTTATAATTGCCATGTGGGCCTATATCATTAAAGTTGTATGAAGATTTAGGGTCTTCTTCCTACATACCTTTTACAGATATAATTTTGGATTAGGTACATTCAATGATTAATACTTTAAAAATGTATTTCTATCCCAACTAGGAGCTAGTCTAAATATTACTTGTTTGTATCTCTCTGTGTATGATGTGTTGTGAATGTATTTCTCCATTGTCCTCATTAATAAACTGTATGGACTTCATAAAAAAATTTTGGTCATGATATGGGAAACACCATTACTGAGGCTTCTTTTTGCAAAAACTTATTTTCTAAGTACATACCAATATGTAAATATAATGCTCACTCAAATCACTTATCTGAACTTTTGATTGTAACTTACCATGAAGAAGTGTGTTAGTGTTCTGCTGCTGCATGATAAAGGAATCCCAAACATTGTGGCTTCAAACAACACGTAATTATCTCACAGTTTTCAAAACTCAAAAGTCTGAATGGGTCTTAGCTAGGTCCTTTGCAGTCAAGGAATCAGCTGAAGTCAGGGTCTCAACTGAGGATTTGGATCCTTTTCCAAGATCACTGACTGTCGACAGAATTTATTTTCCCATTACTAGTTCCTCTCAGATTCTAGTAGTTTTCTGCCTCTCCACTTTATAGGAAGATGCAATTTTCTTTTTCAAGACCAGCAACAGAATGCCTCCTCAGTCTGTTAATAGTTTTATATAATATAATATGATAATGGGGGTGGTGTTCCGTTACCTTTGCCATGTAATGTAACATAAACAAATAAGTGATAACCTATCTTCTTTGCTCTCTTCTATTAATTAGAAGCATATGCTTCTTCCACTCAAATGAAGGAAATTTAAAGGTCATGAACATGGGATAACCTGAGAGTGTGTCAGGTTGACAGGAAGACAGAGCCAAGTTAATGACTAGAAAATTTTTTTTATATATGTATTTTTTATTATTATACTTTAAATTCTAGTGTACATGTGCACAACGTGCAGGTTTGTTACATACGTATACTTGTGCCATGTTGGTGTACTGCACCCATCAACTCATCAGCACCCATCAACTCGTCATTTACGTCAGGTATAACTCCCAATACAATCTCTCCCCCCTCCCCCCTCCCCATAATAGGCCCCGGTGTGTGATGTTCCCCTTCCTGAGTCCAAGTGATCTCATTGTTCAGTTCCCACCTATGAGTGAGAACATGTCGTGTTTGGTTTTCTGTTCTTGCGATAGTTTGCTGAGAATGATGGTTTCCAGCTGCATCCATGTCCCTACAAAGGACACAAACTCATCCTTTTTTGTGGCTGCATAGTATTCCATGGTGTATATGTGCCACATTTTCTTAATCCAGTCTGTCACTGATAGACATTTGAGTTGATTCCAAGTCTTTGCTATTGTGAATAGTGCCGCAATGAACATACATGTGCATGTGTCTTTATAGCAGCATGATTTATAATCCTTTGGGTATATACCCAGTAATAGGATGTCTGGGTCATATGATACTTCTAGTTCTGGATCCTTGAGGAATAGCCATACTGTTTTTCATAATGGTTGAACTAGTTTATAATCCCACCAACAGTGTAAAAGTGTTCCTATTTCTCCACATCCTCTCCAGCACCTGTTGTTTCCGGACTTACTTTCATGGATTTTAGCAGAACACAGAGTATCCACAACATACTATGCAATGTGTCTAGTTTGCAGTAAATATTTCCTTGAGACATGCATTGAAAAATGGAAGTTATATTCAGAATAAAGCACTCAATTGAAACAAACCTGAGATTAAATTGAACTTGGACTTAACTCACTGAAGGGAAATAAGAGTCAAATGCAATGAGTGATAAAGGAGTTGATTCTGGGCAGGAAAATACAATAGTTGTAAAGGACATACATTAGTTGTACGGGACAACAAATAAAATTTTAATATTATTATAGATTACATAATAACATGCTATTAATATTTTTATTTTAATAATTATGTTGCAGCTATATAAAAGAATTCAATTGTTCTCAGTAATTTAACACTGGAGTACCTAACATAAAGAAGTATGATATTGTAATTTACTCTCAAATGGCTTGACAATAAAATTATGTGTATCTGTATATCTATGTCTCTGTGTCTCTATGTCTCTATCTATCTATCTATCTATCTATCTATCTATCTATCTATCTATCTATCTTTCTATCTATCTAAAGAGGAGGGCAAGAAAAGAGAGGGGGGATAATAATAAAGTGAAGAGGCTAAATTATAACAACACATGAGTCTTAATTAAGGATATGTAACATTTCTTTATAATATAATTCCTTTGCAAATTTGAAGTTATGTGATAATAAAAATTTATATTTCTAAATATTTGTTATATTTAATTGATATTTAATCTTTTTTTGGGGGGGATGGAGTTTTGCTCTTGTTGCAGGCTGGAGTGTGCAATGGAACCATCTCAGCTCATTGCAACCTCCGCCTCCCGGGTTCAAACGATTCTCCTGCCTCAGTCCTCCGAGTAGCTGGGATTACAGGCATGTGCCACCATGCCCTGCTAATTTTGTAATTTTAGTAGAGACGGGGTTTCTCCATGTTGGTCAGACTGGTTTTGAACTCCTGACCTCAGGTGATCCATCCTCCTGTGCCTCCCAAAGTGCTGAGATTGTAGGTGTTAGCCACTGTGCCTGGACAATATTTAATCTTCTATATTTAGCTTTTTAAAAGTGTATAGTATATAAATTGAAAATTAAAATACATGTAATATTGAAAGATGAAACAGAGACTGGAAAAAATATTCTAAAAGTAAACTCTGGGTATTATGATGATAGGTAGTTATTTATGTTTTTTCCTTTTAATTTTATACAGTTTCAGTAGAAACTGTATATGCACATGTACATATGCAAAATTGCAAGTTAAAGAATATGTGATGTTGAAATGTTAGTAGACCCAAATTAACATATGTGATATTTTTCCTCCTGAAGCTCCTACAATAAAGTTACATTTTTATTTATAACACAACTACATACTGACAATTTTTTAAAGTGAAAAATATTCATTGAATTACATTAGCTTCATTATTTTGCTAAAAAATATGTAAAACTCCTTTGGGTGCCTTGACTAACTTTAAAAATTTTACTTAGAAGAAAAACATTATATTTTACAGTAAATTAAATGAAAAAAAGTAAATACTTGGAAATAGAGAAAATATAAAATGCATATTTTAATTATATTTACATATCATTTTAAAATGTTCTGGGTATCTCACATTTTAATTAGAAATCAATAATTTTATATTATTAAAATCAGTAATGAGTTAAAAAGGACAACATGAAGGAAGAGTACATGAGTTTGTATTTTCAAGGAAAAATAGTGGATGAAATTTTGTTAGAAAATATTTAAGTTAATTTTCTAACAGTTATATGAAAATTTCCAAATATTATAATTTTCATAGCAAATATCAAGATTACTTTTCAAATGTTTTTTAGTATAATGTAAAATGTGAAAATGTGGAAGGGTTGGCTTTAGATCATTTCTGGTTGTCCTGAAACATGGACTATTAATATAGTGTTAATAGTCTTTAACTAGCTACTTCAAGTGGGCTAAATTTTAGCTTCTGGACCCATGTCAGATTGCATTCAATTGAACTCATTTCAAATTCATATACCATATTCCATTTGAGGAAAAGTAGAGATTGTACTTGAAATTGCACCAAAGTCTAAAAGGCAATGTCAGTTTTACACACATCAGTTTTTACTGTCCTTCTTGAAATAAAATCATGACATTTTTTTTCTACCAAGTAAATGCTTACAGACAAGTGTTTTTATTAAAGCTAGAGTGCCCCAAATCCATAATCCCATGAGTACTGGGGCCTATGTAACGTAATGAGAATCATTCTAAATGATTCAATTTCAATTTAAATTAAAATTATCCCCTAACATTGGATCTATATTTTATTATGTGATTGTGACTGAAGCAATTGACATTGGAAAAAACTTAGTTAAATTAAGTTATTCAACTCAGAGACATATCCAAAAAGGAAACGAAAGAAAATACTTGAAAACTCTACTTTACCTCACTCTTTAATTCATTTATTTCTCATCAACAACTATGTGTTGACTTTTACGAGGATTTGTAATAGGCTGAATGAAGGCACTTTATGAACAAATCTGTCCTAGAATGAACATTCATCTATGACAATTTTAAATGCTCAAAATTTACAAATATATACATGGATGATTTGATGTGAATAGGTAGATACCTCCTGGAATGCTAAAATAATGTGTTAATTATGAAGGTAGACTTTTAGTGAATTTCTGTCTAGTGCACAGGACATATCATGTATCAGTAATGAATGAAATTGGTTTTATAATTCTGGGTACAATATGAGAAGAAGGACACTCAGTATTAGAGTTGAATTTTAGATTTAGCAAAAATGAAGTGGCTCGTGAATTTGAATAAACTTTCTTTTGTTTTTGGGACAGAGTCTCGCTCTGTCACCCAGGCTGGAGTACAGTGGCGCGAACTGGGCTCACTACAAGCTCCGCCTCCCAGGTTCAGCCATTCAGCTGCCTCAGCCTCCGGAGTAGCTGGGACTATAGGCGCCCGCCGACACGCCCGGCTAATTTATTTTGTACTTTTAGTAGAGACGGGGTTTCACAGTGTTAGCCAGGATGGTCTCGATCTCCTGACCTCACGATCCGCCTACCTCGGCCTCCCAAAGTGCTGGGATTACAGGCGTAAGCCACCATGCCAGGCCTTAAATAAACCTTCAATGATCGTAGTACTTCAGAAAATATTCTGCCACCTCATAGCTTTAAGGTTCACCAGCTGACAGGGCTAAACAAAATAAGTTTTGTCTGAAAAATGCATTTTTATGTTAAATGTTCTTTGACAATTTTTTTTTTTGCTTTTATATAAACTTAACTTGTTTCACTGTTATTTCATTATTTCAGTGCATAATTATATTTTAGAAAACCTTATCAGTTATTTCAAATTAGAGAACTTCTGTATCTAAATATATGTCACCAATAAATCTTTTATGCTTATATGATATGTTTACAGATTCTATTACATATGCTTCGGTGTCTTCCTTTTTGAAACAAAAAAGCATGGAGCAATATAAAATTTATCTGTGGCACCAAATATTTGTATAATGTACAGAAATAAAATAATGAATAAAAAGATAATTCTGAATATCGAGTCACAGAGGGGTGAAAATGACCTAACATCTGTTACCAAACGATAGGAAATCATAAAAGTGAATATGCTATTATTTCTTAACAAGAAAAATGTTGAGTATCTACAGTTGCTCTTTCTTCTCTCTCTGTCCTGTTCCTGCCTCTGTCAAATAAAACATTCTTTTCTCATATACTCAATCCCCATTTATCATGAATGTTAGCTGTATTTTATATCTTTTATTCTGCTGACAGGAAAGAATGAAAATATAACTTCTATTTATCTGCAGGCTAGCATTACTGATCGCACTTCATATATAGTAATGATCAGTTTACTGCCTCATAAGACTGAAAATAATTAACTTCTGAAAGTATAGAACGGACAGATGACTCCAGGCAAAATTAAAATGATCTGTGCATATATGGCATATTAAATTACTTCATAAAATATTTAACCATAATTTATTTTAAAAAAGAAAAAAAGAAAGAAACTTCAAGGCCAATGTCTTAGCTTGTGTTTCAGCTGGGAAGCAGAGCCTGGAACCAATGCTAGTATGCAGGTAGTTTATTTTGGGACATGACCCCAAAGGAAGTGAATTACAAGTATAAAAGAGGCAAGGAGATAAAAGCCATAGAAGGCCATACAATTAAGGTGATCTCCACTGTGAACATTTGGCACTTGATGCTCCTGGAACCCCCTGGGTTTTGCTGTATAGAAAGAAAATCAAAATTATCCTTTGAAGGGAGGTAAAAAGTGACCATTTTCCCCCTACACCCCATTTCCCAGTGGACAGGAGTTGCTCTAGAGTGTTTGAACACTGTCACTTCCAGGTTGTCTAATTCTCCCACGCATTCTGCATAGGTTCATTTGAAAAGCCTTGTAGCAAAAATGAGGCAATAGGTGATGTGGCTAAGGAGAGGGAGAGGTCAGAGTGCCAGGTTATACCTATATCAATCTGGTTGATTGAGCAATGGCTGCAGGTACACAAGAATATGTTAGGCAGATACACAACCACTAAAAGAGAACTGAAGTATTGCACTCCTACATTAGAACATGGATTTTAATTAAATGTAGAGGAATGGTTATATAATTTTAGCCAAGCTCTTTGTTCCTGTCATGGTATTTGATTTGTCATATAGTCTCCTGCGGAAAATAAGGTGAATGAAATCTTTCAATGTCTACGCTGCCGTAATGGCATGTGTTTTCGTTTTCTCTAACTTGATTGTTTTTGGTGAGACAGAATCAGACTGATTTTCTGAAATATATAATCCCCAGTAAATAAAGATATTTATTCAAAGGCTGGAATGACATACGAAGGATTCCTAAGTGGCTATGATATATGGTTAAGTGACTTTTGATTCATTTACATCCCTAAAAATTCATTTCCAGGCAAATGTCACAGGTATTGCAGGTTGGGTTCCAGACCACTGCAATAAAGCGGATATTGCAATAAAACGAGCCACACTAGTTTTTTGTGCATATAAAAATTATATTTATACTATAGTGTAGTCTATTAGGTGTGCAATAGCATCATGTCTTAAAAACTAGTGTACATACATGAATTAAAAATGCTACTAAAATTTGTAATAAAGTGAGCACGTGTTGTTGGAAAAATGGCTTCAATAGACTTGCTTGATGCAGGATTGTCACAAACCTTCAATGTATAAAAATCACATTATCTGCAAAGGGTAATAAAGCAAAACTTAATAAAATGAGGTATGTCTGTACTCACGAATAAGTTAGCATCCTTATAGTCTTTCCGTACAAGTTCATATCAGTTTTTTTCTATGTTCCAATACTTTACTCCATAACTTTTTTTAATGAAGGAAATACACTATTGGAAAATAAACTATGGAAAAGTGAATCCAATTGATTTATTTTCAAACTATTGCCACAGGTGGAAAGTTTGTTTAAAGTTTGTTTAAAGTTTGTTTAATTGACTGACATCCAATTTATGGATCAATAAAGTCATTTTCAAATACGAAGAGAAGATCTTGTCTGTATGATCACAGTTTTCTCTAAGTTCTACATGGTGCATATACAGTCTACTTCTCTTGGTACAGTCAGCAAGTGCAGGCGACCCTCTCTGTCTGTGGGTTCCACATCTGCAGATTCAACCAAATACAGATGGAAAATATGTTTAAAAATACAATAAAAATCACAATACAACATTAAAACTAATACAAATTTTAAATCAATACAGTATAACAACTATTTGCATAGCATTCACATTTGATTAAAAATTATAAGTAATCTAGAGATGACTTAAGGTAGGTGGCAGAATGTGCATGAGCTGTATGCAATACTACCCTATTTTAAAAAAGGACCTTAGCATCACGGGATTTTGGTATCCACAGGGGTTCTAAAACTAATAGCTGGTGGATACTGAGGAACAATTGTAATATTGTTACTTACTTTTCTATGTGTAAGAGTTATCTCTTCAACAAGATTAATATTTCCTCAAAAATAGGCATTTTAAAAATTCATAATATACCTAACACCCAAAATGCTTTCTACGAATAGTAAATGACCAGTAAGTGTGTTATTTATCTATTTAATTTTTTTTATTATACTTTAAGTTCTGGGGTACATGTGCAAAACATGCAGGGTTTTTACATAGGTATATGTGTGCAATGGTGGTTTGCTGTACTCATCAACCTGACATCTACATTAGGTATTTCTCCTAATGCTATCCATCCCCAACCCCCCAACCCCCCAACCCCCTTACAGGCCCTGGTGTGTGATGTTCCCCTACCTGTGTCCATGTGTTCTCATTGTACAACTCCCACTTATGAGTGAGAACATGTGGTGTTTGGATTTCTGTTCTTGTGTTAGTTTGCTGAGAATGATGGTTTCCAGCTTCATTCATGTCTTTGCAAAGGACATGAACTCATCCTTTTTTATGGCTGCATTGTATTCCATGGTGTGTATGTGCCACATTTTCTTTATCCAGTCTATAACTGATTGGCATTTGTGTTAGTTCCAAGTCTTTGCTATTGTGAACAGTGCTGCAATAAACATACTTGTGCATGAGTCTTTATAGTAGAATAATTTATAATCCATTGAGTAAATACCCAGTGATGGGATTGCTGGGTCAAATGGTATTACTAGTTTTAGATCCTTGAGGAATTGACACACTGTTTTCCACAATGGATGAACTAATTCACATTCCCACCAACAGTATAAAAGCGTTCCTGTTTCTCCACATCCTCTAAAGCATCTATTGCTTTCTGAATTTTTAATGATAGTCATTCTAATTGTCTTGAGATGATATCTCATTGTGGTTTTGATTTGCATTTCTCTAATGACCAGTGATGAAGAGCATTTTTTCATACATTTGTTGGCCACATAAATGTTTTCTTTTGAGAAGGGTCTGTTCATATCCTTTGTCCACTTTTTGATGGGGTTGTTAGTTTTTATTTTCTTGGAAATTTGTTTACGTTTTTTGTAGATTCTGGATATTAGCCCTTTGTCAGATGGATGGTTTTCAAAAATTTTCTCCCATTTTTTAAGTTGCCTGTTCACTCTTTCTTTTGCTGTGCAGAAGCTCTTTAGTTTAATTAGATACCATTTGTCTATTTTGGCTTTTGTTGAAATTGATTTTGGTGTTTTAGTCATGCAGTCTTTGCCCATGCCTATGTCCTGAATGGTATTGCCTAGGTTTTCTTCTAAATTTTTTATGTTTTTGGTCTTACCTTTAAGTCTTTAATGCATCTTGAGTTAATTTTTGTTTGTGAGGAATGGATCCAATTTCAGCTTTTTGCATACGGCTAGCCACTTTTCTTGACAACATTTATTAAATAGGTAATCCTTTCACCATTGCTTATTTTTGTCAGCTTTGTCAAAGATCAGATGGTTGTAGAGGTGTGGTGTTATTTCTGAGATCTCTGTTCTGTTCCATTGGTCTATATATCTGTTTTGGTTCCAGTACCATGTTGTTTTGGTTACCGTAGCCACATAGGATAATTTTAAAATCCACTTTGTTCTTTTTGCTTAGGATTTTCTTGGCTATGTGGGCTCTTTTTGATTTCATATGAAAGTTAAAGTAGTTTATTCCAATTCTGGGAAGATAGTCAATAGTAGATTGATAGGGATAGCATTGAATTTATAAATTACTTTTGGCAGTATGGCCATTTTAATGATATTGATTCCTCCTATCCATGAGTATGGAATGTTTTTCCATTTGTTTGTGTCCTCTCTTATTTCGTTGAGCAGTGGTTTGTAGTTCTCCTTGAAGAGGTCCTTCACATCCCTTGTAAGTTGTATTCCTAGATATTTTATTCTCTGAGTAACAATTGGGAATGGGAGTTCACTCATGATTTGGCTCTCTGTTTGTCTGTTATTGGTGTATAGGAATGCTTGTGATTTTTGCACAATGATTTTGTATCCTGAGACTTTGCTGATGTTGCTTATCACCTTAAGGAGATTTTGGGCTGAGACAATGGGGTTTTCTAAGTATGCAGTCATGTCATCTGCAAACAGAGACAACTTGACTTCCTCTTTTCCTATTTGAATACCCTTTATTTCTTTCTCTTGCTTGATTGCCCTGGTCAGAACTTCCAATACTATGTTGAATAGGAGTGGTGAGAGAGGGCATCCTCATCTTGTGCCAGTTTTCAAAGGGAATGTTTCCAGTTTTTGTCCATTCAGTATGATACCGGCTATGGGTTTGTCATAAATAGCTCATTATTTTGAGATATGTTCCATCAATACATAGTTTATTGAGAGGTTTTAGCATGAATGGGTGTTGAATTTTGTTGAAGGCCTTTTCTGCATCTATTGAGATAATCACGTGATTTTTGTCATTGGTTCTTTTTATGTGATGAATTATGTTTATTGATTTGCATATGTTGAACCAGCCTTGCATCCCAGGGTTGAAGCCAACTTGATCATGGTGGATAAGCTTTTTGCTATGCTGCTGGACTCGCTTTGTCAGTATTTTATTGATGATTTTTGCATCAATGTTCATCACGGATATTGGCCTAAAATTTTCTTTTTTTTGTTGTGTCTCTGTCAGGTTTTGGTGTCAGGATGATGCTGGCCTCATAAAACGAATTAGGGATGATTCCCTGTTTTTCTATTGTTTCGAATAGTTTCAGAAGAAATGGTACCAGATCCTCGTTGTACCCCTGTAGAAGCTGGCTGTGAATCCATCTGATCCTGGACGTTTTTTGGTGGTAGACTATTAATTACTGCCTCAATTTCAGAATTTGGTATTGGACTATTCAGGGTTTCTACTTCTTCCTGGTTTAGTCTTGGGAATGTGTATGTGTCCAGGAATTTGTCCATTTCTTCTAGATTTTCTAGTTTATTTGCATAGAAATGTTTATAGTATTCTCTGATGGTAGTTTGCATTTCTGTGGGATCTGTGGTGATACCCCCTTTATCAGTTTTTATTGTGTCTATTTGATTCCCGTCTCTTTTCTTCTCTGTTAGTCTGGCTAGCAGTGTGTTTTGTTGATCTTTTCAAAAAACTAGCTCCTGGATTCATTGATTTTTTGAAGGGTTTTTCATGTCTCTATTTCCTTCAGTTCTGCTCTGATTTTAGTTTTTTCTTGTCGTCTTTTAGCTTTTGAATTTGTTGGCTCTTACTTCTCTAGTTCTTTTAATTGTGATGTTAAGGTGTCAATTTTAGATCTTTCCTGCTTTCTCTTGTGGGCATTTAGTGCTATAAGTTTCCCTCTACACACTGCTTTAAATGTGTCTGAGAGATTCTGGTACATAGTGTCTTTGTTCTTATTGGTTTCAAAAAAACATCTTTATTTCTACCTTAATTTCGTTATTTACCCATTAGTTTTTCAAGAGCAGTTTGTTTAGTTTCCATGAAGTTGTGCCGTTTGGAGTGAGTTTCTTAATCCTGAATTCTGATTTGGTTACCCTGTGGTCTGAGAGACTGTTTGTGATGATTTTTGTTCTTTTGCATTTGCTGAGGTGTGTTTTACTTCGAAATATGTCATCAACTTTAGAATAAGTGTGATGTGGTGCTGAGAATAATGCATATTCTGTTGATCTGGAGTGAGAGTTTTGTAGATGTGTACTAGGTCCATGTGGTCCAGAGCTGAGGTCAAATTCTGGATATCCTTGTTAATTTTCTGTCCTGTTGATCTGTCTAATATTGACAGTGGGGTGTTAAAGTCTCCCACTATCATTGTGTGGGAGTCTAAGTCTCTTTGTAGGTCTTTAAGAACTGGTTTTATGAATCTGGGTTTTCCTGTATTGGGTGTATATATATATGTATTTATATATATTTAGGATAGTTAGCGCTTCATGTTGCATTGATCCTTTACCATTATGTAATGCCCTTCTTTGTCTCTTTTGATCTTTGTTGGTTGAAAGTTTGCTTTATCAGAGACTAGGATTGCAACCTCTCCTTTTTATTTTTTATTTTTTGCTTTCCATTTGCTTGGTAAATGTAAATCTTCCTCCATCCCTTTATTTTGAGCCTATCTGTGTCTTTGCACATGAGATGGGTCTCTTAAATACAGCACATCAATGGTTCCTCACTCATTATCCAATTTGCCAGTCTGTGTCTTTTAATTGGGGCAGTTAGCCCATTTACATTTAAGGTTAGTACTGTTATGTGTGAATATGATCCTGTCATTATGATGCTAGCTGGTTATTTTTACTGTTAGTGATGCAGTTTCTTCATAGCATTGATGATCTTTACAATTTGGTTTGTTTTTGCAGTGGCTGATAATTGTTGTTTCTTTCCATGTTTAGTGCTTCCTTCATGAGCTCTTGTAAGGCATGCCTGGTGGTCAAAAAATCTCAGCATTTACTTGCCTGTAAATAATTTTATTTCTCTTTTGCTTATGAAGTTTAGTTTGGCTGGATATGAAATATTGGGTTGAAAATTTTTTCTTTAAGAATGTTGAATATTGGCCTCCACTCTTTTCTGACTTGTAGGGTTTCTGTGGAGAGATCTGCTGCTAGTCTTGTAGGCTTCCCTTTGTGGGTAACCCGACCTTTCTCCCTGGCTGCCCTTAACATTTTTTTCCTACATTTCAACTTTGGTGAATCTGACGATTATGTACCTTTGGGTTGCTCTTCTCAAGGAATATCTTGGTGGTATTATATTTCCTTAATTTGAATGTTGGCCTGCCTTGCTAAATTGAAGAAGTTCTCCTGAATAATACCCTGAAGAGTGTTTTCCAACTTGGTTCCATTCTCCCCGTCACTTTCAGGCACACCAATCAAATATAGATTTGGTCTTTTCACATAATCCCATATTTCTTGGAGGCTTTGTTCATTTATTTTCACTCTTTTTTCTCTAATCTTGTCTTCTCACTTTATTTCATTGAGTTGATCTTCAGTCTCTGATATCCTTTCTTCTTCTTGATGCATTCAGCTATTGATACTTGTATATGATTCATGAAGTTCTTGTGCTGTGTTTTTCAACTCCATCAGGTCATTTATGTTCTTCTCTAAACTGGTTATTCTAGTTAGCAATTTGTCTAATCTTTTTTTAAAGTTATTAGCTTCCTTGCATTAGGTTAGAACATGTTCCTTTAGCTCAGAGGAGTTTGTTATTACCCACCTTCTGAATCCTACTTCTGTCAACTCATCAAACTCATTCTCTGTCTAGTTTTGTTCCCTTGCTGGTGAGGAGTTTTGATCCTTTGGAGGAGAAGAGACATTCTGGTTTTTGGAATTTTCAGCCTTTTTGCACTGGCTTTTCCCATCTTTGTGGGACATTGATGTTTGGTCTTTGATGTTGGTGATATTGATACTACTCCTTTCTGTTTGCTAGTTTTCCTTCTAACAGGCCCCTCTGCTGCAGGTCTGCTAGAGTTTGCTGAAGGTCCACTCAAGACCCTGTTTTTCTGGGTATCACCAGTGGAAGATGCAGAACAACCAAGATTGCTGCCTGCTCCTATCTCTGGAAGCTTCATCTCAGAGGAGTTCCTGCCAGTTGCCAGCCAGAGCTCTTCTCTATGAGGTGTCTATTGGCCCCTATTGGGAGGTGTCTCCCCGTCTGGATACACAGGGATTCAGGGACCCACTTGAGGAGGCAGCCTGTCCCTTATCAGAGCTTGAATACTGTACTGGGAGAAACACTGCTCTCTTCAGAGCTGTCAGACAGAGATGTTTAAATCTGCTGACGCTGCTCCCCCAGCCGCTTCCTCCCCCAGGTGCTCTGTCCCAGGGGATTGCAGTGAGCTCCACCGAGTTCAAACTTCCAGGTGGCTTTGTTTACACTGTGAGAGTAAAATCGCCTACTCAAGCCTCAGCAAGGGCAAATGCCCTTCTTCCCACCGAGCTCTAGAGCCCCAGGTTGACCTCAGACTGCTGTGCTAGCAGCGAGAATTTCAAGCCAATGGATCTTAGCTTGCTGGGCTCTGTGGGGGTGGGATCCTCTGAGCCAGGCACTGGAGAAGAATTTCCTGGTCAGCTGTTTGTGAAGACTGTGGGAAAAGCACAGTATCTGGGCCAGAATGCACTCTTCCTCCCGATACAGTTTCTCACAGCTTCCCTTGGCTAGGAATGGGAAATCCCCTATCCCCTTGCGCTTCCCATGTGAGGCAAAGCCCCACCCTCCTTCGGCTTGCCCTCCTTGGGCTGCATCCACTGTCTAACCAGTTCCAATGAGAAGAACCATGTGCCTCAGTTGGGAATTCAGGAATCACCTGCCTTCTGCGTGGATCTCACTGGGAGCTGCAGACTGGAGCTCTTTCTATTCGGACATCTGGCCAGTTACCCAATAATGTCTTTTACTTTGGATTTAGCTGTACTTGTTATCAAGGAGAGACTTTTAGATTGTAAATTTTATGATTATGTTCTTCACATAAATTATGTTATAAAATTTTAACTCTAACCCTTTGTGATTAGCATTTTATTTCAAATTGAAAGATCCTAAGTGAGGAAATAATTGAAAATTGTCAAATAAGTGGTTATCTATCCAGATATATGAAATCCAACTACAGATTTTTTAACTGAATCAATATGCCTTTGTCATGATAAAATAATGATATATTTTACCTAATAGTGTGTCAGAATGATGCTTTAAAAAAGCTCTGTACTTCAAAGGTGGATGCACAGCTATATTCAAAATGAACAGCTATTTTGTCAGCCATATTTTTAACCTAAAGAAATACTTATGCAACTATTTTAGAATAACTACATTTTTACCTTTTTTATCCAAGGGAATTATTGCTATGGTATAGAGAAACAAGAACATGTATCTACCATATGAGAAAAACTAGTCCACAGCTTTCTGTTTTGTGAGTCAAAGGATGTGAGTAGACAATTCTCAAAATAAGATATACAAATGGCCACAAACAGTATGAAAAAAATGCTCAACATCACTAATTATCAGGGAAATGCAAAATAAAACCACAATGAGATACCAGCTTACTCCTGCAAGAATGGTCATAATTAAAAAATCAAAAAAATAGTTGATGTTGGCTTGGATATGGTGCAAAGGGAAGACTTCTACACTGCTAGTGGGAATGTAAACTAGTATAAGCAATATGGTTAGAAAACTGTACGAAGGTTCCTTAAAGAAATAAAAATAGAACTATCATTTGTTCCAGCAATCCCACTGCTTGGTATGTACCCAGAGGAAAAGAAGTCATTATATGAAAAAGACACTTGCACACACATGTTTATAGCAGCACAATTCACAATTGCAAAAATATGGAGCCAACATATATGCCCTTCAACCAACAAGTGAATAAAGAAAATGTGGTGTATATACACCACAGAAAACTACTCAGCCATAAAAAGAATGAAATAATGACATTTGCAGTGACTTGGATAGAGTTAGAGGCCATTATTCTAAGTGAAGTAACTAAGTAATGGACAACTATCATGTGTTTTCACTTATAAGTGAGAGCTAAGCTATGAGAATACAAAGGTATAAAAATGATACAATGGACTTTGGGGGTTGGGGGAAGTAGGGGAGGGGGTGAGGAATAAAAGACTACATATCGGGTACAGTGTATACTGCTCAGGTGACAAGTGCATCAAAATCTTATAAATCACCAATAAAGCACTTATTTATGGAACCAACAACCACCAGTTCCCCCAAAACTATTGAAATAAAAAAAAAAAAAAAACACAGCACGATTTTAATAAAATCATACATTATCCTGTAGTTTCAATTAGTGGAATGTATGTGTTAATACTAACCTACGCATACATTCATTCTAACATGTATACACTCATATCTATAATTACTTTATCTATCTGTATATCAATGTATTAAAATATGCTGGAGTTCAAGATATATTGTCTAAAGTTGTACCACAAGGCTCCTTCTAACATCCTTCTTTGCTGTTTGTAACTTTTTTCTCTGACAGTGAAAAATTTGGCTCCCATTATCTGAAATAAAATTTATTTATTTGTACAACTCTAGTATACATGTAAAGTAGTTTCATCCTTGAACTCTAAGTGACAGATTTTTGTAAGCATTTTTATTTATCTCTTCTACTGGCTTATGTGTCAGTCAGAGTTCAACCACTGGGATGGATGGATAACAGGGAATTGGATTAAACGTTCATGGTGGCTGATTGAAGAGTAGCTGCAAAGCTGTCTTTGAGTCTAATGCTGGAGCTCAAGCTAAATCCATGGACAGTCTGGAATGAAAGATCATGAGTAGCCTGCACCCCCACAAGCTGGAACCTATAAGAATGAATTTAATTACATGTGCTTGTTCATTCTTTTACCTCTAACCTTGAGGACATGAGTATCCTGCAGAAGTCAGGTCTTCCATCAGAGAGTTCAACACACATTGGCCTGTGAGTCAGAGAAACTGGAGGAGGATACAGGGCAAGGTAGAGCAACTGCAGACCTGGCTGCTGCTTCACACCAATGAGGTGAGTCAGCAGATTAGCAACAATGTGTGTGTGTGTGTCCGCGCACGTGTGTGCTAAAAAATGGGTATTGCCTCCCTTTCACCCTCATGTGAGAAGCTTTTTGGTAGTTCACCCTAACCAGAAACATATAGAAATATATTTGTGAAATGTAATTCAGTCTGGCCAAACTGACACTCACAAATTTATCATATCTTATTTGCTATATGTCTCTTCTGGTTTTTCAGTTGTTACTCAAGGGAGTAAAATATGTACATTTAATTTAGCAACATTTACCTGATTTTCTATTATACTAAATTCCACTTCTCTGAATTTCTATTATACTCTTCTAGTATACTAAGTTCTATATTCCAGCTATATGTCTGTTATTGTTTTTCAGTTGTTCCTCAAGGGAGTAAAATGTGTACACTTAACTTAGAAATATTTACTTGAATTTCTGTTATACTAAATTCCACGTTTGTAAAGTTTCATGTATTTTCTTTTTTTTTTTTTTTTTTTTTGTTTGAGTGGGAGTCTCACTCTGTTGCCCAGGCTGGAGTGCAGTGGCACAATCTCAGCTCACTGCAAGCTCCACCTCCTGGGTTCACGCCATTCTCCTGCCTTAGCCTCCCAAGTAGCTGGGACTATAGGTGCCCGCCACCACACCTGGCTAATTTTGTTTTTGTATTTTAATAGAAACAGGGTTTCACCATGTTATCAGGATGGTCTGACCCCATGATCTGCCCATCTCAGCCTCTCAAAGTGTTGGGATTACAGGTGTGAGTCACTGCACCTGGCCTATGTATTTTCTTTTAAATATTCTATAAACTACACAATTTTTTGCCTAGTTGTTTGCCTTTCATGAAAACATTTTTAAATAGTATTTTATATGTATCCCAATAGTTACCATTCTATATTCTTCATTACTTCTTATAAAGCCAAAGGTTTTTAGCTAGCATCATTTTATTAACATGAAAAATTTCTTGTTTTGTAGGTTTTCTTTTTTCTTTTTTTTAATTTTATTTTTAATTGTTAGCAAGGCAAGCTATTTCTATAGAATGGTGTGCCCATATAGATGGAGAAATGGTGAGTACACACTTGGACAAGGGAGGGGAAGGGGCTCTTATCCCTGATGAACATGGCCCCTGCTGCTGTGTCATTTACCTATTGGCTAGGGTTAGACCACACAAGCTAAACTAATTCTGATTGGCTAATTTAGAGTGAGAGGGTGAGTGGTTTGGGGGGAAAAGTGATTATGGAGGGTGGAGAATGAGTTAAGGTGGAGGTAGCAGGTAATTGGAATAAGCCAGGGTGGACCAGGTAATCAAAAAAGTTTACTTTGTCAGGAAGTTAAGTTTAAAAGTAGAAGGCAAAGAATGGAACACACTGACATACTGATTCTTTGAAAATAAATTTAGAACTCATATCTAACAACCCCACCCCTTGCATTTCCTTACAGCTCTTTCTTTTCAAACTTTTTAAAACATGTCTTAGCTTAGTTGTTTTGCTTGATTTTTCAAAAGAAGAAGCTTCCCTGGATAAGACGGAGAATAGTTAAAGGAGGTTTTAAATGCCATTTTAATGATCCTCTGCACCAACCCATGGATGCATGGTAGGACACAGCACCCGAAAAGAATAAGTACACCCATTACGGCTGTGAGGAAAGTAAGAATTGAGGCTATTACTCCTTTCCATTTACCGAACCATTTTTCTAGTTATCCTGTTAAGGGGTCATTTACCCCAGAGTTGTTGGCTAACTCACTGGACAGTGCAGTCAGACATTGCAATGGCTTTGTTGTACTTCCATCAGGAGTGGTGTTGTTTGGGATGAAGGTCCGACATTGAGTTTTAATCATGAGGCAAACTCCTCCTCTTTCTGCTAATATCATGTCTAAGGCTATCCTATTTTCCCAAGCCATCTGGCTGGTAACCCCTAATTGCTCAGCTAATCCTTTAACAGCATCTCTAGTGTAGTTAATAAATAACTGCTGGTTGTAGTAGATGTAGTTTATCCAATCTGCATTTTTATTAATTGTTACCCACCAAAATACTGACTCAAATCCTGCAGTTATTTGATTTTGGGCTTTAAATTGATTAAATTGATCTGGTATTTCCTGTGGGACTCCAGTTGAATTTAAATAGAGGTGAGAGTTGAAAGACCCATCAGGGGCTTCTCTCACTTTACAATGTTTTATTTTTCTTTCCTCTGGTTGATGAAATGCCAGGATGAAAGGGATAGCCAATTGGACTAAAGCAGCAATGCCACTCCAGTTATTTGGCAGAGTGTCCAGTAAAGATCCACCATAATACCACCACACATGCACTCGAGTTTGAATAAGGGCTGACTGATTGATAAAGCTCTTGAAAATTCTTTTTTTTTTTTTTCTGAGATGGAGTCTCGCTCTGTCACAGAGGCTGGAGTGCAGTGGCAGGATCTCAGCTCACTGCAAGCTCTGCCTCCCGAGTTTACGCCATTCTCCTGCCTCAGCCTCCCGAGTAGCTGGGACTACAGGCGCCCGCCACTACGCCCGGCTAATTTTTTGTATTTTTAGTAGAGACGGGGTTTCACCGTGTTAGCCAGGATGGTCTGGATCTCATGACCTCGTGATCCTCCCGCCTCGGCCTCCCAAAGTGCTGGGATTACAGGCTTGAGCCACTGCACCTGGCCAAAAATTCTTAAGCTCACTGCATCCCTTCAGGTCTCCAAGGAATGCTAAGTTTCCTCCCTGTAGTGAGAGATACGAAGTGAACTTAGTGTTGGGAGATGGAAGCTGGATGGCCCTCAGGGGCTGACCCACAGGGTGCCAGACTTCAGAATATAGCAGAGAGAGAGCTTAGCATGACTTGTTACTCCAGGCTGTAGAATCCTGGAAAAGAATTACCATGCAGCCCATACCTGGTCAACTGGAGGACCACCCTAGTGGAAAGGGGACAATCTGGGCCTCTGGCTTGCTGTGTGCACAAGCATAACAATTGCTTTTGTTTAATGTGCAGATGGAATATTTGATCCATTCCAACCAGGCATTAGCATCTTGGTATCCTGTCTTAATTGCCAAAGTTTAAGTCTTTAACTTCTATGCTAGCTATCTTGGTCTTGTCATTAGATGGAGGAGGAGCAATTGTTCCATTGTGAGAGGTTTTGGAAGAAGGCTTAGAGGAAGGTTCAGGTGGCAAGGGGATCAAAGAAACACATTTCAAAGAATCCAATAGGGTCTGCCCCTGAAACCTTAGCCCCCAAACCATAAAACCAGCTTAAAGAAGGGAGCTAGCTTAGAAAAGGAGAAGAACTTTGAGGGCTGGAGATAATAACTACATAGGATTGTACTGGTTTGGCTGACAGTTAGATGGAGAGCTGTACCTCTAGTAAAATGAATGTATGGTTTTAGGAAATGACAAAAACCAGATGGGGCAATCCATCCTTGCTCTTTAGTGGTCTAGAGAATGTAGGACCAACTACAGCATAAAAACTTTACATCATTGAGGGGGCAAGACTCCTGGTTAACACTGGGATCTTTGTCAAAATCTCCCCACATTAAATGGTCCCAATTTACTAATGCCCAATCTGAGGAGAGTCAGGAGGGACAGAGGTACTTTTCTGAAGTAGAGAGCTGTATTTGATTTGCCAAGTCCTCATGGGGTGTAACAAGGCAAGCATCAAATGCAATAGTTTGAGGCAAAATTAACTTGGTTATGTTAATAACTACATAGTCAGCAACAGAGTGAGGAAAGAAGAAAGAGTAATAGAATGGATGAAAGAGAGTTAAATTGTTCTTAGACTTAGTTTGGTAGGGTTTTCCCCTGGGACCATGGCCCATGACTCTGGAGTGGGCGGCATTTTCTTGACTCGGGTGTGATGAGTCCATCCCATGTCTGCTGTACGAATGGCAATCTCAGTGGTTAGCAGCCCAAGGTAGAGTCCTTCCCAGGCTGGCTTGAATTGTCCTTCTTTCCAACGTTTGATGAGAACGTGATCCTCAGGCTGTTGCTGGTTTGCCGGAAATTCTAGGGGTGGTAGCTGTAGTAAAAGACTTTTAGTTTTGAGAGAAAGGAAAGTGGAAGATAAGCCAAGTATATAATTTCTAAGAAATTGATCTTTTGTTTTAAATGTGGAGACATTAGCACTGGACTTTATAGTCCTTGGTAACTTTTTACCGAGACATTTCCTTTAGCACCTATTTTTATTAGCTTTTAGACCAAAAAAAGCCAAACACCATTTTATATTTGACAGTGCTTCCTGTATGATTTTTATATCAGATAAGCTAAATTTCATCTTAATATTAGTGTGTTATTAATGTTAAACTTAATTTTAATAAAACCTTGTAGACATATTTATCCAATTTTAACATCTGACAATAAGGTAAGATTTTTATAGACTCTCTTTAACCTTTTATAATTTTTGTTAAAAAGCATGTTGGTGCTTTAGGAAAATCCCATTGTGCTTTAATTTTAATGTCCAGTTCACAGGAAAAACTGGATGATACCCCTTTAGCTTTAGCCAATATGTTTACACACAGAATTTTCTTCATAATTAACATTTTAAAACTTGCATTACACCTTCAAAACAATTTTTTTTAACATTTTAGTGTAGGTAAAAATCCTTCTTATAATACTTTTACCAATACACCAAAAGTGTATTTTACTTTACTTATACACCTTGCACATAAACTGTGCCTTCAATAGTTTTACACTCAAGAGGCCTAATTACTTTTAAATTATACAACATTTCTTGCATAAATTCCCTTTTAAAACACACTTTTTTTTCACGACTTTCACAGACAATTCTTCAACATGCCTCACCTTTCTGACTTGTTGCAAACATCCCTTTCTTTGAACAACCAGTTAATTTATTTTAGGACAATAATTTATCATATGACTTTTTTTTAGGTAAATTATCCCCTCCCTTTTTTTTTTTTTTTTTCCAAAGATGATAATTCTTTTCCAAAGCAAACTTCCTTCATGTCTGTGGACTACACTGCCTAAGACCACAACATTAGAAGTTAGGATAATACATGTGACACTCTTAATTTTTAGCAAACTTTGCTTTTATTGGAAACCTTGTAAGTCTGGGATTTCAATTACTCTTTGCTATTAATGAGACCTCGTTTAGTCCATATTAGCTTAGACTCAGTATAAATGGCTCCTTCCTGATTCTGTAAGTACTTTAAGGTTTGGCTGAGTTCAAACAGCTAGCAGGTTTGACCAGACCAATTATTAGGCAATTTTTCTAGCTCTGCTTCTACAAGAGTTTCCTTATCCATTACTGAATACCCATTGTGTCTTTTTTCCTCAATCACTGGGAAGGAACCAACTATTTTCCTGTCCTGACAGGAGTTCCTCCTAGATCTGGTCAGAGCTTTGTGTAACAGAATAGCCCCACACTTTAAGCTACCTTTTTGATTTTTTTTTTTTTTTTTTTTTTTTTTTTAGATTTAGGATAGTTCTGAACTGGTGAGGTGTGCTCACAATGAGGTTTCCTCTAAAAGTTATTTTTCTAATTTCTTTTGATAGCAAAGCAGTTGCCGTTACAGATTGAATGCATTTGGGCCATCTGCAGGTTACTGGGTTAAGGATTTTTTATAGGAAGGCTAAGAGTTGTCAGTGGTCTCAGCACTTTAGGGCTGCGCCCTTGTTTACACTGACCACAAGGTGGTATTGGAGTGTTATAGGGTCACAGAGAAGGCCTTCAATTATCAGTTATAGGTTTTAAATTTACCCTGGCTTTTAAATGAATAAGGTACACTGTTTTCTCTTTACTACTTCTATCTCTCTCTTTCTCTCTTTGACTTTCTCTCTCTCTCTCTCTCTCTTTAACTCCCTCTTTGTCTCTCTTTCTCTTGCTCTCCTCTCTCTCTTTCCCCTTACTCTCTCTTTCTCTTTCCTCTCTGCTGGTCTTTCCCTACCTCTGCCAGCCACTTATGCTGCTGTTCTCCGCTCTCCTTCCCCTTCCTCTAGGGGAGTGGAGATGCTCTTTCTTCCCCCCAAGAAGAAAGGAAATGGGTGTGTGTGTGATGTTCAACCCTTGAAATTAGTGGAAATCTCAATCCCTCAAACTGAGAGGTGAAGCTGGCTGGGTTTTTGGGTCGGGGGGTACTTGGAGAATTTTTCTGTCTAGCTAAAGGATTTTAAATGCACCAATCAGTGCTCTGTGTCTAGCTAAAGTTTGTAAATGCACCAATCAGCACTCTGTAAAAACGAACCAATGAGCACTCTGTAAATTGGACCAATCAGCATTCTGTAAAACCGACCAATCAGCGGGATGTGGGTGGGAATAAATAAAGGAACAAAAGCAGGACACCTGATCCAGCAGCGGCAACCCACTCGGGTCCACTTTCATGCTGTGGAAGCTTTGTTCTTCTGCTGTTTGCAATACATCTTGCTGCTGCTCATTGTTTGGGTCTGTACTACCTTTATGAGCTGTAACACTCACTGTGAAAGTCTGAAGCTTCACTCCTGAAGCCAGCAAGACCACAAACCCACTGGGAAGAATGAACAACTCTAGATGCACCAACTTTAAGAGCTGTAACACTCACTGCAAAGGTCTGCAGCTTCAATCCTGAGGCCAGTGAGACAACAAACCCACCAGAAGGAAGAAACTCTGGACACGTCCGAACATCTGAAGGAACAAACTCCAAACACATGATCTTTAAGAACTGTAACACACACCGCAAGGGTCCGTGGCTTCATTCTTGAAGTCAGGGAGACCAAAAACCCACTGGAAAGAACCAATCCCAGACACATTTTGGCAACCCCAACTGGACTATCACCTATCGCCAAGCAGTGAGTACCATCGGACCCCTTTCACTTGCTATTCTGTCCTATTTCTCCTTAGAATTTGGGGGCAAATACCAGGCACCTGTCAGCCAGTTAAAAGCGACTAGCAGGGCCACCAGACTAAAGACACAGGTGTCAGGCTTTCTGGGAAAGGGCTGTCTAACAACCGCTGACTCTTTGGTGTTGGAAGCATTAGTTTTCCTGGAACCAGCTTCCACTTTTCATGTACTTCTGGGTTAAGCCGAGGGTTGACAGAGAGGAAAACCATTCAGTTCCGAGGTCCCGACAACAAGTTGGTTGACCCTGCGGCCATGAGCAGAACTTATAGTCATGACACCCAAGGGAGACTCGCCCATCTATCCTATCTGTCCTGACCCCTGCCTCCTAGATCCTAATGCCTGTCAGACAAACTTCCTCTCACCTCTCTTCTACAAGGCTAGTCCCACTTCTAAAAACCTTTTCCTGTCTCTGGTGCTTTTCTAGTTTCTCCTATGAGAATGATTACTAGTATAAACTTCAGGACTCTGTTACCTTCTTTAGACACCTGGGTTCACCAATCAGAAAGACATAATTTTTGTCCAAAGCTCCATTATAAGTGGACTATCTGGAATTTTAGGATCCCTCCTCAGACAAACAGGCCTAACAAAAGCTATTTCTGAAGCTAGGATATGGGAAGCCTCAGAAATTGTATCCTTCCTATTCGTATAAGTGAGAACAAAAGGCATCACTCTTCCAACTCTGGAGATCCCTCCCCTCCCTCAGGGTATGAACTTCCACTTCATTTTTGTGTCATAATATCTTTATAGGACAGAAGTAAAGTCCCAATAGTAACAGGAGAATGCTTAGGACTCTAACAGGTTTTCGAGAATGAGTCTGTAAGGGCCACTAAATCTGATTTTTCTCAGTCCTCCTTGTAGTCTAGGAGGACAGACAGGGGTGCAGGTTTTCGAGAATGTGTCTGTAAGGGCCACTAAATCCAACCTTGCTCGGTTCTTCTCGTGGTCTGGGAGGAAAACTAATGTTTCTGCTGCTGCATTGGTGAACACAACTATTCGGATAACCAGTGTCCAGGGACCATTGTGAGTTCTTGGGCAGGGGGAGAAACAAACAAACCAAAGCTGCGATAGTTTTGTCTTTCAAATGGGAAACACTCAGACATCAATGGCTCACCCTTGAAATGCATCCTAAGCCATTGGGACCAATTTGATCTGCAAACCCTGAAAAAGAGGCAGCTCATTTTTTTTGCACTGTGCTGTGGCCCCAATATTCTCTCTCTGATGGGGAAAAATGGCCACCTGAGGGAAGTACAAATTACAATATTACCCTGCAGGGTGATCTTTTCTGTAAGAGGGAAGGCAAATGGGGTGAAATACCTTATGTCCAAGCTTAATACACAACTATGCAAAGCTTGCAATTTATATCCCAGAGGAGGACCTTTCAGCTTACCACTATATCCTAGCCTCCCTTTAGCTCCTCTTCCTATTAATGATAAGCCTCCTTTAAATCTCCCCCACCCAGAAGGAAATAAGCAAGAAAATCTCCAAAGGACTACAAAAATCCCCAGGCTATTGGTTATGTCCCCTTCAAGCTGCAAGGGTAGGGGAATTTGGCCCAACCCGGGTACATGTCCCCTTCTCCCTCTCTGATTTAAAGCAGATCAAGGCAGACCTGGGGAAGTTTTCAGATGCTCCTGGTAGGTACACAGATGTCCTACAGGGTCTAGGGCAAACCTTCAATCTCACTTGGAGTGATGTTATGCTATTGTTAGATCAAACCCTGACCTAAATGAAAAGAATACAACTTTAGCTGCAGCCTGAGAGTTTGGAGATACCTGGTATCTTAGACAAATAAATGATAGAATGACAGCTGAAAAAGGTGTAAATGTCCTACCAGTCAACAAATCGTCCCCAGTATGGATCTCCAATGGGACATCAACCCAGATCTTGGGGACTGGAGTCGTAACCATCTGCTGGCTTGTGTTCTAGAAGGACTAAGGAGAATTAGGAAAAAGTCCATGAATTCTTCAATGATGTCCACCATAACTCAGGGAAAGGAAGAAAATCCTTCTGCCTTCCTTGAGCAGCTACGGAAGGCCTTAAAAAATATACTCCCCTGTAACCTGACTCACTCGAGGGTCAGTTGATTTGAAAGATAAATTTATTACCCAAGCAGGAGCAGATATCAGGAGAAAGCTCCAAAAGCAAGCCTGGGCTCTAAACAAAATCTGGAGGGATTTTCAAACCTGGCAACCTCAGTGTTCTATAATAGGGACCAAGAGTAATAGTCCCAAAAGGAAAAGTGATATCAGAGAAAGTCCACAGCCTTAGTCATGGCCCTCAGACAAACAAACCTTGGTAGTTCAGAGAGGACAGAAAATGGAGCAGGCCAAGCAGCTAGTAGGGCTTGTTATCAGTGTGGTTTACAAGGACATTTTAAAAAAGATTGTCCAACAAAGCCCCCACCCCCCATCCATTCATGTCAGCAGGCTACTCTAGATCTCTTGAACTTTCTAACTAATCAAGGGTACAAGGCGTCTAGGGTAAAGGCCCAGCTTTGCCTACAGCAGGTCAAGTATCTAGGCCTAATCTTAGTCAGAGGAACCAAGGACCTCAACAAGGAATGAATACAGCTTATAATGGCTTATCCTCACCCTAAGATGTTAAAACAGTTGTGGGGGTTCCTTGGAATCACCCCAGCTTCTGTCGACTATGAATCCCCAGACACAGTGAGATAGCCAGGCCTTTATATACTCTAATCAAGGAGACCCAGAAGGCAAATACACATCTAGTAGAATGGAAAACCAGGGGCAGAGACAGCCTTCAAAACCTTAAAGAAGGCCCTAGTACAAGCTCCAGTTTTAAGCCTTCCTACGGGAAATAACTTCTCTTTAGATGTCAGAGAGCGCAGGGATAGCTCTTGGAGTCCTTACTCAGACTCATGGGACAACCCCACAACCAGTGGAATACCTAAGTAAGGAAATTGATGTAGTAGCAAAAGGCTGACCTCACTGTTTAAGGTTAGTTGCAGCAGTGGCCATCTTAGTGTTAGCAGCTATCAAAATAATACAAGAAAAGGATCTCACTGTCTAGACTACTCATGATGTAAATGGCATACTAGGTGCCAAAGGAAGTTTATGGCTATAAGACAACTGTCTACTTAGATACCAGGCACTACTCCTTGAGGGACCAGTGCTTTAAATATGTACATGTGTAGCCCTCAAGCCTGCCACTTTTCTCCCAGAGGATGGGGAACCAATCGAGCATGACTGCCAACAAATTATAGTCCAGACTTATGTCACCTGAGATGATCTCTTAGAAGTCCCCTTGGCTAATTCTGACCTTAACGTATATACCGATGGAAGTTCATTTGTGGAGAATGGGATACAAAAGGCAGGTTATGCCATAGTTAGTGAAGTAACTGTACTTGAAAGTAAGCCTCTTCCCTCAGGGACCAGTGCCCAGTTAGCAGAACTAGTGGCACTTACTCGAGCCTTAGAACTGGGAAAAGGAAAATGAATAAATGTGTATAATGTGTATACAGATAGCAAGCATGTTTGTCTAATCCTACATGCCCATACTGCAATATGGAAAGACAGGGAGTTCCTAACCTCTGGGGAACTTAAATTAAATACCACAAGGAAAGAATAGAGTTATTGCATGCAGTACAGAAACCCAAGCAGGTGGCAGTCTTACACTGCCAAGGTCATCAGAAAGGTGAAGGAGAAAAGGCAGAAGGAGACTGTTGGGCAGATGCGGAGGTCAAAATTACTGCCAGGCAGAACCTCCCATTAGAAATACCTATGGAAAGACCCTTTGTATGGAACAATCCCTTCCAAGAGATTAAGCCCCAGTATTCCCTGACTAAAACAGAATGGGAATTTTCACGGGGGCATAGTTTTCTCCCCTCGAGGTTGTTAACCACAGAAGAAGAAAAGATACTTATACCCGAAGCCAGCCAGTGGAAAATACTTAAAACCCTCCACCAAACTTTTCATATGGGTATTGAAAACATTCATCAAATGGTCAAATCCCTATTTACAGGGTCAAATCTCCTCTGGACCGTCCAACAGGTAGTCAAAGCTTGTGAGGTGTGCCAAAGGAATAATCCCTTGGTCCATCATAAGGCCCTTTTGGGGGAACAAAGTATAGATCACTATCCTGGAGAGGACTAGAAGTTAGACTTCACCCATATGCCTAAGTTGAAGGGATTTCAATACTTGTTGGTCTGTGTTAATATCTTCACAAATTGGATAGAAATTTCCCTTGCAAGACAGAGAAGGCTCAGGAAGTGATTAAAGTCCTAATTCATGAAATAATTCCTAGATTTGGGCTTCCCCAAAGCCTACAGAGTGCCAATGGTCTGGCTTTTAAAGCCATGATACCTCAGGGAATTTCCAGGTGCATACAATATCACCTTTCACGGTGCCTGGGGTGCACAATCCTCACGGAAGGTTGAGAAGGCAAATGAAACACTCAAGAGGTACTTAAGGAAGTTAATACAAGAAACTCATCTCCCATGGCCTACTCTTTTGCCCTTGGCTTTGTTGATAATCTGAAATTCTCCTCACAAAATGGGGCTCAGTCCATATGAAATGCTGTACAGATGATCTTTTCTCACAAATGACCTCCTACTTGATCAGGAAACTGCCAACTTGGTCAAAGGTACAATTTCTTTGGCAAAATATCAACAAAACCTCAAAAACCTACCTGAAGGATGTCACAGAGAAAAGGGAACAGAGTTGTTTCAACCAGGAGATCTAGTGTTGGTCAAATCTCTCTCCTCTACCTCCCCATCTATGGACTCTTTGTGGAAAGGACCATATTCGGTAATCCTCTCTAACCCTACTGCAGTTAAGGTGGCAGGAGTGGAATCTTGGATTCACCACACCCGAGTTAAATTTGGACATCTCCTGAGGAACCTGCAGGACCTTCAGCTCAGGAGTCCCAAGATCAGCCAGACCAACCTTGATACACCTGCAAACCATTGGAGGACTTGCATCTCCTATTTCAGAAGGAAACATCTCAGACTAAAAAAGCTCCTACCACTGATCCTGAAGAAAAACCCCTTCCTCCTTAAAAAAGATAATTGAAAACCTACATAATCTTTATCTTTAGCACCTCTTCTTGCCCCTTTAATGGAATCCTTTCACTATTTGTCACATCATTAAGCAACATACCAACCATACTCTTTGCGATAGGACTATATACTGTAGTTCCTGCTGTGACAAAAATCCTAATCACATCAACCTTCTTTGTATCTTCCTTCCTTCTGACGGCAATTTACTCCTACTTTTAACCCAGACTGGATAAGATGATCTCATTTTCCAGAGCACCCTCTTTACCTTCCTATTTACTCTTTGCCTATCTATCCCTGCTACTTCCTTGGATACCTCATACAATCACCCCTCCCCTTCCACTAGCTCCTAATTACCTCTACAAGACTCTCAATTTAACCCACTCTCTGTTAAAGCAGTGCAATCCTTCCCTGAAAATGAGTGTTGGCTATGTATCTCTGCTTAAGTTGCCACTCCCATTCCTGCAAAAAAAACTGGGTCTTTACCAACTTAACCTACCACCCTCGTTATGAAGGAAAAGACCCCTTTCTGACTTCTAAATATGCAATCATTAGCCAAGTTCCCCATCCTTGATAGTACCAAGAATACGTTAACAGGATGTACAATCCAACTTTTACATTCTTACATTTCCAACCTCACCTATTACACAAGCAATGAAAAGCCCATATACAGCCCTGTAACTACAAATACCATCTTAACTTTCCAACCCCTTTATGCATCCAACACAACCTGTTATCAGGCCTGCCCTGGGGCGCCTACTACCCCATCAGTGTAATTACACCCTACAACTTCAAGCCCCAGCTGATCATAGTAACTCTGAGTCATCCAAACAAATCCATTCAGATGGCTTGTCGGCTTCTCAGGGCCCCCCAAAATCATCACCTCCTCCCTGCTTAACAAACAGTCCAGATTTTGCAATGGCATACCTACTGCCTGCATGACCATGCAGCAGCGCCCCCACCACTAGTGAATGCCTTCTCATCCCCTCTTTCAATCACTCTCTGGAATGGTTCCTAGTAGATACAAAGCGGTTTTTCTCCAATGGGAAAATAGAACATAGGGAGCCACTCAGTTGGCTCCCAACAGCCCTTTCCAGCTGCTCACTGGAGCTACCTTGGCAAGTACTCTAGGAGTATGGGAAAATGAAAACAACAAATTCACACACGTTTTTAACATACACAACCAGTTCTGTCTACCCAGCCAGGTATATTCTTATGTGGAACATTGACCTATATCTGCCTTCCCACTAATGGGACAGGCACCTGCACCTTAGTCTTTCTAAGTCCCAATATTAACATTGCCCCAGGAAATCAGACCTTATCAGTACCTCTCAAAGCTCAAGTCCATCAGCACAGAGCCACACAACTAATACCCCTACTTATAGAGTTAGGAATGGCTACTGCTGCAGGAACTGTAATAGCCAGTATATCTACTTCATTATCCTACTACCACACACTCTCAAAGGATTTCTCAGACAGTTTGCAAGAAATAACGAAAACTATCCTTACTCTACAATCCCAAATAGACTCTTTGGCAGCAGTGACTCTCCAAAACCACTGAGGCCTGGACCTCCTCACTGCTGAGAAAGGAGAGGATTCTGCACCTTCTTAAGGGAAGAGTGTTGTTTTTACACTAACCAGTCAGGGATAGTACGAAATGCCACCTGGCATTTACAGGAAAAGGTTTCTGAAATCAGACAACACCTTTCAAGCTCTTAACCAATCTCTGAAGTTGGGCAACATGGCTCCTCCCTTTCCTAGGTCCTGTGGCAGCCATCTTGCTGTTACTCGCCTTTGAGCCCCGTACTTTAACCTGCTTGTCAAATTTGTTTCCTCTAAAATAGAGGCCATCAAGCTACAGATGGTCTTACAAATGGAACCCCAAATGAATTCAACTAACAACTTCTTCTGAGGACCCCTGGACTGACCTGCTGGCCCTTCCACTGGCCTAAAGAGTTCCCCTCTGGAGAACACTACAACTTCAGGGCCCCTTCTTCACCCCTACCCAGGAGGAAGTAACTAGAGTGGTCATTGGCCAAATTCCCAACAGCAGTTGGGGTGTCCTGTTTAGAGGGGGAATTGAGAGGTGAAGCCAGCTGGGCATCTGGGTCACGTGGGGACTTGGAGAACTTTTCTGTCTAGCTAACGGATTGTAAATTCACCAATAAGTGCTCTGAGTCTAGCTAAAGGTTTGTAAATGCACCAATCAGCACTCTGGGTCTAGCTAATTGGGTAGGGGACTTGGAGAACTTTTCTGTCTAGCTAAAGGTTTGTAAATGTACCAGTCAGCACTCTGTAAAAATGGACTAATCAGCACTCTGTAAAACGGATCAATCAGCTCTCTGTAAAATGGACTAATCAGTAGGATGTGGGTGGGGCCAAATAAGGGAATAAAAGCAGGACACCGGAGTCAGCAGTAATAACCCGCTCGGGTCCCCTTCCATGCTGTGGAAGCTGTGTTCTTTTGATCTTCGCAATAAATCTTGCTGCTGCTCACTCTTTGGGTCTGCACTACCTTTATGAGCTGTAACACTCACCGGTGAAGGTTTGCAGCTTCACTCCTGAAGTCAGCAAGACTACGAACCCACCGGGAGGAATGAACAACTCTGGACGCTCCACCTTTAAGAGCTGTAACACTCACTGCGAAGGTCTGCAGCTTCACTCCTGAAGCCAGAAAGACCATGAACCCACTGGGAGGAATGAACAACTGCAGATGTGCCACCTTTAAGAGGGGTAACACTCACTGTGAAGGTCTGCAGCTTCACTCCTGAGGCCAGCAAGACCACGAACCCACCACAAGGAAGAAACTCCGGACATGTCTGAACATCTGAAGGAACAAACTCCGGACACACCATCTTTAAGAACTGTAACACTCACCATGAGGGTCCGCAGCTTCATTCTTGAAGTCCGCAAGACCAAGAACCCACTGGAAAGAACCAGTTCCAGACACAAAACCAGGGTTGTCTCACCTTTCCTGTCCTGGAAGGCTCAACCCCTCATGCCAGGGGGTGTCTTGCTTTGCTGCTCTGGAAAGTTGACCTGTTTCCTCCTTTTTCCCCTCTGAAGGTCCCTTGCATACTTCCCACTCACGTTTTCCTCTCTGGCTGCTCCCCCAAGGGAGAATTAGGCCCCTCTTAGTGTTGGCGTCCTGGTATTAATCCCACAGCAGGATCCACCCTAAGCCATATGAGGTGGCTATGGAACCATGGAGAGGACCCACTCACTCTGTCCAGCAGTAGAACTTGTCACCATCCACACGAACAACACCACAAGTAAGGTTGTTTGTGATCATTCACCCACACACATATTTAGCCCTCCAGAGTTTGACCACCAAAGAAGTATTTTACCAGCTCCCATGGCTTCTCCTTCCTTGGTCTGTGCACAGAATCATTGTTGCAGTATGCGGGAATCCTTTAAGCAAGGTTGTTGGCCAGTTTTTTTTTGTTTTGTTTTGTTTTGTTTTGTTTTCCAAATTCCTGAGAGCTTGAGTTATTTTTCGCACTGGGTGGGTCTTGATTTCTCACCCCTGAGGCTGCCACAAGGGGGCAGAACACGCCTCCTCCTCTGGAGAGAGAACCAGAGACCATCCCCAGAGGGGAATGTAATCACAGTGGGAGCTCCCAAATTGTTATAAATAAACTTTTGGTGCTGCAAAATAAATAGTACTCAAATATAAAATTTTCTTTGTAATTCTTAACAAGGCGAGTTACTTTAGAAAGGCGCACCCTTACAGATGGAGCAGTGGTGAGCACACTGCAGTTCTTCTAATTAGGTCTTTCTTTCTTTTATTCTTCTTTACTTTTCTGTCTTGGAAAATATCTCAGCCAGGAGAGGTGGCTCATGCCTGTAATCCCAGCAATTTGGGAGGCTGAGGCAGGCAGATCATGAAGTAAGGAGTTTGAGACCAGCCTGACCAACATGATGAAACCTTGTCTCTACTAAAAATACAAAAATTAGGCAAGCGTGGTGGCGCGTGTCTGTAATCCTAGATACTGAAGAGACTGAGGCAGGAAAATTGCTTCAACCCAGGAGGCAAAGGTTTCAGTGAGCCAAGATCACGCTACTGCACTCCAGCCTGGCAGCAAAGCAAGACTTCATCTCTCACACACACACAAAATATATATTTTTTATAGATGTTGAAAAATTTTTATGCCATTATGAAATTTCAATTTTCCTTCTTTTGACTCCTTTTCAGATTTTCTCCTTATTTTGTTTTTAGCAATTTAAGTATGATGTATTATGTTTTCATTTTATTTTGATTTATTCCTTGGGTTTATTAATTTTATTGGATCTCTGATTTAACAGTCTTATGAAATAAATAGTCATACTTATTTAATTGTTTTGTCATCCCTTTTTCCTTTCTTTTTCTTTCTTTTTTTTTTTTTTATTTTTTGAGATGCAGTCTCGCTCTGATGCCCAAGCTGGAGTGCAGTGGTGCAATCTCAGCTCACTGCAAGCTCCACCTCCTGGGTTGATGCTATTCTTCTATCCCAGCCTCCTGAGTAGGTGGGACTACAGGTGCCCACCACCAAACCCAGCTCATTTTTTTTTTTTTATTTTTAGTACAGATGGGGTTTCACTGTGTTGGCTAGGATGGTCTCAATCTCCTGGCCTTGTAATCCACCCACCCTGGCCTCCCAATGTGCTGTGATTACAGGCGTGAGCCACCATGCCTGGCCATACTTTTTTCTTTATCTAGGTTCCAATGATATCTCCTTTGTCTTCCAAAGGAAATTTTGATTTTAAAATGTATAATTACTTATTTATATATTATATATGTATATTCAAAATTTATATTTAAAATACAGTATTTCATTTCTAATAGTAAAACTAATTAAGTTAAATAATTTTTGTAGCCAACTCTTCATAATATATGTTCCACCGTATGCACAAATGCAGTATTTCAAAATTGTTTGAAATACTATTTTGAGCCACAATTTATAACGTACACTCGACACAGTCAGATTCATTTGTGTCTTTATACTTTTGATGTTTAGAAGTTGTTGCTATGGTATAAATATGTCCCCCAAAATTCATACTTATTTTTTACTCTCATCTGTTGCCTTTTAACAAAAAAAGGTTTTGTTTTGTTTGGTTGATTTTCTTTTCTTATTTTATTTTATTTTATTTTATTTCATTTTATTTTACTTTAAGTTCTGGGATACATGTGTAGAATGTGCAAGTTTATTACATAGGTATACATGTGCCATGGTAGTTTGCTGCACCTATCAACCCGTCATCTAGGTTTTAAGCCCCACATGCATTAGGTATTTGTCTTAATGCTCTCCCTCCCCTTGCCCCCGAAAATGTTTTAGATAGTATTTTATATCTATTCCTATATTTACCATTACTGTATTTATATGTTGAAACTTAATGGCCAATGTGATGTTATTAAGAGCTGGGGTCATTAGGAGGTGATTCAGTCATGAGGATGGATCCCAAATAAATGTATTAGTGACCTTGTAAAAGAGGCGCAAGTGAACTGTTCACCATTTTTTTTATTTTTTGTTCTTCTGTTTTTCTGGTATGTGAGGACCTGGCATTCAAAGGCACCATTTGGAAGCAGAGACAGACCTTTATCAGACAAGGACCTGCCCATGTGTTGCTCTTGGATTACAAAGCCTTCAGAACTGTGAGAAATACATTTCTATTTCTTGTAAATTACCTGGTTTCACACATTTTGTTATAGTAATACAAACAAACTAGGTCAGTTTTTATTTTTGTTAATTAAATTTTGATTGTATATGAATAAACATAATTCCAAGGTAAAAACCTATAAAATAGCATACATTCAAAAAATATAATTTTAATTTTTGCCTCCTCTGCTAGTTCATTCTCTCTCTTATATGTAGCTATTTATAATGTCTGATTTAACTTTCTATTATGTCTTTGTGTTGCTCTCTGTGTGCCTGCATACTTTTATTTCCATTCCTTTCACATACAAAATACTGCATATTATAAATCACAGAATCTGCTTTTATTCTGAATAATATATACTAGAAGACCTGTGTTACCGTTATTGATTGCTGTGAAACAAACCACCTCAAATTTTACTGACTTAAAACAGTACCTTTTAAAAATTATTCATCACAATTTAGTCAAGATTTGCTTGGGTAATGCGTCTTTTCTATGTAGCACTTATAGAGACCACCCAGTGATATTTGTGTAGTATGTGGGGTACTCTAAATGGGTCGAGATGATTTTCCTCTCACCTGTAAACTTAGCTGAGATGGTTAAAAACTGGACCCACCAGGGATTTTCCACATGTGTCTGTCTGAGCATAGTATTTCCACATGATGAGTCACTCAAGGCTTTAAGGGCAAGTGTTCAAATGATCAAACGTGATGTTGCATGGCCTTGTATGACCTACTCTGAGAAATCACGTAGTGACTCTTGCACAATTCTTCATTAATTGGAGCAGTTACAACTCCTAGATTCAAAGAGAGAAGATATATAAACATCTCTTAGTGTGAGCTATGTTAAAGTATTTGTGACCATGTTTTAAAACTGCCCCATTTCCCTAGAGTATTCGTTTGGGATAGCTAGATCAGTGGATTAATAAATTAGTTAATAATAATAATAATAGCAATAATAATAAAACTTATTACTGTGCATTTTATTATAGTTTATATTGTTATAGTATATAAATGGAACAACAATAAGTGCTATCAAGAAAATGCAAAGTGAGGTAATATATCTGGGCATATCGTTTAGGAAGAGGTGATTGAAACTTTGTTTAGTTGAGAAAGTCTTCTCTGAGGAGATGACTTTTGAATTGAGACCTAAGTGGTATGAAAGAGTCAGGGGAAACAGTTTCAGCTCAATAAGGGACTATGAGAAAGCAATCAGGGTGGCATAGTCTTTGAAGGGATAAATAGGAAAAAATAAAAATTAACAAATAAATAAATGAAAGAAAACAAGGAACACTGTGCTTGAAGCATATTGCATAGCTAGACAAGGTGTAAGTGAGGTCTCAGAGACAGGGTACAGGTCATTTTGAGTTGTTCAACCATGGGAAAGCAGCTAGAATATATGTCAAATGGGTGAAAAGCCATTGGTTGATTATCAGACAAGGAACCTACCTATATGTTGTTCTCGGATTACAAAGCCTTCAGAACTGTGAGAAATAAATTTCCATTTCTTACAAATTACCTACTTTCACACGTTTTGTTATAGTAATAGAAACAACCTAGGTCAGTTTTTATTTTTGTTAATTAAATTTTCATTGTATATGAATAAACATAATTCCAAGGTAAAAACATAAAATAGCATGATGAGGTTTATTATTATAAAATATTACTGGAGCTGTATTAGTCAGTTTTCACACTGCTATAAAGGCATACCTGAGACTGGGTAATTTAGAAAGTCTCAGGAGTCTTTAGGAGAAAAGAGGTTTAATTGACTTATGGTTCCATAGGCTGTATGGGAGACATGACTGGGAGGTCTCAGGAAACTCACAATCATAGCAGAAGGCAAAGCTGAAGCAGGCACAATCTTCAAATGGTGGGAGGAGAGAGAGAGAGAGAAGGGAGAGGTGCTACACACTTTTTTTTTTTTTTTTTTTTTTTTTTTTTTTTTTTTTTTTTAGACAGCGTCTCGCTCTTTCGCCCAGGCTGGAGTGCAGAGGTGCAATCTGGGCTCACTGCAAACTCTGCCACTACACACTTTTAAACAACCGGACCTCATGAGAACTCACTCACTATCACAGAACAACAAGGGGAAAATCCACCACCATAATCTAAGCATCTCCTATCAGGTCCCTCCCTCAACAATGGGAATTACAATTTGACATGAGATTTAGGTGGGGACACTGAATGAAACCATATCATTAACTACTACAGAATCAATTTTAGCATAAAATTGGTAGCAAGGAGGCCAGTTTAATTTTTTTTTTAAAATAGTCTAGGTGGTAGATAATGATGTTTTGAGCTAATATTTTTACAAAACAGAGGAGTTTGGGATTCAGTTTGAAGAAGGATTAGCAAGAGCTTGCTGATATATTGGCTGTTAGTAACAGAAATGGAAGAATTTGGGCAGATGCCTAGATATTTTCCCTGAACAATTCAGGAGTTGATAGTGTTCTATATCAAGATGTGAGATGCAGATTGGAAAAAAGAGTTTGGGAGAAATCAAGAGTTCTATTCTAGCTATCTTAAATATGAAATTCTGATAAGAGTAAACATAGGCAAATATTAAGTAGGCTACTGAATATAAGTCTGAAGCTAGGTTATGGTTCAGGATGGAAGACATAAAGTCAGGAGTCATTAAGATATGAATTTTATTTGAAGCCTGTGTCTTAGTCTGCTCAGGCTGCAAAATCTGAGTGGCTTAAATAGTAGCCATTTATTTCTCACAGCTCCAAAGGCTGGCATGTCTGAAATCAGGTGCCAGCATTGTCAAGTTCTGGTGAAGGTCTTTTCCTAGTGTGTAGATGGCTGCCTTCCTGCTGTATCTTCACATGGTAGAGACAGGATGCTCTGGTATCTCTTGCTCTTTTTATAAGGGTAACAATCTCATTAGGAGGGCTCTACACTCATGACCTCATCTGAATCTAATGACCTCCAAAGGCTCTACCTACTAATACCATCAAATTGGGGGTTAAGACTTCAACATATGAATTTTAGAGGTACGTAAGCCTCCAGAACATTCAGGATGTAAATGAATGAATCAACCAGGGTGAGAAAAAAAAAAAAAAAAAAAAAAAAACCAGAAGACTGAGAACCTAACAATATTCTCTATTTTATAATTCTTATATTTCAACCAACATTTTTATTAGGATGCCAGATACCTGCCATAAATTTGTCATGTCTTTAATCTACCACCATCAAGTCTTGTGCATATATAGGGGCAGATAAATAAGTTAACATTATGAATTGCTTTAGAGAAGATAGAAAGACACAACTGCTATTTTAGATATAGAACCGACTTAAATATGGAGCACTTAAGTGGTATTCACCGCTCACCCCTACTAGTCAGTGCAGACTGTTATCTCACAGCTTTACTTGTGATGGGTTACATCCAAAATTATTACAAAGAAAGTTTAATAAATAATTGAAGAGTTACTCCTGTTCAATAAAACTTTATTTTTGGAGTATTGTTGTGATTTTCTGACTTTGTGATCTTGAAACTTTTGTATTTCCCACTTTACTTTTTGTTGAGATTTTCTTAATCCCTTTTGTCCTCACTGTCATTCTTCCACTTGTAATATCAGGACATGTGACATTTGTCCAACATACTGGTTCTGTTAAGGAGCGACTGTTGTATTCTATGGTGCGCAATGGTCATTCTCACAAAGTCATTATATGTTAAAGAATGATATAGTCATTAATGTATGGTAGACACTCCATTAAAGACTGGTCATGGTTTCATTCATTTGTTCTTCAAATTGGCCCTAATGTGGTAATTTTATTATCTATCTTTATAAATAAGGAAACTGTAAAAGCTAAGAGACTGTATGAATATCCTTATAGCTGCCCTAAGTATCAAAAACTAAGTGGCTTTAAAATACAACTAAATATTCTCTTACAGCAGTCTGCAGTCAAGGTGTTAGCACAGCTTTTCTCCCTCTGGAGCTCCTGGGGATGGAAACTTCTTGTCTCTTTCTGCTTCTGGTGGCTTCGGCATTCTTTGGCCTCCTTAGACTGTGGCTTCCTCACTTCAGCCTCTGCTTTTGTCTTCATACCACCTGCTCCTCAGTGTGCCTTTTCCTCTTCTGTCTTATCCAAGGACTCTTGTCATTGGATTTAGGGCCAACCAAGCAATCCAGTATGATCTTACCTCAAGGCCCTTAACTTAATCTGCAAAGATTCTTTTTAAAGAAAACGTGGCACATATACACCATAGAACACTATGCAACTGTAAAAAGGATGAGATCATGTCCTTTACAGGGACACAGATGAAGCTGGAAGCCATCATCCTCAGCAAACTAACACAGGAACAGAAAACCAAACACTGCATGTTCTCACTCATACGTGGGAGTTGAACAATGAAAACACATGGACACAGGGAGTGAAACAATACACACTGGGGCCTGTCAGGGGTTGGCGGGGCCAGAGGAGGGAGAGCATCAACACAAATAGCTAATGCATGCAAGGCTTAAAACCTGGATGATGGGTTGATAGATGCAGCAAACCACCATGGCACATGTATACCTTTGTAACAAACCTGCACGTTCTGCACATGTGTCCCAGAATTTAAGTGAAAAAAAAAAAAAAAATAACATTCACATTCCCACGTATTTGGATATGGGTATATCATTTTGGGGGCCACCACGCAAGGTGTTACAAGGACTAATCCTAGGTCCCATAGTTAGGAAGAGTCACTGCCTTTCTATAGTAAAGCTTTAGCAAACGAGAAAGAAAAGGAAATATTCTTAATTGGCTAAAAAATGTTTACAGAATATCTCCTTTATCTTTTGTTTTAAGCATCATTCCCTTTAAAATCAGGTACAATATTAGGATGAATATTTTCATCACTCCTAGTCAACCTTGGATTGAAGATTATAAAGATGAGAAAGGAAAAATACATTTTACGTTATTAGCAAATAACGTGTAGAAAATCTAACAGAATCTATAGTCAAACATTTTAAATGTAAAAAAAAATTGTGCAAATTTAACTGTGAGCATAAAGGGAAGTTGCAAGAGAATCTGTAAGCCTGAAAACATTTGTGCTTATTTTTACTATTCATAATTGTTCTACAAAATAACACATATATCTATCAAAATATATTAAAAATGCTTATTCATGCCAACTGGGCAGGAGAGAAATAGATTAGAGGAATAAGGGAGTTTTATTGATAGCTGTAAGTATTTTATAAAAATACAAAAACAATGAACCAAGTACTGTAAAATGTTAACATTTCAGAACAATTTAAGATCGCTCCAGGTCTGGGAAGGATGAGAACACGACTTTCAGATAGGGCTTAAGTGATCCCATTGATGAGAATAGGAGTGATGATGGGAATGACGAATCTGGCAGAAAATTATAGATGTTGATTGTGGGACACCTTTGGTAATTCTCAAAACTCTTGTACTTTTAGCATGTATAATTGTGGTCTTCGATATTTTTTGGAACACTTGCTTCAATTATATTGTTCTGACCAACAAAATAGACATCACTTTCAACGACTCCCAAATATAGAATTTCACAATAGAAAATTAGTGTGGTGTTGTGATGATAGATTTTTAAAGTAGGAATAATTTTCACTTGATTACTTTAAAAGGATTTTAATTATAAAGAAGTATCCTAAAATGTAAAACTAATTATCATTTTGAACGTTTCTACATTTAAGAAAACATTATCATGAAGCTCAGTGACATGTGTCTCGGACATTGCAGTCGTCCTCAACAAATACATTTGCTGTATTACTTGAAGAGTAATATATATACTGGCTAAGAGAGTGCTTTGAAATAAACTCTTAGGTTCCTACACTGACTCTGATATTTGCTAGTTCTGTAGAATTAGAAATTATTTCAAAGAGTAATTTTTGTACATTAAAATAGATAATGCACATATACCACTTAGCAAATTACTAAATAAAGATAACTACTATTACTATTATCTGTAGTTCCTTTAATTTCAGAAACATTTTATAATCCTGAAATTCGAACATTAGCACTATTATATTGTTAATGTTATATATTACTATGCATAAGTGAAATTTACACAGGAACATAGAATTTGTAAAGAGTTCTCTAATTCTTTTCTAATGTTACTGTCTTTCACAAGTGAAAGAAAAAATACAATCATCCAAAAACACATTCTTAACTCTGTCAATTTACAGGAAGCTTTCTACATATGGGTAGCTGAGCAGACAGTGGAGAGAGAGGAAAAGAGAGGAAGATAAAAAGAAAAATAAATAGAAAGAGTGAAAACAGGACAAAAGAAGCTACCTGTATATCAATCTGTGTTTTGAATAGCCACAACCCCACTTCTCAAGGCATCGACTAGGTCAGCATTTCTAGTGGGAGTTAGAGGGAAATCTAGTTAATTATCATTTTGCAGTTTTCTCTTGGGAGGTAAATGGCTCACATGACTTCATTTGGACAGGATATCCACAAGATTTTGTTAGTTTCTCTTCCATTCTTGTTGGATGACTTTTACAGGGGCAGATTTTTGATCAAGCACACAGTAAGCTGTATGTTTATTTCCTGAGCATCCTTGAACTAACTGAAAAAAAGAAAATATATGATACCCAAAAAATGCACAGGCAAGCACCTAGCTATTTTTTTTTTAATAAGCATTTGTTGGATTGAGTTGGAAAAATTCCAGAAATTGCACTATTTTATAAAAATAACATGAATGTATGTCTTTGAATCAGAAATCATATGTAGTCAGACACCACATACAATTCTTATGTCAGGGAATCAGGGAGAAGATTTAATATTTATTTTGATATGTAGAATTCTAAAATTATTGAAATTTTAAGAATATTCTGATTACAAATGTCAATACAAATATATAATTTTTCAATTTTCTAAATGTAAACATAAAACTTCTGGTGAGAAAAAGTTATCTTGGCAGCTTCAGAACAATTATCATCTCATAACCTTCATTTATGACAACATAAATACACGTTCGATTTCTTTTTCAGTCAATAATCTCTTTAGGAAAATTCCCAAATTCCCTTCCATTTCTTGCTTGTGTCAAGTCACATCCATCAAGTAAAAAAGTTCTATAAAACAATTTTGTGATGAGTTGTAAGGGTAAAAATATAGCCAGACTTTGTCTCCTGCTCTCATGTTACTCTGATGCCACTGGGCTACCAGCTGGTAAGTCATAGAACTGAAGATGGAGATAGGAAAGTTATCCAGTCTACAAACCTGTTCAGACTTTATTGAGGAATTCAGGAATAGCCAGTTAAGAAAGATATAGTCAGTTATCAGTGGGAATAAAAAGCATAGAAAATATTTATAAAGCATGGTAGTAGCATAGAAATAAAAGAGGTAACTTGCTATTAGTGCTATAGGAAAAACAATTATTTCCTACTGCATTCTTTTAAGTGGCAAATTTAACAATTACACTATGTTTTGTTCTGGTGATTGATTTGTTTCTAGCTCTTAATATTTGATAAGCTTTTCTTAGCTGGTCATATGTATTGTGTGTGTGTGTGTGTATATATACATACATAACTTGAAATCTATAATTACCTCTATGGAGATTCAGAAAAGGAGGTACTCCCCATGACCAACACTACCTTAGTTATTAACAGCCCAGATTGTAAACATTTTCTTTACTTTTTTATTCATCTGTGTGTAGTTAATATGTATTTTAAATTTCTTCATGATGAATATCTATATAACAAAATGGCAAATTCCAAACTTTAACATCAGGACCTAACCTCGAATATATTACATAGATTTTAATTTTATTTACTGTGGCTGTCAATATAGTCTTATTACTCTATTTCATTTTTGATCTTTAATGAAGTACCTGTGAGTTATGATGTGGAAAAATGTCAGGATGGGAAAATGATGATCTCCATTTTTTTTCCAGCCATGACATTTCAGTATTATGAGCTGTATCTCACAAGGTCAGGACTATGTGACCTACTTTCCTGTACTCATTATCTACTAATCCGAAGACAGAGGCCAAGAGAAAGCGGGGAGTATATTTTGTGAGGATTTCCTGACATGACTTTGTCCGATGTGTTACCTGGAAGGACAACATGAGGGAATATTATTCCTGGCTTTTTAAGGTGAAAAAATTTAAGTTGCATCATAAAAAAATTAACTCATGCCCCACTGTAAAGAATCAACAATCAGTTTATGTTCCCACCACCTTTTACCACCTTTGAGCGTGACAGAGAGGAAGATAGGTCACTTTTCATGAAATAATCCTTTTTGGACGCTTGAACAACATTTGTGAGAGTAGTAGTTGAAGAAGTGCAATTTTGAAGTGTGAAAAAACTGCCATTTTTTTTTCTTTTTGTAATCAGCATATAGTTTTAATGTGAAACAACAATAAAGTAATGCTCAAAGCTGTTAACAACTTAACTGTATCCAGAGTCACCTGCTAGGACACACATCAGAATCTTCACAGAAGGAAATATAATCCCAACCTGGGGATGTATTTCCCCAGAATCTTAGAATGAATTGAGAAAATTATTCTTTCCTGATATTTATTGTCTAAAATATGGTCACTATTCTTATCTCTAAAGAAAATCCATATTTAATTCCAAAAACGAAAACCTAGAACCTAATTCAAACACAAGTAGAGCAATACCGAACCAAACTAGCAGTCCAGGTACAAATCATCATGTAGTATGTAGTTGCCCATCCTAATCACCTAAATGGCTTAAGTGCAGCATACCTGGCGACTCAGAAACATGAAAATAATCACTAATATAAAAAATTAGCTACAGACTTTAGGGGTCATTTTTTTGTCAGCATTATTTTAGCTGTAGCTGGATAATACAATCATTAAGAATACGGACCTTGAATTTAAATTATGTTTACCATGAGAAATCATTTAACTTTTCTGTGATCAATTTTATAACTTGAAATATAGAGGCCGGGCACGGTGGCTCAAGACTGTAATCCCAGCACTTCGGGAGGCCGAGGCGGGCAGATCACGAGGTCAGGAGATCGAGACCATCCTGGCTAACACGGTGAAACCCTGTCTCTACTAAAAATACAAGAAAATTAGCCGGAGGTGGTGGCGGGCGCCTGTAGTTCCAGCTACTCGGGAGGCTGAGGCAGGAGAATGGCGTGAACCCAGGGCGGGGGTGGGGGGGGCGGAGCTTGCAGTGAGCCAAGATCGCGGCCACTACACTCCAGCCTGGGGCACAGAGCAAGACTCCGTCTCAAAAAAAAAAAAAAAAAAAAAAAAAAAAAAAAAAAAAAAAAAAAAAAAAAAAGAAAGAAAGAAAGAAAAAGAGAAGAAATATAGATATTTGCTTAGATTTTCTCAGAAAAAATAGGAAGGTCATTAATTAAGAATGTAGATAAGGGAAAAGGTGTCGAAGCGAGGAGAATGTAAACGTGAACGTACTTAGAAATATAAAAATATTCAGGGATAATGTTGTATGTCTTAAAAGTGGGTTATAGAAGTTAGATTACCAAAAAAATAAACTAGAAAGATGCAAGTTGGTGGTTGAGAGTGCGTAGAACGGGGTGAATCTGAGGTGATGGAGGGTTTTAAGTTACTGGTAATGACAAATTCTAAGAAAGGACCACACTGATAAACGTCCAGGGTGAGGGATAGTTTTATAAAAAGATTATTGGAGAAGAAAATTCAGTGAATTGAGAGAGATCAGAACATTGCAAATATCAATAATATGTTTATTGAAATAATAAAAAAAATAAGTGTTGGAGAGAGTGGAGTTAACCAGGAGCTGACAATCTCTGAGAAATGACAAGGAGTAGACTGGAAATCTCTAAGAAATGACAGGTCTTACAGATTACGGTGGCAGTAAGAGATCCTGATACTTAGATACTAATACTTATATGCTGATAAAGAAGATCTATTTGTTTTGAGGGGGAGGCACTGAAAATGCTCTTGAATGAGAAAAGAGAGACAAAGAGAATACCTAGCTCACCTGCAGGTGCAGTTTTATGAAAATAATCACCATTTGTCATCCCATTTTGACGCTAACTACCAGAGTGAGCAAACATTTCACAGGGCACAGTCTCCCACACTGCTCCCCTTCCCTGCCGAAACCAGCCACAAGTTTGGGACTTCCCAAGTTACCCACAGTTCTAACAAATGGCTACAAATATGGGAGTTCAATGGTTCAGTAAAACAACTCACAGAACTCAAGAAATGCTATTTAAATGACATTTGTATTGCAAGGATACAAATCAAGAGCTATTCAAGAACCATTGAGCAAGTTCTCAAAAGGTCCCAATACAGCTTTTCTGTGTCTTCTCTAATTGAATTAGAAAAATCAGATGCATCACTATCCTGGTACATCAGGATGTTCACCAACCAGAAGCTCTGATATCCAGAGTTTTCTAGAAACTTCATTCAATGGGCATGATTGAATCACCGGCCACGTAATAGAACTCAATCTTATGTGTTTTTCTCCTCTTCAGAGGTTGGGGTAATATCATCTGTCTCAAAGCCTCAATCCTCTCATCATATGCTTGGTCTTTCTGGGATGGCCAGTTCCAATTATAAAACTATCTAGGGACCCACCATGAGTCGTCACCGTAGGATAAACTCAGGCATGGTCCCAGGGACTTACCATTAACAAATAAAGCAAGGGGTTATTTTTCTTGGGAAAAATCCAAGGATTTAGAAGCTCAGACCCAAGAACTAAGGACAAAGACTAGACACTTTTTTTTTTTTTTTTTTTTTTTTTTTTTAATTATACAACAGTATTTAAGAGAGCTACAGGGAAATCTGTCCTTAAGAGAGAACCTGGTTTCCTTTGGAGCAAGAATGTGAATAGGTTTAGGATAGGCAAGATTCGGCTCATGAATCACCCTCAGAAGGTACAGTAAAAAGATTTCAGGAGTTAGGAAAGAACGGTAGATATCAGAAAGTGGACTGTTCAGAAAGTAGACTTTGAAAAGTTTTATCAGGATTTGAATACAGAAGATGAAGACAAGAAACTGAGACAGCTAAACCTTACACCAATTCAAACTGCTATAAAAATAATGAGATTAATGCTGATGGTTTACCGTGAAAAGTGATATAAGGACTGTGAATACTGACAAGAAGCATTGAAAGTTGGTAACTTCTTTTTTAACTTGTGCCAAAGGAGTTTTTGAGGTGGGAAGAGGCTTAGAGATTACAAAGCGCTACTGGTAAATCAGTCAGTGTAAAATATTGTGTGGTCTCAGAAAAACAGAATGTCTTCTCTCACCTAAATAATCATGATTCTGACTTCTCACTTATAAAGACTAAATCTTAAAAAAATATAAGTCCTAAATTATGTACTCTTTTGTATCTACCCTATTTTATTCAATAGAAAATCTTTAATAACTTATAATTGCTTCATAGATTATGGTTTACAGAATATTTGATTTTATATTATTTAAGTATCACATAAAATTAGGATGCTGTGCCCACCTCTGATGAGAGAGTAGTGTCTGACCCCATAACACATATCTGCTCAATAATAAAGCCATGATTTAAATGAATATTTCCCATTTTAAATTTTTTTCTGCCTTTCCATCAGTTCTCAGTGTTTCTCTATTTAGGGAGAAGAGCTTATTTTATATAAGCTCATATATTCATAGCACTACTAAAATGTCATTAGGTATACTAAACCAACTTAGCTATGTTTGAATACTGAAGCGAAATGTTGTTTAGATGAACAGTTTCTTCAAGACTTCCTGATTTTCTACTTTCCCTTTGATTCACATATATCCTTGATAGGTTTATGCATCATTATGCCACAGAAAACTATAGAGAGAGCTGTGACATCCTAATGTATGTATCTATTCTGAAGTTAACAAGACTTGTCAGTAACAATAATTCTTCTTGCTTTCCTTTTAGGATTTAGGTCTTAAAAATCTAAAGGAAGTTGCCTTTACAAATTTATTTTATGAATACTTACGGTGCCCCTCCCTAACAGGTTAGCTGCTAGGAATAAATTGAAATTATTCAATAAAACGTAAGTGAAGTGCCCAGTGTTGCCAATTCATTAGAAAGGTGGATTGTTATTACTCCACTAGCATATTACACATAATGTAGGAATTTTCAGCAAATTATAAACCAACTTTTATATTGGTGCATATTTTAGTTTAGAGTCTCTCTTAATTTTGAGCACCAGATTTATTTAATATGTGTTTTTGATGTTTTCTGTGGCCAATATTTATTTACTAAATTACATAGATAACCAACATAAACTGCAACCAAGAGAATGAGTCATTAATATTACAATGGATCCATAGAGAACTATATTTTAGATCTATGAGGATCTGGAATGTGCCAGTCCTGCCAAAGTGGTCTTTTCCATGATCAGGGAGCAGCTTCCCTGCTTCTTGTTCTAATGTGTTCATCTTTGTTTGCTGATGTTTTCCATCTCAAAGGAGAGAAGAAGGAAGAAACCACAGCAATAATTACCAACTAAGCAAGTCATTATCATTATAATAGATGTGAAATTAAAATGGTAAGAGCTTGGCATTATTCAAATTTTCAATCCATTCTGTTAATCTTTATATCATATTTAAACTCCTCACAGGCTTCTTTTGATCTGCAGATGTGTTGTAATACCTAAAGTAACTTAGGAAATCGTGACTTAATCCACTGATCAAGTCTTTTAGGCCAAGTCTCTAGGTGTATCAGAGCCCTGATCCTTATGACCCTTCAAAATGTCTTTCTGAGGAGTTAATAGAGAACAGATGTTACCTAAGGCAGCAGCTGTTACAATTAGACAAATGGGGAAAATTGGCAAATGATCATTGCAGAAACTCTTTAAATAGACCATCCATTTCCTTAAAAGTCAATAAAACATTTTGAAAAGGTCAGAAAAGGTACACAATCATGTGTCTGCACACAGACATTCATTACAAATGCTTTCAAAAAAAGACAACTTTTATTGAAATGAAAATTCTTAGATGTTCATTTGAAATAGGTCAATGATTACAGTTATGGAAAGTATACCGTTCTATATTGGAAAAATCAAGTTCAGTTCGGTTATATTGAGTTTTCAAGTTTATATCCCTTACTTTTTTTTTTTTTTTTTGAGTCAACAATATCTTCTTAATGGCTTAATGTGTGCCCAATGTTTTAATGCAAAACTTAGTGAAAAAGAACATTGGTCTATTTCTTTCTTTCCTTTTTTTTTTAAATTTTGAGACAGAGTTTTGCCCTTGTTGCCTATGCTGGAGTGTAGAGCTGTGATCTCGGCTCACTGCAACCTCTGCCTCCTGGGTTCAAGCGATTCTCCTGCCTCAGCCTCCCGAGTAGCTGGATTACAGGCGCCCGGCCCCTACATAGGGGTAATTTTTGTATTTTTAGTAGAGATGGGATTTCACCACTTTGGTCAGGCTAGTCTCAAACTCCCGATCTCAGGTGATCCTCCCGCCTCGACCTCCCCAAATGCTGGGATTACAGGCATGAGCCACTGCTCCTGGCCTACATTGGTCTCTTTCTTAGTTTAGAAGCTCACCTTCTGTCAACAGAAAGAGACATGAGTATGTTATGCTGTGACTGCTAGCAGAATTGATGGAGAATTAATCTTTCTGACAGGGAAGGGAAACCTTATAAAAAAGGCATATTTGGCTTGGGTCTGGGAGATTGAAAAGAAATTGACAAGCAGGGGAAGAAAAGACAAGCAATCTTACCACTGGGAGCTCTGAACACTACACAGAGTTGTGAAAGCACACTGCAGGTTAGAAAACAGGGCCGGGCGCGGTGGCTCAAGCCTGTAATCCCAGCACTTTGGGAGGCCGAGACGGGCGGATCACGAGGTCAGGAGATCGAGACCATCCTGGCTAACACCGTGAAACCCCGTCTCTACTAAAAAATACAAAAAACTAGCCGGGCGAGGTGGCGGGCGCCTATAGTCCCAGCTACTCGGGAGGCTGAGGCAGGAGAATGGCGTAAACCCGGGAGGCGGAGCTTGCAGTGAGCTGAGATCCGGCCACTGCACTCCAGCCTGGGTGACAGAGCAAGACTCCGTCTCAAAAAAAAAAAAAAAAAAAAAAAGAAAACAAACAGGATGTCAGAATTGGACGGAAGAACACCGGTCTTCAAATTACAATGTGCATCAGAATCATCTAGAATTCCTGTTAAGAATGCAGGTATCTGGGCCTCATCCTGGATATTCTGATCCTGTAAGACTTGGATGGTGTCTGGGAATTTGCATCTTACTAAGCAAACCTTATTACTCTGATGATGTCAGGGACTACATCTTAAAACATATTTTTTAAATAAATGATTATTGAAATGTGTTCTCCAGACCAGTATCACCATAATCATTACCTGGAAACTTTTTAGAAATGAAAATTCTCAGCACAATCTCAGACTTGCAGAAACTCGAGGTGAGGCTGGGTTGTTTGTGTTTTAACAAGCCACTTAGCAGATTATAATGCACGATGAACTTGGAGAATCATTGCTTTCAATTGTACAAATATTTTAGATCTTCATTGGCTAGGAAATCTCATCTTTTGACCAGTTTCCAGAAGTGAGCTAAACTTGATATTGCATACTTAATAGTAACTTTATGTGTGAAAACCTTTTGATGATAGGAGTAATATCCTCTACTCCTATAGCAGGAATAAAACTCAGAGAGATCCATTGAGTTTAAACCATTAATTATTGCCTGTATCTCTTTGATGATCTGATTTTAGATTAAATATCTGACTTTATGGTATATAAATATGGACCAGGATCCAGTTTGAAGTAATATAAAAGATTGTCCCAAAATATATACTAAATTATAATTATCTGTCTGGAGACTTTGTGTGTTTTACAAATATTTTAGCAAATTCAGTTAGACTGATTTTTGGAGTTTGTTGCAATGTTTTTCGTTTTTAAAAACCTTTTAGGTTCGCAGGTACTTGTGAAGGTTTGTTACACAGGTACACTTGTGTCACGGAAGCTTGTTGTATAGTTTATTGCATCACCCAGGTATTAAGCCCAGTACCCAATAATTATCTTTTCTGCTCCTCTCCCTCCTCCCACCTTCCACCCTCAAGTAGACCCTAGTGTCTGTTGTTTCCTTCTTTGTGTTCATGAGTTCTCATTATTCAGCTCCACTTATAAGTGGGAGCATGCAGTATTTGGTTTTCTCTGTTGTGTCAGTTTGCTAAGGATAATAGTCTCCAGCTGCATCCATGTTCTCACAAAAGATATAATCTCATTGTTTTTTATGACTGCAAAGTATTCCATAGCGTATATGTATATACCACATTTTCTTCAATCTGTCATCGATGGGCATTCAGGTTGATACCATGTCTTTGCTACTGTGAATAATGCTGTAGTGAACATTAGCACGCATGTGTCTTTATGGTAGAAAAATTTTATATTCCTCTGGATATAGAACTAGTAATGTCATTGCTGGGTTGAATGCTAGTTCTACTTTTAACTCTTTAAGGAATTGCCACATTGCTTTTCACAAAGACTGCACTTATTTGCATTCCTACCAACAGCGTATAAGGGTTCCCTTTTCTCTGCAACCTCACGAACATCTATTATGTTTTGACTTTTTAATAATAGCCGTTCTGACTGTGGTTTTGATTTGCATTTCTCTAATGGTCAGTGATGCTGAGTTTTTTCACATGATTATTGGCCACGTGTATATTTTCTTTAAAAGTATCTGTTCATGTTCTTTACCCACTTTTTATGGGTTTTTTTTTTTCTTGTAAATTTGTTTAAGTTTCTCATAGATGCTGAATATTAGACCTTTGTTGGAGGCATTGTTCAATGATGGAAAAGCAGCTACTATGCATTCAGAGATAGATGGAGGTTAAAAAAAATAAAGCAAGTTTCCTATAATCTGTAGCTTACAATATTCTGGTAGAAATAGCTGCATGCCAAATAAGCATTTTTTTAAAAAGCCAAAGAAGAGTATAATTATTTATATTATAATCCCTGTATGTTAAATTTCAAACTACATTTTTGATAACCTCTGGGGTCAGTACATGTATAATCTTCTGTTCGTATTTTACAATATAAGTCCATGGTATTGACTGAAATTAATCAAAAGGAAAAAGTAATTTGTTTTGTTTTTGCATAAAACTGATATTTTTAATGTTATTTCTACCCAAAATAAACATAGAATCCTGTTAGAATATGTCTTGGAAATTATTATTACTGAAACTTCAGGTATGACCTTTTAGAGACAGGGCGATTTTCTTGGAGACAGAAGGGACATTGGATCTAGGCAGATCTGGATTCCCTGACTTGTGGCAGTTTTTTTCATCTCTCTGGAGCTCTGTTGCCTCTTCTGTGTACCTGTGAACTGTTGGTAATAAATCCTACAATATGTCGTTATGAAATAATTAAGCAAGACGGAGCTTTTGAAGAGCCTGATATTTGGTTGGTGCTCAATAAATTTTAGTTTTATTTGACATATATTCTCTTCTATGGCTTATAATTTCCACATATTGGGCATTAACTGTTTGCTGCTCCATTTCACACAATATCTCTTTGAAGTTTAAGGACTCAGCTTTAAAAAATAAAATTGTTACAATAGACTGTTTCCTTATTGCCATGCAGAACATGAATACTTGGTATAGATCTACTGTGTACCATGCATTCATGTTAGTTTCAACAGACAGTTGGAGTGAATGGTAAAATGTAGGATTCCAGACTACAGAATTAAAGCAAGAGAGATGGTTTGGATTGGCTGACATTTAAGGCAAGAATGGCTGGGATGAGTAATAGAAGGAATACAAAGAAAGTGAAAAGATACAAGCCAAATGCTACTTAGGTTTCAGTGCTAGCATTGGCTGGCTCTCTGAAGGTTTCTTAATATATACAAAATTCCTTCTTTGTTATTAATATTTTTGTTCTATTTTGACTTTTTCATCATTACTTATAAAAAGTAAATTTTTGTGTACTTTTTAAGCATGAAGGCAATAGGGAAAAAATTAAGAATCTGCTTCATATTTCATAGAAATTCTAGAAAACAACCTACCAGACAGAAGCGCTTTCAGTTCATGTCTATTTATCAAAGCTGAGAACTAATATGAAGAAGTGTCTCTCTATTGGCTTTGAGGACAACAGTAGTTTTTGCATATTTATTAAATACAGAAATAGTTTATTGCATTGGGCTAACCACTGCTTTAGGCGCCAGTGTTGCAGAGATGAATAAAAGAAAGTCAATATTACCGAGTAGCTCAGGATCTCAGAAAAAAAAAGACATCTGGTTCCCACTACCTAAGAGCCTGTTCATAGCAAAATAGTTTCCACTTGAACAGCAAAATTCATCACTTAACAGATCGTGACTAAAGATACAATGGAAGGGTAGTTTGGGAAGAGGTTTAATTTTCTCTTTTCTAGGATCTATTATCTAACATCATAACTGGATTCTATAAAATAATTTAATTTATTGGAAAGTAAGAACACTAAGATAGGAGCAGAACAATATGTGTTCCTTCTTCCTTCTGAATGCTTTATGGATTTATAAAGGCATGTTAGCAATACAATATCTAAAAGAGTTATATTATAATGTTTTATGCATCATGTTACAAATAGATGACATAAAATATCACATTGCTTTATAAGATGCCATGATTAGTGGGATTATTTTAGTGTTTGTGATAAGAAAATACTAATACAAAACACTATTTTCATGTTTATGTATATTTTTTCTTTTAAGAATTTTTCTAAAATATGTTTCTAGTAAATGTCTGAGAAGAGAGCATGTCATGTGAAGTGAAGCATTTATTTGAGGCTGGACTTCTTTTCACAATTATAATTGTGGCTGCTGATCTTGAAAGGAAATAAATGTTTCTTAGGAATTTAAAAATCTGATCCATATTCCAGCAATTATTCTGATAATTAATATAATTTGTATCCCCCCAAGATACGTCTACAGCCAAAGCACATATTTTAAAAGATGAGATGACCATAAAAAGTGACTTTCAGATTTGTATAGTTTTATTTATTGACTTTGTTAGCAATACATGTTGAATATAAATTTTTCAAATCACAATATTTATAGGACATTATTTGATCCTTTTGTCCTAAGCTTAATGATATGAATATTTTTCTATCTTTTATCCTGAAGGTTTTTTTTAAGGAGATGATTCTGTATAATTTAAAGAATGGAGTAATTCTAAAATGAAAAAAATAATAATTGCTCATGCTTTTTAAGAATGTTGAAGAATGTTGCAATGTGCTTATACTTATTCTAACCTTTTTGCATGCATTCATTTAGATAAGTCTATTATTTTCATTTTCATCTTACAAATGAGGAAACTGAAGCTCAGAGACATGTATAAATTATTTGCTAAAAGCTGCACAACTACAGATTTGACCTCTGTAGGTCAGAAGCAGTAGAGTACAGAACCAGTGGCTATACCCTTAAACTCTCAGTTCTGTTGATTCTTTCATTTCATCCTTGTAACACGAAGAATGACAAACTAATTTGTTTAAACATCCTAATTGATGACTATTTTTAGAACTGAGTGTAAAATTATATCCTTTCTCCCTCAGATTTCTGTATCATACCTAGTAATCCAGAGAAGATTGAAAGTAGTACTGAAATTTGCCCACACACCGTTTAGTGTATTTTGTAGCCTAGCATTGTAATGAATTACTTTTAGCGCACATAGAACAATGAAAATGAGTAAAAAACAATGTCTACCATATTTACTTTTAGAAGATTATAATGATTTGAATAGAAAAAAAAAAAAAAACAAGATTTTCTTCCTTCTTTACCTTCTATGTCCCTCTGCTCCTCCTCATCTTCCTCCTTCTTCTTCAAATAATTACTTGCTGAATCTCATCCCTCTGGAAAAAACAGATATTGTTCTTGTGAAATGGCAATACAAACAAAAATTGGCCAGCTGTTGCACACCATCTTTGTTTCCTGTCCACTTAGACCTTAATGCTATGAAATTCTCCAAATAATTGTGAATGTTTGTTCTCGGTAATTTTGTATATTTTTTTAGAACTAAGCAAAATAATGTAAGTCATGAATCAAGATGTGAGAAATAGGAATAAATACATAAAAACGGAGAGTGTTCAGAGAAAACAGGATTTTAAAAGAGCCATTTTATTATTTTCTGTTCACTGCTATCCAGTGCTATGGTGAAAACTCAAGGCAAACTTTCTTCTGGACTCAACAGCTTATGGTTCCTTCTTAGTTGTTAATTATATATTGCATTTCATTTACTGTATAGCTCTAATATTTAATGTAAAGTTATCCATAGCCTCACAAATAAAAGTTTCTTATCCAACTTCACACCAAAAGCCTCTATCTCAAAAGGACTATCATAAAGCTTATTTGTTCAATCACATGGAATTTCTGAGATAACTTTATCCTCCTTTATCTCTAAGGTTCAGGAAAATTAGAAAATAAAGGCGAAAAACATTAAAGTTTTCTTAATATCACTATGTCAGTCAATTTGTCCTGCTATAACAAAATACTTGAGACCGGGTAATTTATGAACAGCAGAAATGTATTTCTGAAGGCTAATATATCCAAGAACAAGGTTTGGTGACTGGTGAAGGCCTGGACTCTTTTTCCAAGATAGTGACCTGCTCTTCCTCCTTGCATGTTGCAAGGTGGAATGGCGAAAGGGACAAATGCTGTGTTGGCACATGGTAGAAGAGCAGAAGAGAGGGAACTCACTCACTCAAATGCCTTAAAAAGGGTCCTAGTCCCATCTATAGGGGTTTCATTACTTAATCACCTCCTAAAGACCCTAGCTCTTAATACTATCACATCGGTGATTAAGTTTCAACATATAAGCAATGGAGAACATATTCAGATCATAACATTCCACCCCTTGCCTCTAAAATTCAAGTGCTGTAACTTAATTGTCAATAAGACAGCATTAAGAAATGGGATCTTTAGGAGGGGATTAAGTCATGAAAGCAGACCCCTCATGTATGCAATTAAGGCCCTTATAAAGGGGCTTGGGGAAGTGAGCTCATTCTCTTCTACTCTTTCACTATGTGGGGACACAGCCTTTGGCCCTTTTGTCCTTTTACCTTCAGCCATGTGAGGATCAAGACAAGATACCATTTTGGCAGCAAACCCAGGGCCATCACCAAACATTGAACCTGATTGCTCCTTGATTGTGAGATCCTCAGCCTCCAGAACTGTGAGGAAATAAATTTCTGTTGCTTATAAATTACCTATTCTCAGCAGCATAAACCCATTATGGTAGCACAAACAGACTAAGATCAAAATGTGTACCAGAAACATGGGGAGCTGCCGTAAAAATTACCTAAAAAAAGTAAGTGGCTTTGGAACTGGGTAATGGGTAGAAGATGGAAGCGTTTGGCAGTGCATGCTAGGAAAAGCCTGGACTATCATCAAAGCACATTAAAGGAAATTCTGGTGAGAACTCAGAAGAGGAGAGCTGTAAAGAGAGCATATACCTTCTTATTGATAATCTAAGTTATTGTGACCATAATGCTAGTAGAAATATGGACAGTAAAGCCCAGTCTGATGGAGCATTAGAGACGAATGAAAAGTATCTTATTGGAGACTGAAGGAAAAGTTGTCCTTGTTATAAAATGACAAAGAATTTGGCTAACTCCAATCTGTGTCCTAGTACCTTGTGGAAGGCAGAATTTAAGAGAAATGAACTAGGATATCTGGCAGAAAAAAAATCTGTAAACAAAGTTTTCAGGGTGCTGCATGGCTTCTCTTAAATGCTTATAAAAATATTAGAAAAGAAATAAATGAAAGGAGACATTTATAATCAAAAAGGAAGAAGAATTTAAATATTTGGAAAGTTTTCATCCTGGTCAGGTTGTAAAAGTGTATTTGAGATAAAACTCCAAGGGTGTGGCCAAGTGAGCATTTGATAAGGAAATTAATATGGATAGAAGGAAGCCAGATGATAATCCAGACAAAGAAAGAATGATTTTGAAGGCATTTTAAAGATTATTAGTACCGCCCCTCCCATCACAGGCCCAGAGTGCCATTGTCAAAGGAAGGGCCCAGAGCACTCCTGGGGCACCAAAATTTGCTGTCCAGAGAAGCCTCAAGTCTTTGCTTTCAACTTTCCACTGAAGCGTTCCTCCACTGCCTCAGTTGTGACTCATGTGGGCCTAGTTGCAGCTCAGATTCCTTTCTGTAATTCACAAGTGGTCAATCTTGGTGGCATCCTTAGAGTGTTACCTCTATAGGAATGCAGAGTGTGAGAGTTGTGGAGGAATGGCTATCTTTACCTATATTTCAAAGGATGCTCCAAAGAGCCCAGGCAGAGAACTGTCACAGAGGTGGGACTGCCACAGAGAACCCCCACTAAGGTCATGCTTAGTGGAGCCATAATTGCTGGAGACACCAAAGAGTGCACCCACTAGGGTGATGTCTAGTGGAGCTGTGGGGTCGGAGCCGCCACTGAGGCTCCTGTGTTGTAAAGCCACCAGCATGCAACTCAAACCTGGGAAAGCCACAGGGACTAGGCTCCAATCTGTGAGAGCTGTAGCATGGACTGCTCCTGGCAAAGTCATTGGGGTGTGGTCCTCTAGAGTTTGGGGGTCCATCTTCCACTCCAGTGTTTCTGGAAGGCAGTACATGAAGTTCAAAGATGATTCTCAAGCTGCAAGGTTTAGTGTTGTTTGCCTTTTCGGGTTTTGGCCTTCTTTGAGACCTCTTCCACCTTTCATCTTTCACATTTCTCCGTTTTGAAATGAGAGTATCTGTCCTATTTCTGTCCCACAATAGTATTCAGTAAGCACATAGCTTGTTTGATTTTACACATTCACTACTGGAAAATAAGTTGCCTTATATCTAATTTATATGAGGCTCTGGACTTTAAAATTTTGATTTGCTGCTGAGATGAGTTAAGATTTTGGGGGCTGTTAGAATTAAATGAGTGTGTTTTGCATGTGAGAAAGATGAGTTTGGAGGGCCAAAGGTGAAATGCTGTGGTCTGAATGCCACCCAGAATTCAGGTTGAAACTTAATTCAGGTGGTATTAAGAGTTGGGCCCTTTTGGGATATGATGAAGTCATGAGGGCTCTGCTTTGATGAGTGGATGAGTATCTTATGAAAGGGCTGCAGGGAAACAGCTTAGTCCCTTTTTATTCATCTGCTCTTCAGTCATATGAGGACACAGCATTTGCCCCCTGTGCTCTTTCCATTCTTTCCACCAGGTGAGGACACCTAGACGGTGCTATCTATGAGAAAGGAGCCTTCATCTGACACTGATGAACCTGCCAGTGCCTTGATCTTGGACTTCTTAGCCTCCCAAACTCTGAGAAACAAATTTCTGTTGTTTATACATTAAATAGTCTCAGATATTTTGTTATAGCAGCACAAACATACTATGGCAACAGCCATCTAAAAATAACTACTATAAATATTTATGCATGGCTTTTTAACATCATTCTGTGTCCATTTTATAGAATCTCCCAATATTAGATAGACAAGCTACCTAATTTGTGGAAATCAGTGCAGGAAAAAAAGGCACAATTCCTTCTTCAGAAGTTATTAAGATTTTCAAGATGGAAAAAATGGAGCATTAATCCTGGCTCTTCTAAGCAATTACGCAGGTCACATACCCATGAAAGCAGCCCTGGTTTGTTTAAGGAATGAGTGTGTGACTGTTGTGGAATTATTTAAAGAAACCAAAGATCTTTTAAATGTATTGTGGAAAATGCAGGATGACATCAGTGAGGAAATACTGCAAGTACTTACTATTTCTGCATATCCCAATTATAAGGAGAATGATATTCAAATGGAGTTAAGAATCCATGTGCACTTTATTGTTAAGAGAAAGAAAAGAAAAGTGGAGCTATCCCAGAAATGCACGTGGTGAAAAACAGATTTGAGAAATAAATTTAAAATGCTACTTGAATGAAATAGCCAAATAGTAGGTCAGAGATAGTTTGACCTATATCATGTTTCCTGATATAACCTGACTAGAGGATATATCAGGAAATGTTTATTCTACTTTATTAAAATTAATTCCTATAAAAGGGTTGCAGCATGAAAGTTTCTAGGCAAATTGGTGATTGAATGTTTGCTAATACTTTACTAAAGTATAACCTTTGACTATTTATCATTTTAAACTTGTAATTTCCTCTTTAATACAAGAGTACTGATAAATTTTGTACTTCTTTTGCAAATTGGAGAAAAATGGGCTGATTTGAGATTACCAGTAATGCAGTTTTGCTTCTGCCCTTGAGAAACTTGGGATTTATGTTTCCTAAGATTTCTCTCACCTTCCTTGTAAGTAATCATCAAACCTTGAACCATAAATAAAGACATATATTTGCAAGTGGTAGAAACAAAAGTATAAGCATATTTATTCCTTGCATATTTCTGACAAGAGCATAAATCACCACTAGCAATTACTTTGTGAATTTTGTTGGGTAATTGATTTATAGTCAATTTCAGATTATTTGCTATAATGGAAAGAAGCAATAATGTGAAGAATTCAGTGATGTAGATGATACAAAAAGAATAATTTGTGTAAGTGTTGCATCAAAATGTATTTGGTTGAATTTATTATTAACATGTTATTATTAATATTATCATTAATATTATTTCTATAATATTGGTATAACTAAGATAGTATAATATTGTTAGCAATAGTTAATATTAACCACATGTAATTTATGTTTAATATTAACTAATTATTAGATAACACTGTAATATTCACATTATGTACTTTAGGACACATACCACCCTATGATAAACTTGATCATATTTATCACACTTCTCCGAGTTTCTCTCTAGCCTGTGAGCTTCTTAAGCCATGGGGGTAATTAATTATCCTTTTTTAACCAAGATTAATAGTGCATTGATCTGAGCACAGCTACACCTCAATAAATATTTGTTACAGGAAAGAAAGGAAGAAAAAGGGAAGAAAGGAAAGAATAAAGAGATGATAGAAGGAAAGGCAGAAAGAGGAAAGGGATAACCCTATATTTACAGATCATATGGGCAGGGCATGGTGGCTCACACCTGTAATCCCAGCACTTTGGGAGGCTTAGGCAGGTGGATCATCTGAGGCCAGGAGTTTAAGACCAGCCAGACCAACATGGAGAAACCCCATCTCTACTAAAAATACAAAATTAGCGGGGCACAGTGGCACATGCCTGTAATCCCAGCTACTCAGGAAGCTGAGAGTATCACTTGAACCTGGAAGGCGGAGATTTCGGTGAGCCGAGATCATGCCATTGCACTCCATCCTGAGCAACAAGAGCAAAACTCCGTCTCAAAAATTAATTAATTAATTAATTAATTAATTAATTAATTAATTAAAGATTGTATGGCACTATTGGGAGAACACATGCAAAGAAAAACTAGAGAAAAACAGGTAATAATATATAATTAAATGTTATAATATATTTTAATATTGAAATGTCTTACATTATGTCACAAAAAGATACTAGAACTGTCCAGGTAAGTTTCTTGGAAGAGATTGGGTATGTATAGTGACTTGGATTGGTCTTAGGCTTTGTGTCAAATGTCCATGGACAAAGCCAAAGTTGTAGAATTATATTTCAAAGAGAGGAAGTTGGCTGAATAAAGGTTGGAAGTGAGAAGGGTGAGGTTTATGCAAAAGATAGTAAGTCTGAAGCAAAGGGTTCTGATGTTTTATTTTTTAAATTTTTTCTTTATTTTTATTAACATAGAAATAAAGTTATATTAAACACACTCCTTAATTTAGGGCATACTATGTTTTTTCTTACTTTTATCTCAATTCCCAGTCCACTCCATAAAGTGTTGCTTTTATATGTTTTAAATGTAAATCATGTTTTCTTTTCAATGAATCCCATTCTGTTCCCTACTCTTCTCACTCAGCATCACTTTCCAAGATGCATTCATGTTGCAGTAAAGATCTTTCTATTTCTTCACTTCTAAAGGATCTCATATGTCATTTACATATGCCCAGCTTTAATCAGTCACACCCTGAGGCCCAAAGAAGGGTCTCTATCATGCTTCACTATGGCCTTCCTCTGGTTGTGCCTCCCCATATTGTAAGATGTCTAGGGGGGCTGCTACTGTTTGAATGTTTCCCCCAGAACTAATATGTGGAAACTTAATCTCCAGTGTGATAGCAGTAAGGGCTGGGGGCTTTGGGAGATGAGTAAGTTATGAGTGGAGTGCTCATGGATAGAATAAGTCATGTTATATGAAAGGTTAAGGTGAGTGCCCCAGCCTCTTTTCCCTTATGGCTCTTACGGCCTGTGGGGACACTGCTTTCCTCTCCTCTGGAGGACACAGCACAAGGTGTCATCTTGGAAGGAGAGAGCAAGCCTTTACCAGACACCAAATCTGCCCTCATTTTGATCTTATACTTCTTAGTTTCCATAACTGTAAGAAAAAATATATATGTGTGTATATATATATATATATATTTGCAAATTACTCAGTTTGTAGTATTTTATTACAGCAGCAGGAATGGAGTAAGACAGAGCCAAAAGGACTTGCTCATCAAGAAAATACAAAAATGCACACGGCTACTCCCCGGGGATGTTTAGAATATATTTCTGTTACCCAGGACCTTAAAGCTTTCTGCCCAGATGTCCTCAGACCATTTGTCTTCCAGAGCTACACTGGATTCATTCTCCAAAATCAAACCGTGTCTCTGCTAAGCCCCTAGGCTGGGTGGGTGTGCAGTGAACACAGAGATTGAGAATGGAGTGTTAATGTGTGAACTGAAGTTCCCACACACCTGCAGATTGAACTCTCTTCCAGTGTAGGATAGAGCAGGATCAGAATGCTGGAGGAGAAGGAGGAGATGAGAGTGACAGGGAACAGAAGGCCAGTGGCAGAAATAGGCTCAGGTACTTGCCTCATTGGAGAAGGGCATTTGTATAGAAAATGTATATGTGTGTGTGTGTGTGTGTGTGTGTGTGTGTATACACACACAGAAGCATGAGTTTAATAAATTTACATGATCCCCAGAAAGTTCAACTCCTGGGGGTATATCCAGAAAAAAAACTCTCATCTAAGTTACCAAGCAAATATTCATCTTGTAACTATCTATGGTAGAAATGAATTGGAGACGATCTATTATCTCTCATTACAGTCAAATAAAGTCTTTAAGTTAGGATTAGGTTTATTTGATCTTGTTAACTCACTATCTATTTATACTTATTTATCTGTCAATCAATCCATTGATCTATCTATATCTATCTTACATATGTGTTATGTAAATTTTACAACTTTTGCTTTGAAAGCTTTATATATTTATTTTTATTATATTGCCTTTAAAATATATAGTCACAATAATGTAGTTCTAAATATTTACTATTTAAAAAATTTTTATTTTAGGATTATTTTTATAAATGAATAGACTTCATTTTTAGAACAGTTTTTAGCTTACAGAAAAAATGAGCAGAAATTACAGAGTTCCCATATATTCCCTCTTTCTCTGCCCTCAGTTTCCCCTATTATTAACACTTACATTGGTTTAACACATTTATTAAAGTTGGTGAACTTATATTGATTCATTATCATTTGCTAAAGTCTATTATTTGCATTAGGGTTTACTCTTTGTTTGTGTAGTTCTATGGGTTTTGCCAGATGCATAATGTTATATATCCACCATTACAGTTTCATCCACAGTAGTGTCAGTAGTGTCTCAGTCCTAAAAATCCCTTCTGATTCTCCTGTTTATCTTTATCCCTTCCATTCTCTCAAGCCCTAGCAACCATTGATGGTTTTACTGTCTCTATAGGTTTTTTTATTTTCCAGATGTCATATCATTGCAATTATATAGTATGTAGCTATTTCAGACTGGGGCTTCTTTCACCTAGCAACATGCATTTAAGGCTCCTCCATATATTTTTGTGGCTTGATAACTCATTTCTTCTTATTGCTGAATAGTATTCCATTGTATGTTCATAACAGTGTGTATTACATTTCTCCAGAGTAATAAAACCGATATGATGTGTACATACATAGAAAGAGATTTATTATAAAGAATTTACTCACACAATTGTTAATGCCAACAATTTGAAAATCGTCAGTGTGGGCTAACAGGCTTAAGACACTGGAGAGCAAAATCATGTGGTTTCAGTCCAAACGTCAGCATGCTAGGGACTCAGGACAGCTGATGGTACATTTGAAGACCAAAGGCTTTCCTCTTGCTTGTGGAGGCCGGCTGATTGGATCTTCAGCTGACTGGCCACCCACAGTATGAAGGCAAATCTGCTTTATTTAAAGTTCACCATTTTAAATATTACTTTCATTTGAATAAATGCCCTCCAAATTGACACATAAGATTAATCATCACAGAGAGATTTTCATTCATTCACTTACTGAAAGACTTCTTGGTTTCTTCCAAGTTTTGGCATATGAATAATTATGTGATAAACCTTTGCCGGCAGGTTTTGTGTGGACATAAGTTTTCAACTCATTTGGGTAAATACCTAGAAGTATGATTTCTGGATCAAGTGATAAAGCAATGTTTATCTTTATAAGAAATTGGCAAACTGTCTTCCAAAGTGGCTGTAGCATATTCCATTTCCACCAACAATAACAAGAAACACTATTGCTTCACATCCTTGCCAGCAGCATTTGTTGTTGTCAGTGTTTTAGATTTTAGACATTTTAATAGGTGTACTGGTATCTCGTTGTTTTAATTTGTAATTCCTTAATGACATATACTGTTAAACTTTTTTTCATATGTTTACTTGTCATCTGTGCATCTTATTTGATGACGTGTTAGTTGATTTGGTGAAATTTGTATTTTGTATTCTTGACCTTTGAGACTTCTGTGTATAGTTCAGATGAAAATCCTTAAATATATATATGTTTTGCAAATATTTTCTCCTAGTCTGTAGATGGTCTTTTCATTCTCCTAGCTTTGCCTTTCACTGAGCAGTTTTTAATTGTAATAAAATCGAACTTAACAATTTTGTCTTATGCAGATTAGGCTTTATGTGTTGTTTATAAAATGTCATCACCAGACTCCAGGTCACCTAAATTTTCTCCTATAATTTTCTAAATCATTTATAGTTCTATGTTTTAGGTTTAGGTCTAAAATTGTAATCTAATGGTTTTTTCTTGTAATTTTTAAATATAACAACACTTTAATTTCTCAATTTACTTTTGATCCCTAATTTCAATGAATTAAGGTAAAAACATAATGTTTGGTACGCTTCATTTGTTTGTGAAAATTAATTTTTATTTTGCATTCATTGGTTATGCAGTTCTCTATATATAAAATATATGTGCACACTTATACACATATAGATGTTCTAATAGTATGTACTTACACTGTTACACATGATGATATATATATGTATATACAAATAGTATTCTATGACTTTGTGTTTATTAATGAAATAATAAAGCATTGTGATGTATGTATTCACAGCTCTCTGTTTGGATCTAAAAACTTCCGAGAATAATGTAAATGCAAACAAGGGAGAAGGCCATGAATTGTCAGTGGTGGAGGGGGATGCAGGATGGCAGTGGTAAGTAGAAGAGGGATGGGGGATGTCTGCACACTCAGAGCCAGCCCTCCTTGTGCTACCACAGTCTTGTAAGAAACTAAGAGAGTCACACATGTCTAAATTTAAAATCAGCACCACTCCTTATATGAACAGGAGTGGGGCAAGATTTTAGAGGTTATAAATCAAGGTGGTAAACAATTAAATCAATGTATTCTATTTGTCTACTTTGATTAAAAAATTCATAAAACCTTGAAGACCACATTTAATTGTATGATTTGTTAAGTGATACTCCCGAGTATGTTTTCTTTCATATAGCTGTACCGATGAATAGATTTATCTGTTTATTAGTGGACATTAGGTTATTGTAATCTCTATTATGGTAAGACTATTGTAGCCTTTTTCTAAAAATAGGTAAAGGTAGCCAAGGTTTCTGTTTTAGAATATAAGCCATTGTTATTTGTATACTCACTGAAAAACTACAGATGCTTTCATGTGTCCTAGTAGGCCTTATACTTCACATACATTGTTCTTGAAGCAGTGATGAGTAGACATTCAATGTCATTGTAGAATGACAATGATTCTGGCAGTGACATTTTAACTGGGTCATATATATCAGTCTATGAGGCAGCTGAGTTTTTTGGAAGGGAGGTCTTATTCAGATATTCCAACTTTTCTCTGCTGTCAACAGTTACATTAATTCTATATGCTCATGGGAATATCTCCCTTTTAACATCTTTTTTTTTTTTGGTCACATAATCACCATAATCAGACTACATCATGGTAATGAGAGTGCTTGGCCTTTTCATGAGCCTTTCAGCTAAAAATCCTCAAGAGATATTGATTAATTAATCCTTTCCATCCTTCTTGTTTGACAGCATTATCCATACCAAAAAGTGGCCTTGGCAGAAGGCACAGATATGAGCTATCTGAATATAAAACACATCAGGAAATCCTTTTCTCTGTCTTGAGAATTTACCTCTACACCTTTGTCTTTCAGTAATACAGTACAAAGTGTATGCTTATGTGAAAAATAAGAGAACTCTATGCTACTGGAAGTACATTAGATATGAATGTATTCAGGGGAAGATTTAGTTATGATAGTTTTGATACTTCTGGCCAGGTTCAATCTTACAACATTTTAGATTATGTCCATCTGTTTACTTTCCCTCTGTGGTTTCCTCAGAAGCTCCATCAACACAGAATGGCGCTTCTCTAGGCAAGTGTGTAATTCAGGCCAATGCCTACCACCCAGGATTTTGACTGCAAATTCTTATGTAATTTTCTCATCTGATTTGAGCTGAACCAATTAAGTGCTGTCAGGACTCATTTTTTCCCCTCAGAATTAAGTCCTTGATTAGAGTCAAGATAAAGTGACTTTCTCTTCAAATCACATCTTTATGACCTTTTCCCTTAATACAATTGTATATTTGTTTGTTGGTTGGCTTGATTTGTTTTGTTTTGTTTCTTTTGTTTGTTTGCTCCAAAAGTATTCTTAAATGTAGAGGTTGTAATAATTCAAGCATGAAAAATTCTCAATTCATCTTTCTATAACTGCTATATTGAATTCTGGGATAAGAAGAGCTATCCAAAGTCAGTGAACAGTGGGAAAGAAGATCCCCAAAAGTGAAAAGGACACCTAATGTGGAAAATAATTTTTAATATCTTTGTTTATTTTTGGTTCAAATGGTATATCTTTAATAGCCCCCAGATTTGAATTGTCACAATGAAAACAAACTCATAATAGTAACAAAACGAAACAAAAGCTCCTAACACCAAAACACAACCTAATATCAGTAACTACAAAAGAAAATTAATTAAAATTTAGGTAGGTAAATAGAAAGTAAGAATCATTGGTGCCTAGCACATGACATAAACTTGTTTTGCTTCTGAAAAAAGCATTAGTAAGACAGAAATAACAAAATGATAATGTGTGCATTCTCTACCACACACTGGGCTCCAATATAAAAGTCGGTACTGCATAGAAAAATTAAAGAAATATTGATTTATATATATTAAGTTCTTTTCAGTGAGACTGGAAGAGTGTAATGCCCAGTACTCATATTTAACTAACTATGTGCATCTAGTCAGAAACCTCAAATTACAGAAGACACCTGCAAAGACAAATGATTGCAAGATGATACTAGGAAAAACTACTAGAAATGAGATTTGGAGTAGAAATGCTACATATTCAATCTACACATATACCTTAGCAAAACAAAATAAACACACACACACATTAAAAAAGGACAAAGAATCTGTTGACTCACTCTTAATTTACTGAATCACAGTCTAGACAGATGCTATAGTCTGAATATTTGTACCCATGTCCACACCACCGTTATTGTGATGCAAAAATTCTAAGCCCCAAGGTGATAGTATTAGGAGGAATGGCTTTGGGAGGTAATTAGGTGATAAAGGTAGAGCCTTCCTGAATGAGAATAGTGTCCATATTAAAAAGTGCCTGGAGAGTTTCTTAATGCCCCTTCTGCCACGTGAGTTTACAAGAAGAAGGTTGGCTGTCCAGGAACAAGAAAGTAGCCTCTCACCAGATGGTGAATCTGCCAGTGCCTTGATCCTGGACTCCCCACAGCATCCAGAAGTAAGTTTCTGTTCTTTATAAGCCACTGAGGTTTTTGTTTGTTTGTTCTGTAGTGATAATAACATGAACAGACTAAGACAAAAGATTTGTATAATTGTAACATAAGCAAATGTAAACATGTCAACGTAGAACCTATGAATGACATCTGAAATGCATAAAGAAACACACACATATATATACACCTCCACTCATAATAAAATAAAAAATTCAGACTGAAAATTACCTTGAATAATTTAATTTTTTAAAAAAATTTACTTTAAATTTAAAAATTAAAATAAACACTATTAAGATATAAAATAAGCTAATATGATTTCTAAAACATCTCAGAGGGGGATGGCCAAGATGGCCAACTAAAAGCAGCTAATGTGTGTGGCTTTCACTGAGTGGAATGGAAGGAGCAAGTGAATGCAGCACCTTCAGCTGAAACACCCAAGTACTCACATTGGGACTAATCAAGGAAACAACTGAACCCACAGAGAATGAAGAAAAGCAAGGCAGGACAATGGCCCACCTGTGAGCAAAAGAGAGCCAAGGGAAGCTCCCCAACCCAGAGAGGCAGTGAGTGAAGTGCTAGCCTGGGAACCCACGCTTCTCCCATGGATCTTTTCAATCCTCATAGCTCTGTGTGTCATACTGAAGCCCCTGGTGTAGTGGGTCAGGAGATCCCCTCATGAACCCACACCTCCAGGGCCTTCAGGATGACACAGAGAACTACATGGAGTCTCACCAAAACAGCTGCCCAGGCACGTGTGGAGACCCAGGAGCTTTGAATACTCCAGCTTCCCAGGCATACCAGCAAAAGTAGTTGCAACTCCAGCAAAGCAGGAGCCTGTACATACCCGTGGGAAAGAGGCTGAATCCAGGGGGCCAACAAATGATGATCTGTAGGCTGCACTTCCATGGTGCCTCACAGGATAGGACCCACTGGCATGGAATTTCAGGCAGCAACAAATGGCAGTGCTGCACCTTCCAGGGATGGAGCTCCCAGTGGGAGGGGTGAGTCACCATCTCTCCTGTTTGGGCAATTTAGCCATTTAGGCCTTCAGGTTCTGGAGAAGCCACACCAACCAAGAATGAAAGGGATCCCCCAGCACAGTACAGCTGCTCTAACAACATGTGCCCAGAGTGCTGCTTTGAGTGGATCCCAAATTCCATTTCTCCTCACTGGGTGGGACCTAACCAAGGCTTCCAGTCACCCATGCCAGTGTTCTCAATCTGACAGAGATTTGAAAATTCCCTGGAATAGAAGTGCTAGGGGGAGGGTCAAGCTTCTATCTTTGTCGTTTTAGTAACTTAGTCTTTCTAGCCTTTAGGCTTTGGAGAGCCCAAGTCCACTGGAGGTTGTTGAGGCAGTGTCTCAGAACAGCACAGCTACCCTACAAAAATGTGGCCAGACTACTTCTGTAAGCAGGTCCCTGATCCTATTCCTCATTACCAGGGGTAGTCTCCCAACTGGGGTCTCTGGCTACCCCTTCTGGTGTTCTCTGGCTGACAGAGGTTTCAGGACTCCCAGGTAGAGGGGCAGGCCGCCATCTCTGCTGTTTGGACAGCTTAGCTGTTCCAACCTTTGGGCTTCAGAATGTCCAAGAGGACCAAGGACAGAAGCAGACCCCAATACGGCACAGTTGCTCTACAAACACTTGACCAGATTACTTTTGTAAGTGGGTCCCCAACCCTGTTTCTTCTGACTGGGTAAGACCTCCAACCAGAGTCTTCGGTCACCTCATACAGGTGCATTCAGACTGGCAACAGGTCCCTCCCTCCCTGAAGCTACCAGAGAAAGGGGCAGGCTGCCATTTTTGCTGCTTCACAGCGTTCACTGTTGATACCTCTAAGTACTGCATCTTATTGGAGGTGACTAGTGACTGGGATGGGCTCCAAGCTTACCACAGTAGCCCTGTGGAAAAGTGGCCAGAGTGTTATGTGGATGCCCATTCCCATATATCCTCAACAAGCAGATCCTCCAGGCCTGAGCTTCTAGCCACCCCCTGCCAGAGCTATCAAGGCAGTACCAACTCAGGAAGTACCTGGACAGAGCCTGCAGGAACAGCTGAAAGCCTCTCTGCCACTGTCTCTGCAGTAGAACCATCCTTACTACCCTCAGACTAACAAGAGTAAAGACCCTAAGTGCCTTATCTACACCTCCAATAAGATGCAATCAACCCAAGGAGAGGAGGCCAGTGTGTTTCCCAAGGGTTTCACACATTCTCCCCTGTTCATCACTAGATGGGAAACCCTTAGCTTGGGCCCACAGCACAGACTCTCCATACTGGACTGATTGTCCTGAGTGACTGTTTACCCACATGTATCTGGGGTGGAGTTCCCAGGGGACAAGCAAAGTGGTGGAGCAGCAAGCCAGCTGGTATGAAGCCCAGAAGGTTTGGTGCAGAAGCATTTGCAGTGGCGCATGGCCAGAGAGGACCACTGCTCCAGGCTCAACTTGCTCCTCTAAGAGTCTATAAGAGACTTTGCCTTGGTCCCCCCAGTGCAGTAGACTCCAAACTTCAGGGAACCAGAGAACAAAGTCAAGGACCAATGCAAGTCCCCAGAATTAGAAAATACAGTCCAGGAGTTCGGAGCTGAACGTTAGACCCATAAAATCTTACAGAACTGAAGCCAGTGGCTGAATCCACCTTACACCACAATCGAACCTTCAAGGTAATTAAATAGGAATAAAAACAAAACAAAACAACAACAACAACAACAACAACAACAAAAATCCAAAGGTTAGCAACCTCAAAGATTGAAAGTAGATAAACCCACAAATATGAGAAAAAAAAAAAAAATTATGTGCAAGAATGCTGGAAACTCAAAAGCCAGAGTTCCTTCTTTCCCCTAAATGACTGCATCACCTCTCCTGCAAGGGTTTGGAACTGAGCTGAAGCTGAGATGGCTGAAATGACAGCAGTAGTCATCATTCCTATGGATAATAACAAAATTCACTGAGTTATAGGAGTACATTGTAACCCAGTGCAAGGAAGCTAAAGCCCACGATAAAACACTGCAGAAGCTGACAGACAAAATAGCCAGTGTAGAGAAGAATGTACCCAACCTGATAGAACTGAAAAACACAGGAGAAGTATTTCATAATGCTATCACAGGTACTAATAGCAGAATAGACCAGAGGAAACAATCTCAGTGCTTGAAGACTGCCTTTCTGGCATAAGACAGGCAGACAAGGAAAGAGAAAAAAAAGAATGAAAGGAATGAATAAACAATACCTCTGAGAAATATGAGATCATGTTAAAAGACTGAATCTATGATTGATTGGTGTACCTGCACAGATGGGGGAAATGGAACCAACTCAGAAAACATATTTCAGGATATCATTCATGAGAATTTCCCCAACCTAGCTACAGAGGTCAACATTCAAATTAGGAAATGCAGAGACCCCCAGTAGGATATTCCATGAGAAGACCATCCCAAAGATACACAGTCATCAGGTTTTCCAAGGTTGACTTGAAAGAAAAAGTGTTAAATGCTGCTAGAAAGGCCAGGTCACCTACAAAGAGAAGCCCATCAGACTAACAGCAGACTTCTCAGCTGAAACCCTGCAAGCCAGAAGAGATTTGGGACCAATATTCAACATCCTTGAAGAAAAGAAATTCCAAAGCAGAATCTCATATCTTGCCACAGAAAGCTTCATAAACAAAGAATAAATAAGAGTTTTTTAGACAAGCAAATGCTGAGAGAATTTGTTACCACCAAATGTGCCTTAGAAGAGCTCCTGAATGAAGGACTAAATATGGAATTGAAAGACTGTTACCAGTGACTACAAAAACAGACTGAAGTACACAGATTAGTGACACTATAAAGCAACAACATAAACAAGTCTGCCAAATAACCAGCTAACATCATGATAATAGGATCAAATCCACAATAATATCCTTAAATGTATATGGGCTAAATGCCAAATTAAAAGACATAGAGTGGAAAACTGGCTAAAGAACCAAGACTCATTGGTATGCTTCTTCAAAAGAGCCATATCACATGCAATGACACACATAGACTCACAATAAAGGAATGGAGAAAAAACTACCAAGCAAATGGAAAACAAAAGTAAACAGGGGCTACAATTCTAACTTCTGACAAAATAGACGTTAAACCAGTAAAGATCAAAAAAGACAAAGAAGAGCATTACATATTGGTAAACAGTTCACTTCAATAAGAAAATCTAACTATATTAAATATATATTCACTGAAACACAGGAGCACCCAGATTCTTACAGTAAGTCCTTAGACACCTTCAGAGAGACTTAGACTCCCACACAATAATAGTGGGAGGCTTTAACACCCCACTGACAATATTAAACAAATCATTGAGACAAAATTAACATTTAGGATCTGAACTCAGTACCGAATCAAATGGACTTGATATATATACACAGAACTCTCCACACAAATACAACAGAATATACATTCTTCTCATTGCCACCTGACATATACTCTAAAACCAACCACATAATTGGAAGTAACACACTTTGATTTAAGGCAGAAATCAAGTAGTTCTTTGAAACTATTGAGCATTGAAGATACAACATACCAAAATATCTGAGACACAGCTAAGACAGTGTTAAGAGGGAAATTTATAGCACCACATGCCTACATCAGAAAAGGTAGAAAGATCTCAAGTTAAGAACCTAAGATCATGACTAAAGGAACTAGAGAACAAAGAGCAAACAATTTCCAAAGCTAGCAGAAGACAGGAAATAACCAAAATCAGAGCCAAACTGATAGTGATAGAGATATGAAAAACCATCAAAAGGTTAACAAATCAAGGAGCTGTTTTCTGAAAAAAAAATTAATAGATGTTAGCTAGACTAATAAGGGGAAAAAGAGAGAATATTCAAATAAACACAATCAGAAATAAGGAGGATATTACCACTCATCCCTCAAAAATAAAAACAACCATCAGAGAATATTATGAATACCTCTAAGCACATTAACTAGAAAATCTGGAAGAAATGATCAAATTCCTGGACACATACACATTGCGAAGACTGAACCAGGAAGAAATTGGATCACTGAATAGACCAATAATGAGCTCTGAAATTGAGGCAGTAATAAATAGCCTATCAACAAAAAAAAAAGTTCAGGACCAGATGAATTCATAGCTGAATTCTTACTAGTTGTAATTAGAAGAGCTGGTACCATTTCTAGTAAAACTATTCCAAAAATTTGAGGAGTAGGGACTCCTCCCTAACTCATTCTACGAGGCCTGCATCATCCTGATACCAAAACGTTACAGAGCTACAACAACAAAAAAGAAAACTTCAGGCCAATATCCTTGATGAACCTTGATGCAAAAATCCTCAGTGAAATACTGGCAAACCAAATCCAGCATCACATTAAAAAGCTTATTCACCACAATCAAGTAGACTTTATCCCTGAGATGCAAGGTTGATTCAACTTGCACAAATTAATCAACATGATTCATCACATAAACAGAACTAAAAACAAAAACCACATGCTTATCTAAGAGATACAGAAAAAGCTTTTGATAAATTAACATCTACTCATGTTAAAAACTCTCAGTAAACTAGGTATTGAAAAAATACCTCAAAATAATAACAGCCATATATGACAACATAGCCAACATTATACTGAATGGGCACAAGCTGGAAACATTCCTCTTGGAAACCAGCGCAAAAGACACCACTCCAATTCAGTTTAGTATTGGAAATTCTTGCCAGGGAAATCAGGCAAGGGAAAGAAATAAAGGGCATCCAAATAGGAAGAGAGGAAGTCAAACTATTCCTGTCTGCAGATGACAAGATCTTTTATCTAGAAAACCCATAGTCTCAACCCAAAACCTTAAGCTGATAAACAACTTCAGCAAAGTCCCAGGATACAAAATCAATGTGCAGAAATCACTAGCATTCCTATATACCAAGAAGAGTCAAGCCAAGATCCAAAACAGGAATGAACTCTCATTCACAATTGCCACGACAATAAAAAAATACCTAGGAATATATTGCTAAATAGGGAGGTGAAAGGTCTCTACAAGGAAAACTACAAACCACTGCTCAGTGAAATCACAGATGACACAAATAAATGGAAAAACATTCCATGCTCAAGGATAGGAAGAATCAATATCATTGAAATGATGATACTGCCCAAAACAATTTCAATGCTATTTCTATTAAACTCTCATTGAGATTCTTCACAGAACTTAAAAAAAAAAAAAAAGCTATTTTAAAATTCATATGCAATCAAAAAACAGCCCAAATAACCAAAGCAATCCTAAGCAAAAAGGACAAATTTGGAGGAATCACGTTACCTGATTTTAAATTATACTATAAGGCTACAGTCACCAAAATAACATGGTACTAGCAGTAAAACAGACACATAGACCAATGAAACAGAATAGAGAACCCAGAAATAAGACCACACACCTACAAGATCTGATCCTTGACAAACTTGACAAAAGCAAGCAACGGGGAAAGGATTCCCTATTCAATAAATGGTGCTGGGATAACTGGCTAGCCATAAGCAGAAGATGAAAACCGGATTTAATTAAATTAAATTACACCATATATGATAATTAACTCAAGATGAATTAAAGACTTAAATGTAGAACCCAAAACTATAAAAACCCTGGAAAACAAGCTCGGCAATGCTATTCAGTACATAGGCATGGGCAAAAACTGCAGGACAAATATACCAAAACCAATTGCAACAAAAGCAAAAATTGACATATGGGCTCTAATTAAAGAAAAGATCTTCTGCACAGCAAAGGAAATTATTAACAGAGTAAACAGACAACCTACAGAATGGGAGAAAATTTTTTCAAACTATGCATCCAGCAAAGGTCTAATATCTAGCATGTATAAGTAATTTAAACAAATATACAAGCAAAAAACAAACAACTCCGTTAAAAAGTAAGCAAAGGACTGGGCACAGTGACTCATGCTGGTAACCCCAGCATATACACTATGAAATACTATGTAGCCATCAAAAAGAATGTATTCATGTCTTTTACAGGGAAATAGATGGAGCTGGATGCCATTATCCTTAGCAAACTATCACAGAAACAGAAAACCAAATACAGCATGTTCTCACTTGTAAGTGGGAGCTAAGTGATGAGAACCCATGGATACATTTAGAGGAACAACAGACAGTGGGACCTACTAGGGGGTGGAGAGGGTGGGAGGAGGTAGAGGATCAGAAAAAGTAACCAATGGATACTAGGTTTAAGACCTGGATCAAGAAATAATCTGTGCAACAAATCCCCATGACATATGTTTATCTGTGTAGCAAATCTGCACATCCTACACATGTATCCCTCAACTTAAAGTAAAAGTTAAAAAGGGAAAACATCTCAGAAAATAAAAAGTATGAAAATAGAATCCACACAAAAATAGGGAGAAAATAAAATAAAATAATGTGTTAAAGAGGAAAAAAAAAAAAAAAAGATGATTTTCGTAATAACAATCAACATGCATTTGCCTATTTAAAATCAATATACGGCTGGCACAGTGGCTCCCATCTGTAATCCCAGCACTTTGGAGGGCCGAAGAGGACAGATAACCTGAGGTCAGGAGTTCAAAACCAGTCTGGCCAACATGGTGAAACCCTGTCTCTACTAAAAATGCAAAATACTAGCCAGGCTAGGTGGCGCACCTATATTTTCAGCTACTCGAGCTGAGACAGGCATATGGCTTGAGCGTGGGAGGCGGAGGTTGCAGTGAGCCGAGATTGTGACACTGCACTCCAGCCTGTGTGACATAGCCAGATTCTGTCTCAAAAATAAAATAAAGTAAAATAAAATAAAATAAAATAAAAGAGGTAAAAAATCAAATCAATATAAATTTGCCTATAAAAAGCAAAGCTTTGAAGATTATGATGAAAACTAAAATAAACTTAAGTCAAGTAATATAAATTGGTTATATGATTCTTATACATAAAACATATTTGGATGCAAGAACTAAAAGGATAAATGTGAAATAAAAAGTTAATGCTCTTGGACTTCAGAAGTCTATGAAAAAGCTACAAAAGCTTTTAAAGGAAGGTAAGTTTCTTACTTTCCTTTTGCAAATGTTTGCAAATCTTCACTTTATTGGACAAGAATTAATATTTTACAATTTTCATCATTTCTGTATGCTAATTAATATTTTCATGAGAAAGAATTTATTAGCAGTTAATCCTATGGATATCTTTCTGTGTGTGGGGTGGGGTCAAATTTTATCCCATGTGTCCAACAACTATCTATGCCAGGGAATTTGGGAAAGTAATGAGATTCTACTAACCTGGAGTGTAGATAAGACATCTGATATAATCTTTTGTATATGATTGATACATAAAGCAAACGACACAAAAGTTCAAAAGAAAAAGCAGGTAACAGTATATCAAACAAATACATATGTGAAATGCAGTAGTCAAAACAAAAACATGGCTAAGAATTTAATACAAAGATATTAGTATTATAATTATCATTATTTGTAAAATCCATTACTAAATGTCAAGCAGGACTTACGGAATAAGAAGTAATAACATTTGGAAACCACCAAGACAAATACCTTCTATTCTTGTAATAAATATACACATATATTTATAAGAGAAGAACAAATTGACCAATAAACTGACATATGAATACTTTTACATTAATGGGAAAAATACTACACATACTATATAATATTTACGGTACTAATTTTGTTTCAGGAATGAATATTATTTTTCTTAGAAAATATACATTACTAGAATTATAAACAAAACAAAACTGTTAAAGAACTAACTCCTACATATGCTTGTTTCTAAAAATTACATCTGACACCACAAGACCAGTGGCTGTGAGAAGGTTCTAAGAAACTTTTCTGACTACTCATTAGTTGACATGTATTCACCAGCATCTGAATTACAAGTTATTTTTTAGAAGTACTTTAGCTTTTTACACTGTCTTAACTCATACAGTTGTTGTAAGGAAACATTCAAATTTTACTTAAAAGGTATGATTTTACTACAGGACATGAATATCAGTGAATCAATTCTCCTTATTAAAGATGATTTTTATAACTAATATATTTCTGTAACATTATTTTTTCCATAATATAATGAACAATAATTTATGTGCATATATTTTCTAGATGTCTTGTAGCTAAATCAGAAACTTATAAATCTTATCCTTGGAGATACTATGTTGACATATAATTCTCAAAGAGATTCTCTTCCATATGTCTCCTTTCTTCAACTGTGAAACTATGTCATATGGGCTATTTTCTTCACTTGAAAATAAAAAAAAAATTGATATATTTCAATTTTTTTAGTTTCAGGAAAAGAACACACAAAGTAGTAAAAGAAATTTTTCTTAAACAAAGATCTCAGCATTCCATGGCGGTTAGTCTCTAAGTGAATCTAAAAACATCTGGTACCCCCATTTTTAATTTTTAGCTCGAAAAAACTATGATGATTTGGCAGATGACAATTGGAAAACAATTCTCCAGGTAATTTCTACACCTTTATATGAAAATCATCTTCATGATTTCAAAAACTGGATACAAAGTTCCATCTCTGGAAAACTACTAGTAAATTATATTTCACTGTTACTACTTGAAAATGTGATGATAATATTAGAAATGCAAGCTTTGCAATGATAGTAATGTTAGCTTTATAGCTATGGAGCAAAACTCCTCTGTACCTTAAAGCACTTTACAATGGTTCCGTAAGGACATATTATCTTTAAAGCTACAAAAGCTTTTAAAGGAAGGTAAGAAACTTTGGATGTCATTAAATATCTTAATCTAATTCTAAAGTTGCATCATGTGTATGAGGGTGTTTAGTAAAAAAAAAAAAAGTTCTTTAAAAATTTATTAAGTAAAAATATTTAAAAATAAGCAGGGTTCTAAATTATCTCCCTCAGTGAATTATCAGCTGGGTTCTGAATATCATAAAGGAAAGTGATTTTTCAATGTTCTCCTATTTAATATCAAATATTAAAGGAAAGAAAAATAATTCACCATAGAAAATATGTTTCTATAACATAATAAATAAAAATGTGCATTTCTATGTACATAATATATTTCTATGGAAGACAAATTTTGTGATGTTTATATTAATTTTATTAAAATGCAAACTTGCTTTTATATATAGGTACACACACATGCACACAGTCACTTTTTTAAATTTCCATATAAAAGTTCTTAGAAAACAGGATTAGGTGGAGAGAAAGGATGTGAAAAAAAAGGGTTTCTAACTACCTCAGATTCACATTTAATATATTGAATATAGGATATAATTTGTTATATACATATGAATGTGTGTACACACACAATATAGTCAAATGTAATAATTTTTGCCCTCAATGAAAAGCGATTGGGGTCTTTGAGAGTATAGCTGGTAAGATACTAAATCTATCTTCAATTTTAGCTGTGGCAATATTATTTTATCAGATGAAGTTCACATAGTGTGTGTTTTCAACTATGACTTTTAATAGCATTCAGTGGTGGAAATAATTTTGATTATAAATAAATTCTTTCAAATATCTACTCATAGAAATTTGTTTTAAAGGCCCAAATCATCATTAGGACCATGGTTTCTACCCAGAAAAGAGGCGCAGAAACATAACAAGAAAGCATAATGTGTTCTAATGCAGTAAAGAGGGGGAAAAAGATTAATGAAGCCCATGGATTAGAGCAAAATTTAAGAAAGGGGAATTTTGCACCCTTTTGGACCCTTAACCAAGAGTCATCTTGCTAGTTCAAACTTTATATTTTAAACTTGTTCTCTAAAGAAGAAAAGAGTAAAAAGAATTCTGATTTTCCCTTTTTAATACTGTGACCCAAACCCAACCAGGAACTTTCAAGCTTTTGCTTTTTCTATGTGGTTTATTTAAATCCCTAGGATTTATTTTTCTGCCTTGCAAGTACATTTGCCTCGACTCCTTTGCATTCTATCATTGTCAAGCTGATCCATTTTTTTCTTTGTAGTCAAAACAAAAAAAAAACTTATAAATGTTTGTCGATTCTAATGACTGCTTTTTAACACAACCAGCTTCAAACAACACCCAGTTTTTTGGGGGATTGGTAGAAACCGTTTGCATTAGTAATAGGAAACTTCAAACATAAACAGCATCTTTCACTTAGTTTTCCAATTCTCCATTACAGTCATGCTGTGTACAAGCCACTGTATGATATTCAAAATGGTCTTACTTCTAAAGAACAGCCTTGAAGACATATATCTTGAATGATATGCATATCAACATAAGACTAAAAGACTGTATACTGGTGACTGTGGATTAACTGTTTATTGTGCTACTCACACTGTGACTGTCTATTACCGATTAAAATCCTGTGAATACAGTTAAAAGCAATGTCAAAGCCAGAACTGAGTTGGCAAGAGTGTTTGAAATATAAACAAACACCTTCAGAGAGAATTAAAAGAATGATGTTGAATATTTATTTCAGAGACAGTGTTCAAAATGGAGGAACTATATATTCAAATCAACATAACTAAGTATCTGAATTTATGGATGAGCAAAGTTTTTTTTCTTTATTTTAAGGCAAACTTGATAATCTCGATAGGTCCACAGGGTCAGTGTAGTTTATGGAACAAGTTATTGTCTTGGAAATTTAATGGCATACAAGACTTTTCATGTGACTGCCTTTTCAAAAGTCTGACCATGTGAATTGCAGCCCAACATTTAAAGGACTTTGAGATACATTTTTATTCAGTCATTACTCTGGTTGAGATAAATTAATACCATGCTCAGAGGTATAGTCACATAAATGTAGTTTGTTTATGTGAGTATATCAACAAACTATAGTTGTTTGTTTATATATAGTTGTTGAATCAGGCTTTTAGCATTTATTGTGTAACTACTGTGCCCAGAGTGCTTTTAGGTATGTGTGATGGGGTGGGGGAGACAGGAGGTAGGATGGCATGACAGAGCATTTACACTGAAGAATTTAACATCTGATTGAGTACATAATATCTAAATATTTGAAATGATTTCAGGACATTCACCAAGAAAAATGTCTATACAGTATGTTTTAAATGAAACAAGATTTGTTAGAAAAGAACAAAAAGTGAAGGAATGATTAGAAATTTTAAATGGACTGATTATTGTGATGACTATGCATATTCAATTGGGTAGATTCATAAAAGGAAAACTTTTACTATCTGTTTAACTGATTAAGTGGAAATTTGCACTGTAAAGAAGGTCTCAAACTACATAAATGTCAATGAATTAATGCAGGTTATCACACAGAACAGCACTTACAAGTTCAAGTTCTGAAATGTGATTACAGGTATAAAACTCTATATAGTTATAAAACACTATAGTTGATATTAAATATATTTTTATAGTTTATTATCTTTTCCTCTCTTCTTTGTAGATGAGTTATGTCTCTCCTTTTTTTTTGTTTCTTGTTTTTTTTTTTTTTTTTGCTCTTCTTAGCATAGACTAAGTAGGTAAATGTTAAACTACTTTATTTTTGTGATTGATGTTTGTAACTGATCCTTAAATGCACTAGCCTTGCTAGGTCAGGGAAGTACTACAATGTAAGGGAACAATTGACTGTGTTTTTTATAATTATTTTTAGTAGATAAAATCATTGTGAATTTCAGAACAAATGAATGATTTATTCTGTTAAATATGCTTCATAAAGAATTAAAGTGTTTCCTTGAGTCTCCATCTACTCCCAAGTATCATTCAGTAGGAAGCACCTGCTCATTCTTGCTGCCTGATCTTCTTATATTTATGTTTTTGGTCTATACACACAACCTTTTGGTCTCATACAACCTCTTGAAAGCCAAAAGATAATTAATGACTTAGGTGTCAAATATTTTCATGAAAGTCGAGATTTAAAACAGGAATCTATGATTTTTTTTTTCTGCCTCTTTCAGATTCTGCTTGACTATTCATTCATTTTCTGCAGAAAGAGACAATTTTTGACTGTGTGGAAAAGTGTCATTCTCCAAGCACTGTCATAAAAGGAATGGGGATAAGAAGTCAAAGCAAACATCATGATTAGTGTTCAGGAAGTATTAGTTAGAAAATGTGACTAAAATGTTAATAATGACACTCTCTATATTAGCCATGAATAGAAACTACTCAAATGTCCATCAACAATAAAATTGATACATTGTGGAAGTTTCCTCAAATGCAGCATTATACAGAACAACACACACAAGATACATGAATTCCACAAACAATATTTCACTGAAAAATAGGTAGAAAGCATGATATATTGTATAATAGGCTTACATGGAAAGAAAGAGCAAAAGTAATCATCCCTAGGATTTTACACGGACCAGAAGAAAGAAAGGAATATTCCATAGTGCCGGTTATACTCTGCTTCTTGAACTGGGTTCTAGTTACATGGATGTTTTCCACTTGTAAAAACATATTGAGTTATATTTAGGATATGTGTATTTCTGTATTCATATTATTCCTCAGTTAGACAAATAAAGAGAGAAATAAATACGTCAACACAAAAAGTGAAAGTACAGCAAGGTGCTTCCTCCTATTGCAAGGGAATGATTTTCTGTTCAAAAAAATATAAGCAAAATTCACTGGTGCTTCCTTTTACAGATCAAATGATAAGTAATTCATCAAACCAAATGCTCTATTTCAGATATATATTACTTTACTTGTAAATATTTTTTCTTTTAGTTTTTATGGTATTTTATATTTGATACTTGCCACTGAAAGTACACACACACACACACACACACACACACACAAACATAAAATAGGCCTTTAATTCTTTTTGTAATAGTTTCTAGCTACTATTATTTAAAAGATAAAACACATCTTTAATTTACAGTACTAGTCAATTGATACCAGTTTATCAATTGCTTATTTCTCACCAAAACAAAAATAGAATAGGGTTCCTGTCTGTATGAAAAAATTAAAACACACAAAAATTCATATTATGTGCTATTTTAAAACTTGATGATCTTTATCTGAAAATGTGCACACTGGACCATATGCAGCTGGACCAGTAAGTGTCTGGACCTTGTAGGCTAAGTAGAAATTTGTAGGTGAAAATTGTAAAGATAATTGTAGATTTGCATTCAGTTTTAAGACACAATAAGACGGAGAAGCTCTGTACACTTCTACCTTATTTCCATAAGGGTAAAATTTTACAAAATTGTAGACTAATATTACAAGATATAGATATTGAGACAATACACTGATTCGTATTTTCTAGTTCTACTTAGGGGTGTGTGTGTGTGTGTGTGTGTGTGTGTGTGTGTGTGTGTGTTAAGTTCTATGCAATTTTATCACCTGTATATATTCCCTACTACAGCCAAAGTATTGTACATTTCCAACATCACAAGGGTACATACCTTGTTTTCCCTCTTTGTAACTACACTTAACTACTTCCCTTGGCTCTTCCTACTCCTTCACTTGATCTCTCACCCCGTCAGCTGCTAATCTGTCTTTCATTTCTAAAATTTTGTCACAAGAAAAATGTTGTGTAATTGGATCTAACAGTGTGAAACCTTGTGACTTTTGTCACTCAGTGTAACGCCCTGATAATTCATCCAATCATTAAAGTATCAATAGTTTGTTCCTTTTTATTGCTGAGTAGTATTATATAGTGTGGATGTAGCAGAGTTTGACCACTCTTCTGCTGAAGGATATTTGGGCTCATTTCAGTGTTTCAATCAGCCCAGATTCAACATATGAGTAAAACTGCTAAGAATATTCATCTTCATAGATCTGGTTCAAAGAGAGCAAATGTAGAAAATACAGGTGAAAATAAGGTTAGGTCCTTTAAAACACAGGTGGAGTTACTCATAACTGAGACTTCACCAAACAAAGAACCACTTTTGGTCTCTAAGCAAGCAAGAGTTCTGATTCAATAATATTCTACTGGCAATACCAACGAAAGACTAGGTGCAGTTGTTCTCAACTGTGGCTGACTATTCAACTCATGTGGGGAGATCTTTTTTTTTTCTTTCTTTCTTTTCTTTTCTTTTCTTTTTTTTTATTTTTTATTTTTTATTTTATTTTATTTATTTATTTATTTATTTATTTATTTATTTATTTATTTATTTATTTATTTATTTTCTGAGACGGAGTTTCGCTCTTGTTGCCCAGGCTGGAGTGCAATGGCGCCATCTCTGCTCGCTCTGCGCATCCTCCGCCTCCCGTGTTCAAATGATTCTCCTGTCTCCCGAGTAGCTGGGATTACAGGCATGCTCCACCATGCCCGGGTAATTTTTATTTTATTTTTATTTTATTTTATTGTTTCGTAGAGACGGGGTTTCTCCATGTTAGTCAGGCGAGTCTTGAACTGTGGGGAGATCTTAAAAACCCTCAGTATAGGCTTCTCCACATATCAATGAAATCAGAATCTTTTTTAAATAAAATTCAGGTATTGAGATTTTTAAATTTTCCTAGGCTAAACCAAGGTGGGGAACCACTGGACTACAGAAAACTAATCCAATCACAAGCTTGCAGTTGCAATACAAAGCTGAAGTGAAAATGAAGTGAGTCATAGAAAATGAAACAACTTGGACATTTTGAAGGCAGAAATGTCGGTGTTTAATCATAGGATTGAGGAGGAAGACAAATAATGGATTAAAAGGTTCCCAAAGTGCTAGACTAAATTGTGCATTCCTGGAAAAATGGAATATTTACACGGGGGTTTTCAGGGAGGTCATTGAGGGTGGCGATTTATTTGATTTGATGGGAATGCAGTCAGGTAGAGATTTTTTAGAGGCAGTCAGAAACTTTCATATTCAAAGTTATTCATTTATTTACCCCATAGAATTAGAAGTTAAATTTTTACATTTAACATATACTTTTTATATCTTAGCAGACACCAATGTTTTGTCAGATCCTTCAGTTTGCAGTATATTGGGTTGTTAACGTTGCACATCTTTTGTGATTAACAAGTTTCAAACCTGGATACTTACTGCTATAAAGTGAAATTAAAATGCATCTTCCTAATATATTAAATTAGTTATAGCTCTGCTGTGGGTCTGGCAATCATTCATTCAAAAGTTGGCAACAGCAAAGGAGAGCCAAGTGGCTTTTATAATGTATTTTTAAGTGAAAGTAATAAAAAAAACTCCATTTCATTAAGTGCTTAAAAAGAGCTTCTTGAAAATATATTCAGTTCGAGAAGCCCAGGTCCCAAGTGAGTCCTGTCACTCCACAGTAGGTGAGTTTATTTTCCACGGTGGCTGAGTTTGGTGCTATTGAGTTGTTTTCCTTGTCACCTTAGGCAAGCTTGATGGTTAATGGCATCACTAATAGGATATACAGTCAGTTATGGAGTTCTAAACTAGCTTGGATTAGCTATGACTAAAATCAATTACCACAGTCCACTGGTCCACAGAAATCAGGGGGTGCTTTCATTTCTATTCCTAGTGAACATCTGTACTCAGTCCCAAGAGAAGAAAAATATTACCAGCAAAATTGATGCTAATTAGCACCCATGTTGGCAGTCAGAACAGAGACACGGAGAAGAAAATCTGTAAAATGAGCCTGGTTAAAGGCAATAAACATTTTGACAGTAAAATTAGCCAAGTATAATAAATGACTTTCCATTGATTTTCTGAAAACCCATATTCTTCACTTAATCAACACATTACAGGAAAAATTTGTGATTGATGTGATATAGGTTGTGCATTTCATTATTTACCCAATGATGATTTTTACTTCAAAATATTCATATCAGCTAACCTGTGCAATCACGAAATGTTACTGGCTTGCTGTATATGTTTGGCATAATGAATAGTCCCTCTAGTAGATTAGAATTGGCAAGCTTCAGTCAGTCGACAAGGACAGTAGATAATAATTCTACTAGTTGTGCCTTGAAAGTTGAGCTGTAGATATTAATTTCTTTATCTATATACTTTGAGCTTAATACAATTCAATAAGAACAATGAATGTAGGTTTTCGATGACTTACAACTTATTATGAATAAATTCTAGATCATTCTCTGAGTGGAAACTGAGGAGTAAAATGTTCAAAGATTCCAAGAATTATAAAAGAAAAGGCTTAAAAATAGGAAAGGATTGCAGAAAAAAATTTCCATGCTTACTGCATAAATTCTCAGGTGAGTTTAATTAGCACTTTTGTCTTATATATCATATGGCATCATCTTCCAGATGGAAATAGTACTTGTGGTTAAAAACACCTTGTATTCCAACTAAATAAATACTGAGGCAGACAGCTTCATTGAAAACTGACTTTCTTGTGGAAAACTCATACAATTTGCCTTCTTCAATTTATAACTGACATCCTAGAAAAGACTGACGTCTAAATTCAATCAAATATTTTTGCTGTCATTTTTCTTTGAAGATGAATTTGTCAATGAAGTAATACTTTATTATACAAATGGAGTGACAGCAAGCATTTCATGGGACTCGTGATTGTGGAGTTGTCCTTTATTGACATGCCTGTGCTTTCCTATAAAACAGTCTTGTAAAGGATAAGAAGTTTGCTGAAATTAATAAATGGCTTAAACTGGTTGATTAAACTCTCCTGGTAACTCCAAAACCACATATTCAAACAATTAACTTTTAAACAGGAGGCAATATTTTACTCCCACTCTGACCTACAAGATCCTGTTATTTTGTTCTGTCTGCAGGAATGAGCTCTGTGCCTTTCATAACATTCCTCACACTTATGCAGAAAAGCAAAGAGAAAACTGCTTACTGCCAATATTACACCTATGGCAAAAGAGCAAGATAATATTTTGTACAGTTTAGAGCACTTTGAAGTTTGTAAGATGTTTCCACAAAAGTCTTGTGAAGCAATAAAATTAGCTATTATCATCTTGAAACCAAAGTTAAATTCAAACATCTAACAAAGTTTGTGTTTTTGATTGTCCAATATTTCTATTTTTTCATAAGTGCCAAAGATGGACTATTAGAGTACAGTACATCATGTGTGCATTTAATGTAGGCATATTTTGTTTGGCTTTTGGTGAAAAAATTACTAAACATATGCAAAAAAGAAAGTTATAATGATTTATACAATGCAGGTGATTCTGCCTGTTATTCTATGTAATGAGCTATAGCCAAATATATATAAAAGGCAAGGCATAAATCTGCCCTTCCTTTAGTGAGTCTCAGTTCCCAGGTGCTTCTTATAACATGTGCATATCACCAGACTGACTTTAGTTCAAATAATAAAGGCACACATTTTTAAAAACCATTAAGCTCTCAAATTTAAGCTGTTCTTGTGTCCACCTAAAGAAGCAGTTAATAATTAAAGTAAAAAACTCTTTGTATAGACTTGTTATATACTTCATATCCACCTCTAAAATTATGCTGACTATAAATTATTGGGTTTTTTTGTTCATTGGTTTTGACCTGAGATGAGAAGTTTAGAATGTAAATACGAGTAAGTCCAATTTCAAGGTGACTTTTTAATTTCTTGACTTTCATCAGTTAAAATATTTTCAGCTTGGTAATCTTGAAGCATGTGATTTTATCTGTGCATTTCCACTACATGGCCTAGAGTGGGTGCTACATTAATTATTACTTAAAATAAATGTTAAGTGTTCACATATAGGATGGTGAGTAAGGTAGCTGAGTCATACTGGTGATAATAAAGGAAGAAAAAGGGGCAGGGCTAGCACGTAAAGAAATTGTGTCCCACTAGTTCCGAAAGTTGTAGCAGAAAATCTGAGATATGGAAAGATTTATATCCAAGGAAGACATCTTCAAAGAAACTACTAAACTGAAGTTAAAAGACTGGCAATAAATAAACTAGGAAATACCAAGGTATTACAAAGCAAACATTACCAAAAAAAAAAAAAAAAACACACACACACAAAAAACAAAAAACAGTAAAATAGGAAAGAAAGAGAGAATCAGGATTTTCAAATTGGAAAGAAGTTTATCAATAGGGGGTGTAAATAAAGTTCTTAAGATATTTCTGTAAATATGAACAACATATTCCTCAGATAATTCAGTAGTAACACTTGAAACTGTAAATGATTAACTACTGTTGAATTGAAGGAAATACATCTCCACAAAATAGGCAAGATATTTATAGGATTCAGAAACTAAAATATTACTTTAGTATAAAGAAGTTCTAGGTAGCTTTAGACTAATTAAATCACAGGAACCAGATCCTTGATGAGTTTCTGAAAGAAGCTATTTATAGAATGTGACTGTATTATTTGATAAATGTTTGGGAAGTGAGAGATTGTGTAACTGCCTGTACTTGGATCTTGTCCCCATGCCTTGCAAACTTGAGCTTTAGGTAAATTACTGAAACCCTCTAAATACCAGTTTTCTCATATACGAATAAACATATTAATTTTTATTTGGTGAGGTTGCTGTGAAAATTATATGAAGCAAAATTAGAAAGTGCAGCCTAGGACTTGGTGCATCCTCAGCATTCTAAAAGGACAGAAATGGAGACAGTGATGGCACCACCACTACCCTAACACAGTTTCCAAGCACATACCAAATTCTAATTGTTCCCGTTCTTTTTCTAACATTTCTCCTTAATTAAGGGGATTTCTGCCGTATGACACCAGTACTCCCCCTGCTCTACAAAAAATGTCTGTTGGAGAGCTTCTGCCTACATAAAGACCATATATGTTGCAGCTCTTCCTTTAATTTTATTACCATTAATGTCAATTATGTTCTTAATTCTGCCTGGAAATAATAGTAAGTATCTCTTATCCAACTATTCTTCTACACGACTATTATATACCTTCTCCTCTCTCAAACTTCAACATTCGTCCCTCATTTACACTCTCAGCTGGTAAACTTACTTCTTACTTGACTAAAGAATTGAAAGCAATACAAAAAGAATGTCCAAGATTTCTACATTTACATTTATTTATTTATTATCATCTGTATCCATTAACTTAGGTATTTCTCATAGTAGTAATGAAGGAATGGTCTTTGCTCCAGTCCTAAGTGAATCTTTCCATTGGTGTGCTTGCTCTGATCCACTCTAGTCATCCCAAGGTCAATCCTCCAGGAATTACTCCTTCTCTTCAGCAGCATAATTTCTTTCCTCTCTTCGGGATCAATCCTATTAGTAGATACATAGGTTTTAATTTTTTTCTGTTAAAAATCTTAATTATCACTTTTCTTCTAGTTATTTCTTCACATTTGTGCTAATGTTTACAGCAAAATTATTTTTTGGAAGAGTTGCCTGTACTTATGATCATAAATCACTCTTATTCTAAACTCATTTAAACCTACTGAAGTTAGTTGTCTGCCCCCTTTTTAAACAAGTCTTGTCCGTTTTACCAGTGACCTTCATGTTGATAAATACAAAGACATTTTTTGGTCCTTAAGAGAAAACAGCGGCATATGACATACTGGTTAATTACTCTCCCTTCTCTTCTTCTCCTAAATTTTAGGTTATTTAATTGCTCCACAGATTGATCCTTTAGTCTTCCCTTCTGGTTTTCCCACTCTGACCCGCTAATGTTAGAGTCGTCCAGGGCTCTCTCTCCGGTCTCTCTCTCCTGTTTATTTGTATTCTGATTTACACTCACTTGCTCATCTTATTCACTCTAATGCTATGTACACTGTGTATTTGTTCTCAAATGTTTATCTCCAGGGTACACCACTCTCCTGAAATCCAGACATATATTCATTCACCTCTCTATCTCCACTTGAACATCTAGTAGACATCTCAAACTCAATATGGCTAAAACTGAACTAATTTCTTCCTCTAACCCTTAGTACTCTGCTTCTCCAAGAACTTCAAAAAATCACTGTAGATGAGAGTTATATCTTTCCAAATGTTCAGACCAATAGTTTTCCTAGGTGTCTCTTTTCTCATTTATTAAGAATTGAAGTTCCTATGTTTTAGAAGGCCCTATGTGGTCTGTCCTCCCTTATATCCTCTTCTGTCACTCTTTCTTACTGACTCTGCTCTTACCTCACTGAACTCATTACTATTTCTCAAACTTCTTACATAGAATTCTTTTTACCTCTTCCAGGAATTTCTTTCCATCCATCTTTCTCATCTCCTTCAAAATCTTTGCTCACATGTCACTGTCTACGTGAGGCCTGCTTTGACCATTCTATTTAAAGTTTGCCACGCTCTCTCCAATGTGTACCTACCCTCTCATTCAGTACCATTTTCTTTTATGTTATAGAACCCATCTCTTTTAAACATACCATAGAATTTTCTTACTCATTACATTTATTGATTTTTGTCTCCTTCAATAAAACATATGCTTTGTAAACAGGGACTTTTGCCTCTTTTGTTCTCAAACACCTAGAAGAATGCTTGAAACATGACACATATACAATAAAAGTTTGTACATAGCATATAATTTTCTTATTCATGACATTTATTGATTTTTGTCTCCTTTAACAAAACATATGCTTTATAAGAAAGGGATTTTTGTCTTTTTGGTTTTCAAATGCCTAGAAGAATGATTGAACCATGGTAGGTGCACAATAAAATTTTGTTGAACAAATGAATGAGTTACTGGATCAGGAAAACCATTCTTAACATTGGTAAAAAGTAAATAATGGTTGAGCAGTAAACAATAGTACATTGACTATGAAAGTAAGCATTGAAGAGCTGCAGGTTGTTTGGAGATTTGTGGAGAGGAAACAGTATAAACTTAAATTTTATCAAACCATCTAACATTTGTAAGATGCAACTTTTGGAAATGGCATTTTTTTTTTTTTTTTTTTTTGAAGTGGAGTCTCTCTCTGTTGCCCAGGCTGGAGTGCAATGGCACCATCTCGGCTCACTGCAACCTCCGCCTCCAGTTCAAGTGATTCTCCTGCTTCAGCCTTCTGAGTAGCTGGGATTACAATCACATACCTTCACGCCTGGCTAATTTCTGTATTTTTAATAGAGATGGAGTTTCACCATGTTGGTCAGGCTGGTCTCAAACTCCTGACCTCGTGATCCACCTGTCTTGGCCTCCCAATGTGCTGGGATTACAGGTGTAAGCCACCACACCTGGCTGAAACAGCAATTTTATTAACATGATAATCAGCCTTAAAATACTTTTTATCATGTTTTAAATATGCCAAAAGTGTGTATTACTGAATCCTCTTTTTTGATCATGGAACTTTTAAAACTTCATTTGGATTAAGACTTTTAGCTTCAAAGCTGTGTGGTCTCAAAAGAACAGATTCTAATTTGTTATTCTATATACAAATCTGAGACTGGACATCAATATACTCAAAACTAGTCCTAAAGACATGTTAAATACTACTAGTCATAAAATTCAGATTCTATAATATTTATTTTAAATTTTAAAAATACTGCCCATATTTAATATCTTATTAAAGTATGTGATTAAGATATATCTGTTAATTTGTTTTTAAGGTGAATAAACAGAAAATCCCACAACACTCTTTCAAGATAAAAAAAAAAAAAAACTAGAAGTAGGGTAACTAAAGGTAAAAAGGACCATGTTCTAGCATGCCACTAATAAAGTATGGAGATTGTCATTGGCAGAGGGAAATTTTGGGTTTCAGCTAGCAGTATTAACACCCATTATTGAATAGAGAAGAGAAAAATAATTACAGATTTTACATTCTGAGGTTTTATTTACTTGTCAATTTTCTTTCTACAATAGGGGTCATTGAATCATTTTTCCTAATAATTTTTAACATACCAAATGGGTGTGTTGATCCTTCCATTTACCATTGGCCCTTTTATCAGATACCCTAGATTCCCCTTTTATTCCTGTGCAAAATAAATAAATAAACCAATCATTATCTGCATGATTGTGAATTGTCCCTTTTCAGGCTACATATTTTACTTTAATCTATTTCTGTGTTCTTTTCTTTTATATTTGTTTCTTCTTCAATTTTTCCTCTTTCTGGTGTTTCCCTTCATGATTAGGGATTTTGAATACTTTAATATTCCCACACTTTCTTTCTCTATTTGTTTTGCTCCATAAGAAACCAACGATTTATATAGCTGCTAAATTGAGAAAGAAAGTCCAGGTCATATACCGTTTGGTTTCCTCCTTCTTCCTCTTGGCAAGCATGAGTTTCCTTCTATTCCACAGGAGGCAGACTTTGTTTTCTGCCCTCATCCATGGTTATATTTTATTACTTCAGTGAGTTTGCCTATTAACAATGGCATATCAAGACTGGGAAGCTAGGAGTGGTCTACCCAGGGACGAGAGGAATTCGATACCACTGACATTGTTTAGAATTGCTGACGAATGGTTATCATAAGAAGCAGATCAATGTTTAGTCAATATTATTAATTTTTTAAATCGCTAAAGATGCTCCACTCCCTTATTACCACCACCTGGGATGGGATGCTCTTCCTAGCTACACTTCATAGTGAACAAAACCATTGCTCAGAGAAGCACACTTTCTTGCCTGCCCCAGGTGGTCATCCACAGAATACTTTTTTTTTTTTTTAATTTTTTTTTAGTAGAGACGGGGTTTCACCGTGTTAGCCAGGATGGTCTCGATCTCCTGACCTCGTGATCCACCCGTCTCGGCCTCCCAAAGTGCTGGGATTACAGGCTTGAGCCACTGCGCCCGGCCCAGAATACTTTTATTTAGACTAAGGAAACAGCACTGTGAACGTGGAACTGAGTTATTTGTCTCATGTTGATATTACGTTATGAATAAATAGTTATTACATATCTTCTATACACAAGGAGTATAAATCTAATAGCAAAAGGACATTTCAATAAATATTAAAATCTGTCAAATTTGTAAGAGTGAATTAGGATCATAATGCTTGAACATAACAGAACTCTGAGTGTTTTGTTGTTTGAGAGAAACCTTGGCTAGCATTTTGTAGACTGCATATAAATTTTCATGAATTTATGGAGGAAAAACTAATCTTCGAGGGTTTTTTAAAATAGAACGTCCTTTAAATAATAAATATTCCCTCTATTGTTTTGACTGTTTTATATTTTTCAGGATAAACTAATAGAACTAATGATACTGTAAAAACCCATAGATTACATAGATTTACAAATTAGTGGAATGACATATCGATGAAAATAATTTGTTACATTTTTATGCAATACAAATACTTTTATTCAGGATATACAACAGCTATAAGAGATTATTTTATCTAAGAAATCACTTCTGAAAGCTTTAATAGATAAAAATAATGCTTTTAATATCAACTGATTGTTCTCTGCTATCCAGGTATCTGATAAGCATAAACTAATTAAATAATGATATGCATTATAATATTATCATTATCTACCCTTTATTGAACATATGCTGTGTACTGCACACTTTGCTGAGAGCTTACAGTAGAACTCATCTATTGGAAAAAAACTATCCTCAGTCTTAATTTTGTTCTTGCTTCTCTTACTGAACTTTGTGTTGCCTTATAGTCATGAACTTATGTGTCTTTTTCTCACCATACTATAACCTCTTCATGTGGAGGTTCATTTGTAAATCACTGTTGCATCCATGTAGCTTTACAGATAATAAACAATCAGCCAGTATATTATGTACCATAACCAACCTCTTGACTTCTAACACTTAATTGGAAATGAGATTGGGAGAGGGTTGGATGATCTATGGCATTTTCTGAAAAGATCTAGAAATCTACTTGAGAAAATTTCTAGGTACCAGAGCAATGTAGAAGACAGCTAGATATGAATTAACGACCCTATAATTATTGCAATTACTTCTTGCACCACATTTTTACTGTCCCTCGAACCACAAGGAAGATTTAGTGTGAAGTCTGGTTGTTTGAAAGCTACTACAACTTGACAACTAAATACATTATGTGGACCAGAGTATCACCTATATAAGGTGAATCAATAAAGTTCAGATAAAGTCATTGACAATGCTGATCCATCTACCAATTATATGGCATTGTGCTACACTTCCCTGACAGGCTTATGCTTTTATATCCTATTAAAGCATTGGAAATAACTCTAAGAGTACTTCCAAATAAACTATAAAACAAAGTACCATGGATATATTGAGTGCTTTTTTACAGAGCATCAGTTTAATAGTCCATTTTCTACTTTTGACTATGAGAGTATTGGTGACCCCACAAATCAGTAAACATGTTTTTGCAGAGTTTTTAAACTTGTATATTTACTGTGGCATCTCTTGTCTTATTTTAATTCTCAATTTACTGGCCTTAAAAATTTACAAAGAACCCCTTTACACTTTGCATGCAAAAAAGAACACTGAATAAAATGCAACTTTCAATTTTGTGCTTCAGTTTTCTTTGGGAAACAAAAGGAGAAGGTGACTTTACTTGGTTAAGAAAATATCTCGAACCAGTCTGAAAAATAAGATAAAAGTGAGTAAATTTAAAAATAACTTTACTTGTATAAAAATACATTTTATGTTTACGTATATTGTTTTGTGAATGTCTAGATGTGTTTAAAATTTTAAAAATAATTCTAGTATGTTACAAATGTTTTGGAGTTACTCTAAAATATAAGAGTAAGATAAATACTTTGGTTATAGCTTGCCAACAAGGTATATGTCTTTGGAGAAATATCTAGCATTTCCTTGGAAGTGCTTAATCCAATCCCTGGTGGGTTGTCAGATGTCTCAAAGCAATAGGTGGCACCATCCTATACTTTGAATGTGTCATGACATCAAATCATCAGCCTGCTGAATTCTCTGTTGGTTTTGTTATTTTTAGATGCACTGCGTATCTCTTCCAGTAATACAAATCACAGTCCTACAGGTGCCAGGTTTTGAAAATTTGTGACCTGCCACACTAGACCTGTCATAGCAATTCCTTAAATAAAGAAAATACCTCACACTCTACTCCTCAAATATTCCAGATATTACAGTCGTGGAGTCACAGTTGGCTGCTGCAGCCTGTCTGCCTTGGTTGACTTGCAAGTATAGAGGAAGTGCTTGCTATGCTATCTCACTTCAAGTATGAAAAGAAAAAATAACCCACCTGGTTTTCATCAAAGAGCCTTTGAATATTGTTCCTCCTGAGAAGGCTGCTAGCTACTGTGCTTTCATGCTTACCCTTTCTACTGAACCTGTCTCAAAAGCCTTTAAAATTCATTGATGATACCATGTGTTGCTCAGTCACTGTACTTTCTGTAGCAGGCATCCCAGCTTGAGAGCAAGTTACACTCACCCTAAGATTTATGTGAGGTAACAAGGTGCCTCATGGGAAAGAACTTGTTCTAAGGATATTATGATACAGAGTTTTGTTTCAAGGATGGTGGATCAGCATCAGAGATAAAGGGTCATATATCTCCCTTGGTTAATTCCTCAACCCAACTGACATGGCCATATACCTCAGTCCACAGGCAAGTCCATGAGGAATAAAAGATGAGTCTCAAATAAAAGCTCTTTGTTCTTGCTGGTATTATCTACTCGAGAAATTATCTACTTGAGCACATACACTTCAGGTATGTAATTGCCAGTAGTTTTTACAACACTGGGAAGGAAAACCATTGATTTTTGCAATAACAAAAGACAAACAATAATACTCTCAATATTGAGCATTGGTAGCTCCACTGTGATAATTAGAGAAAACAACCCTTTGGCAGAAACTTTGGGGAATGATGTTTTTGTAGTCACAACAGGCATCAGGGGCATAGTTTTTGATGAGATCCAATAAGGGGACCTTGTCTCCTTTGGTAGGCTCTAGCAAGGTTAGTGGCCTCATCGATGGACATCAGGGCATGACTTTTACTTTTGTCATTGAATGTAACAAGCAACAGCAATATCACAGTGGACTGCAGTTAGGAGGGACAGGTTAAAAAAAGAGTCCTTAAGGTGGTTACAAGAAGGAATGGCCCATGAAATACATGGGCAACACACCCCTGGAAGTTTAAAATATTACTCGGTAGGAAATTAAAACTATTTTATTTTTTATAGTACATCAGGGAGAAATACAATGAATGTTTCAATTATTTTGCTTATATTCTGACTCTTCTACAGAGGACAGAATATGTGAATAACATGTATATAGTTGTTTAAGACAATTTATTTTCTTATAATTAATTAATTTATTTATTTTTTGAGACATAGTATCCCTCTGTCACCTAGGTTGGAGTGCAGTGCAGCGATCTCGGCTCCCAGCAATCTCCACCTCCCAGGTTCAAATGATTCTCCTGCCTCAGTCTCATTAGTAGCCGGGATTACAGTTGCCGCCATCATGCCCACATAATTTTTGTATTTTTAGTGGAGACAGAGTTTTGTCATGTTGCCCAGACTGGTCTCAAACTCCTGACCTCAGGTGATCCACCCGCCTTGGTCTCCCAAAGTGCCGGGATTACAGGAGTGAGCCACCGTCCTTGGCTGATTTAAAGTAATTTAAAGTAAAAACTAAGTGAGGTGCACAGTTATTGAATCCTTAGGAGTATGAATTGTGTTTAGAATATAGGATTGGGATGTGTCCTCAAATAGAAAAAAAAAGTTAAAATACCCTCAGAAGTCACTGATACTCATTCAGTTAGATAAAAATAGATGTATTTAGTGTTAAAAGTTGGGCATGGACACAACAGGGAACAATAACAGTCTAAAGGATGAGAAACATAAAAGACAGATAAACAACTTAGAATATGAATTCAAGATTGTGTAGTGGTAAATATTATGAAAAATAATGATAACATACCAAAAAGTAGCAAGTAATGTTATGTTAGATATGGTACCAGGGAAGGCCTGTGTAAGCAAGGGATCTTGCTAAGAATTAGTATGTGCGAAGTAATAATTCTTGTTCTTCATAAAGACTTTAATTTTGCTGTATTTTATGTGCCTCATCTTAATTTCCAAGGCATATGCAAATTTTGAAAATCATTTGTGTACTGTTTCACAATGAAACACGAAACTACTGTATGATTTTCCTCTTCAATATATATAGTCATTGCCCTCAGTTATTTGGATGAATGAGTATTATTGTTTAAAATAAACATAGGTCTACATTCTTCAAAACTATGCTTATATGTTCTGTCTTAATCTCATTTTATAATCTTATGTTCTATAATTATTTATGTATTCAGTAAAGACAAAATCTATACTGAGTCTATCTAGATATATATTTCTACAAATACACTCATAGTCTATATAAGTAGTTATGGAAACAAAGGTATACTGTTTTAGATACAAATAAAGGATACATATAGATCTATCACACATACACATAGATACCAATTGTTATATATTTTCTATTAAGATATTTGACCTCAGGTGTGGTCTGACATTATATGTCTTATGCTTGGAGACCTCTCAATCTATAGTTTCCCCCTACAGAGTTCAGCAAGGGCTGTTTCTGAGGAGATCTGCTGATCATGCTGTCATTTCAAGTCCACTTGTTTGTTTTGTGATTAGCATCAAGGAAAGTGAGTCGGCTTTACTTTGAGTCCTTTGTATTGTGGGTCTATAGTCACAGATTTTAAAGTTTTTTAAAGACAGCATCATCCTTTAATATTTTTTCACTATAATAAAATCAGAGTATGTTATTTAATTAAGTATTCATACTTTTGAAAAATAAGTATTTAAAGTGAACAGAATTCAGAGTAATTGGTATATATGTTAAAGAAGCAAATGATATGGTGACATTGTTCCAGTTCTTTAGAAGAGTAACATTTGTTTGTGGGCAAAAGACATACAACAAGGTAAATAATGACAATAGAAGTACTAAATGAAACTGCAAGAACAATGATGTACAAGATAGAACAAGTCGGAGTAAGTGATAAGGGAATATCACTGGTATGTACTATGCCTACCATATCACAGGTGTAGCTATGAAAGCTTTGGTGAAGAAATGAGAACTTGATCTATAATCTTAACAGAGTTTATTGTGGGAGAAATAGAAAGCCATGGATGGGTGTTGATCAGAGGAAATCAGACAATAGAAATGTTGTAGTAAGTAATATTATGCAGTAGCATGGAGAACAGATTGGAAGAGGGAGAGATTCTCTGATAAACCTTATGTTTAAACATTATATTGAGATAGAAATTAATTTGGTGAGAAATTGTACACTTAGGTTTAACCCAGTAGAAATTGGTATTTATAATAATACAGCTATTTTCTAACAATACTATTATATTACTGTAATTCTTTTCAGTTATTTTATTTACCAAGAGGATTCTTAGTTTCATAAATTAAATGCATTAATTAATTCCTTTCAGAAATGAGGAGGGTGCTTCAGAAATTAGATATATGATGCCAATGGGGAATAAAAGCAAATGTACAGAAGTCCACAGGGAAAGAAAATAGTCAGATAATGGAGTGAGGACAAGGTTGGCAATCTTAGCAAAAAGGAAACAACAGATGGGCATAATTTTTGTGAGTTCTCACACAGATGGTTCACCAGATGGATTCTGCTGGGTTCATACAGCTTATGTGTATTTTTCAGCAGCTTATCATGATAGGCAAGACCACTTCTGTGAGGGCAAAAATCCTTCCTTGGTTTAGGTTATTGAATATAGTACTGCAATAAATTGGTAGTTGGTGACATAATGCCAAGTATTTTTATTAACTATTATTTATACCTAGGGGCATGCAGATAATGTTATGTTGAAGACACTAGACTTCAGAAAGAATTTATAGGTCATAATTTAGAAAATATTGTACGTCAGGAACTTTAGGTAGGTTAGACGATTTAGAGACTTCAATTTTAATTTCAACTATTAATTGAGAGTATCATCATTTGAAATTTTATTTTTAAAAATAACTTTCACTTAACACAACAAGATGTAGTATTTAATAAGGTTATAACTAAAAAATGATTTAAATAAATGAGGAAAATGTCTCTGTAAATTTAATTTAACTTATAATTGTCATTCAACATAAAATATTGCGTTTTAGTTGACATTTATACTAGTAAATACTTCAGAACTGTTTTCATTGATTAATGGAACTTCTGAGAAGGAATATCCTTAAGAAAAAAGGGAAAATCAACAACAAAACATTTGAACATTATATGTTCTCAATTAATAACCCCTCATTAAGATATAGTTATACAAATTTATGTCACAAGCAAATGCTCTACTTTATTTGGAGGCTGACCTTTTTGCTGTTACAAGATAAAATCTTAATTTATGGGATTTAAAATTCTGGTAGGAGGGATTTTCCTTATTGAAGCTATCCTAAGGTCTTGATTTGTAACATCAAAGGAATTTGATCTGTCTTGAAACACTAAAGAGGGCTGGAAACTAGTAACTTGGGGATATTTCAGATAGAGTCCTCATTCTCTTTAAAGACAAATCTGTCAACAGCAGGGTGCTTACATAAAACCTATAGAGAGTTGTATTATTTTCTAAATATATGTATATACATTATTTCATTTGAATTGTTCAACTGGTCATTTGAGTTCAGCATGACAAATGTAATCATCTCAATTTTACAAATGAGGAAACTGAGACTTGAAAACGCTGAATAACTAACTACCTTTTTTTGCACACTTAGACAGAAGAGTCCAGACTCTGGTTTACTATAATACAATCAGTAGAGGCTTTCTGAATACCTACTATGTGCTGCAGAAATATAAGTTTGTGCTACTCAGCTGAGTCATGACATGAAGTATATAATGATAATAATCCTAGAGATTGTGTCTACACATAGATGAATCAAAACATGTTTAAGGTTTTATTTATTCATTCAATGATTAATTGTGTGACTTAAATTATATACTAGAATATTTTTTCTTACATTGAGATTTGAGGATTCACGGGACAGGGATAAGGCATTTACTATCAAGAAATACTTATATGCAAGATATATATTGCAGCATAATATAATCAGAGTTAGTGACTAGGTGCTTTGAAAGCAAAACAAAACAAAAAGAGTACCTATCCCTGTCAAAGGGAATGAGAGTGTAGGAAAGCTGAAGTGACATCTCTGGTGATTCTGAAGAAGTTGAAACAATGTAGTCAGAAGGGAGACAGGTCCTTCCTGAGAGAAAGTAACTCATGTAAAGTCAATGCACATGAAAGTACTGATACGGTTTGGCTGTGTGTCCCAACCAAATCTCACCTTGAATTGTAATAATCACCATCTGTCATGGGAGGGACCCAGTGGGACAATTGAATCATGCAGGTGGGTTTTTCTCATGCTGTTCTTATGATAATAAATAAATGTCATGAGATCTGATGGTTTTATAAACGGAGTTCCCTGCACATGTTCTCTTGCTTGCTGCCATGTAAGACATGCCTTTTCTCTTCCTTTGCTTTCTGTTTGTGAGGCCTCCTCAGAAATGTGAAACTCTGAGCCTATTAAACCTCTTTGTCTTTATAAAGTAGTCAGTCTTGGGTATATCTTTATTAGTAGTGTGAAAACAGACTAATACAAGTACACACAAATTTCAATATTGCTTAAGTACAAAATCTAAACCATGGGGTGGCAGAAGATGAGAATGGGCACAGATGTAGCAGACAAATCGTGACTACATTACTGAGCCTGTGAGCAGATTAAGTTTTCTAGTCTGTGAGCAATGCAAAGCTTGGAAAATTTGAAAAGAGGTCAACCTGGTAAAGTTTGGTCATTTAAAATAATAATTTAAGACTATTTCCAGAGGATAGATTTGGACTTTCTACAAAAATACAATGTAAGGAAATAATAAAAATTAGGATAAAGAAGTGAGAGTGAAAATACCAATAGAAATATTGAGGTGTTTGGATTGCCAGGACGTAGTAATTGATTGCAGTTGGAAGGGCAAAAATGAAGGGTTAAGAAAAGATAAATTGGACTCTCATATTTTTAACTTGAACCATTGAAAGTATAATGGTATATTTAGTTAAATGAATTGAGAAGAATGACTGAATTTGATTATTGGTTATGGATTAAGATGAAGAGGGGGATAGAAATGCAGTAAGATAGAGATTTAATGTTGTTTTAACAGGTTAAATTAGAATTTGCTGAGGAATATCCCAGCAGAAATATTTAGTAGGTGGTTAGTTATGCTGCTATAGTGATTTAGGTACAGATTTGTTTGAAAGCATCATAATTCAGCTATTTAGGATTTTGAAGCCTTGGTCTTGAATAGCATTCCCCAGGAAGAAGTGTACAAAGTAAGAATTAAAGACAATGAAAGCAAGATGCAAGAAAAGAATGAGAAGTCTCCAAAGTAGTTATGTTTCCAGCTATTATATGTTCCTTTGTAGTAATTATTTTCCCTTCTTCTTTGCCGTAAGAAAAAAAAGGGTATGAATTCCAAGTTTATCATTTTATAGTTTCTTTATTCTTGTATGTTTAGTGCCTGTTACAGGGTCTGAAACATAGAAATTAGTAAATAACATTTTGTTGCATGAAAGAATGAATGATATTTGAACAATATTCGGGAAAGTCTGTAGAGGGAGAAAAAAAGAAGATTAAAGACATTGCAAAGTCTGGGGTATAATAAACTAAAATATATTCTCAGCCTCAAATGATAACCTTAAAAAATATGAACAATTGAATTGACACATTCTGGTTAATATTTGTTTATTCCCTCTGGAAACTAAAATTTTATACTTTTGTAAGAACAGAATAGAAAAAATATAAAAATATAAATCTAGCTGGAAAAATATGTTCTTTGAAATTCATTCATCATTCAGTAATCTTAATTTTCTGTATAAACATTTATATACCTAATATCAAATGTAAACCGTAACTCAAGCACAGATTTTGTAGCTTGTTCAACATGCTGGCTGTGTAACAAATTTATTTGTATCACAAAAATTGATTCATTAATTAAATAGAAATATATTAAAGGTAGCAGTTTTACAATTTTTTCCTCTATTACATGTAGGTGCTGTTTCCATTTTCTTATGCTGTAAATGAGCAATCACTGTATAATCAATCCGTTTGACTTTAAGGTATTTATGTTTCTGAATAACATTATTTTGGTCATATTAACCAGGGTTTCATTACATTGATATAACCTAACTCATAAATCCATCTGCCATTGTGACAAATTGTTTGATGGTTTAAGTTCTCACTCTGAAATAAGTTTACAAATATTTTTATCAACTGATAACATAGCATTGAGGGTATTATTACAAGTTTCTCTATTTTATTTCTTGAGAATACCATGCCTTAGTGTAAAAATTGCATGCATGTAAATATATATTTATATATCCTGTGTGATAAACAGACTGCTTGAATTATGCACCAATACTTGCTGCCTTGAATTTGTTTACAAAGAGAATTTTCCTTCTAGACTGTAATCTCTTTAGGAAAAAAATGTTTTGTTCTGCACTTCACTGTGACTCTTACCCAATTCTGTCTGCATACTGCTTGCTGGCAAAGAGTTTTTATAAATGTAATTCAGAGTTTTTGAATTCCCTGCTTGAAACTTCACTGGTTCTATAAATGACTAAAGGATAAACCTAAACTCTTAGTGTAACCTATAAGTTTCTCCATAATTGGGCTCCTGCCTAAGCTCTGGATTTATCTCTTGTTTTCTTCCTGGCTGTTTCTTGCCTCAGTGCTTTTGATCATGTTGATCCCATGGCTTGCAATGTTCTCTCATCAGTCCATACTCCCTTTCCTCGTGCAGGTCGGCTTGCTTTAAAAATTAATCTCATGTCTTTTCCTAAGGAAAGTGCATTCTGTCTTGCCTCATCATGTGAAAACAACTTCAGTGTCTGAGTTTTTGCCCTCACCATACTGGATTCAAATCTTTACCCCACTACCCTTCATGCTTGGTATTGCATGTTCTCCCCCACTACTTTCATCCTTGTCTATACCTACACATATATCTGTAACTATACCTGTATCTACATATCGGTCTATATCTTAGGTGGTCATTTAAAACCTAGAACTGGTTTTATTATCTCAGAAACTAGTGGCATATTTGGTTCACAACATGGATTTAATAAATACTTCTACTTAAATGAGTGAATTGATGAATATAAACACCATCATGTCAATGTGAAAATAACAGAAGAGACTAATAGCAGGCAGATATCAAATCAGTAGTATTTAGAAAATAAAAACGGGGCGCTGGGGTCACGGCATCTTGTTAGTTCTAACTTTGAAATATATTTGAAATCCGACCACTTTTGAGCATTCACCTCCACTGTTACAGCCTTCATCTGAGCTACCATCCTCTCTTGCTTGCTTCTTGCAAAAGTCTCCAAACTGGCTCCCTCCACTTTGACTCTTAACTCCCACATTCTACTTCAATATAATAGCCCCCCTCAGAAATTTAAATGCAAATCAGATTAGTTTACTCATTTGTCCTGCTCTGGTTTGAATGTGGAACCCCAAATTCATGTGTTGGTAATGTAATCCTTAATGGAACAGTGTGGGGAAGTGAGGCCTTTTTGGAAGCTGTTTAGGTCATCAGGACTCCATCCTCAGGAAGGAATTAATGTTGATAATAATTAATGCTGATATAAAAAGGGATTAGAGAGTGGGTTCTCTCTCCTTTGCTTTTCTGCCACATGAGGACACAAGAGTTCCTCCGCTCTGGAGAACACAGCATTCAAAATGCTATCTTGGAAGCAAGACTGGACATTTACTAGACAACAAACCTGCAGATGCCTGAATCTAGGACTACATATCCTCCAGAATTGTAAGAAATACATTTCTGTTCTTTATAAGTTATCCAGTCTCAGGTATTTTGCTATAGCAGAACAAACTGTTTTGTGTAGACATGCTGTAACCCCTTGCCCTTTTCATGTTGAGTAAACACTGAAATCCTTACTATGGCCCACAAAGTCTTTTATAATCTGAAATAACATATTTCAGCTTGCTCTCTTTCATTAACTTTGCTCCAGTCACACTGGCATTCTTGTTGCTTCTGCATCTTGCTAGGCACATTTATTTTTATAATGGCCTTTTAATCTAAGGATTTCTTTGCCATAGTATGCTTTTTCATCAAGTGTCTGCTTGAAAAAAAACTCATACCTTCTTCAAATCTTTGCTCACACTTCAGCTTTTTAAATGCAGTCTTGTCTTTATTTGGGTGGCTATAACACAAACACCATAGATTAGATTGATTAAAAATGAACATTGACTTATCACTGTTCTGGAGGCTGAAGAGTCTAAGATCAAGGTGTTCACAGATTCCTTCTCTGTTGGGGGCCTGATTCCTGGTTCACAGGTGGATGTCTTCTCACTGTGTCCTCACATGGCAGAAGGGTCCAGAGAGCTCTCTTGGGTCATTTAAAAAATTAAGGTACTAATCCTATTCCCATGAGATCTAGAATATAACCTAATCACCTCTTAAAAGCCTACTCCTAATACCATCAACTTGGGAGTTAAAATTTCAATATATGAACTTTGGGGGAACACAACAACATTCAGTCCATAAAAAGCCATTTTGATGAAACTTTTTAATGATGTGATATCCCACTCATACTTACCCTACCTCCCAGGCTACTTCTACCTCTCCATGCAGTGGTGACAATGAAAATGTACTGCTCATATCTCCTGTGGTTAGCATGTAATTGACTAATGGTTCAGTTATTTCGCTTCTGGATCAACTCCTAAAAATACCTCCATCCTCTTGTTTTCTGTGTGATATGGTTTGGCTCTATGACCCCATCAAAATCTCATCTGTAGCTTCCATAATTTCCATGTGTTGAGGGACAGGCCTATTAGGAGATGATGGAATCATGGCAGTGGGCCTTTCCTGTACTGCTTTCATGATAGTGATTGGGTTTCATGATATATGATGGTTTTAAAAAACATCTACACAAACTCTCACTTTGTCTACCAATATTCATGTAAGATGTAACTTGCTCCTCCTTGCCTTTCACCATGATTGCAAGGCCTCCCCAGCCATGTGGATCTGTGAGTCCAGTTAAACATCTTGCTTTTGCAAATATCCCAGTTTTGGGTTTGTCTTCATCAGCAGCATGAAAAAAGACTATTACAGTAATTTGGTACCAGTAGAGTGGGGCACTGCTGAAAAGATACGTGAAAATGTGGAAGTGACTTTGGAACTGAGTAACAGGCAGAGATTAGAACAGTTTGAAAGGTTCAGAAAAAGACAGGAAAATGTGGGAAAGTTTGAAAGTTCCTAGAGACTTGTTGAATGGATTTGCCAAAAATCCTGTTAGTGACATGGAAAATAAAGTCCAGGCTGAGGGGGTCTCAGGTGGAAATGAGGAACTCATTGGGAACGGGATCAAAGGTAACTCTTCTTATGTTTCAGCAAAGAGACTGGCAGCATTTTGCTTCTGCCCTAGAGATTTGTGGGACATTGAATTTGAGAGAGATGATTGAGGGTACCTGCTGGAAGAAATTTCTAAGCAGCAAAACATTCAAGAGGTAACTTGGGTGCTGTTAAAAGCATTTTGTTTTCAAAGGGAAACAGCATAACATTTCAGAAAATTTGCAGCCTGATGATACAGTAGAAAACAAACAAACAAAGAAAACATTTTCTGAGTAGAAATTTAAGCTGGGTGCAGAAATTTGCATAAGTAACAATGGGCTGAATGTTAATCCCCAAGACAATGGAGAAAATGTCTCCAGGGAACGGCAGAGACCTTTGTGGCAGCTTCTCCTACCACAGGCCTGGAGTCCTAGGAGGAAAAAGTGGTTTCATGGGCCAGGCCCAGGTTCTCTGTGCTGTATGAAGCCTAAAGACTTGGTGCCTTGTGTCCCACCTACTCCAGCCATGGCTGAATGGGGCCAACATAGAGCTCAGGCTGTGATTTCAGAGGGTGAAAGTCTCAATCCTTGGCAGCTTCCATGTGGTATTGAGCCTGAGAGTGCAAAGAAGTCAAGAATTGAGGTTTGGAAACCCCTGCTCAGATTTCAAAAGATGTGTAGAAATGCCTGAGTGCCCAGGCATAAATTTGCTGTACGGGGGGGTCCCTCATGGAGAACCTCTGCTATGGCAGTACTGAAGGGAAATGTGGGGTCAGAACCCCCATACAGAGTCCTACTGGGGCACTGCCTAGTGGAGCTGTGAGAAGAGGGCCACCTGGAATGGTAGATCCACTAACAGCTTGCACCATGTGCCTGGAAAAGCTGCCAACACTCAATGCCAGCCCATGAAACAGCTGGGAGGGAGGCTGTACAGTGGAGAGCCACAGTGGTGGAGCTGTTCTAGACTTTGGGAACCCAATTCTTGCATCAGTGTTACCTGGATGTGAGACATGGAGTAAAAAGGGATCATTTTGAAGCTTTCAGATTTGACTGCCCTGCTGGATTTTGGACTTGCATGGGAGCTGTAGCCCCTTTGTTTTGGCCAATTTATCCCATGTGGAAAGGCAGTATTTACCAAATGCCTATACCCCCATTGTATCTAGGATGCAACTAACTTGCTTTTGATTTTGCAAGCTCATAGGTGTAAGAGATTCACCTTGTCTTGGATGAGACTTTGGACTGTGGACTTTTGAATTAATGCTGAAATGAGTTGAGACTTTGGGGGACTGTTGGGAAGGCACAGTTGATTTTGAAGCATGAAAATATGAGATTTGGAGGGGCCAGAGGTATAATAATATGGTTTGGCTATGTCTTCACCCAAATCTCATCTTGTAGCTCCCATAATTCCCACATGTTGTGGGCGGGACCTGGTGGGAGATGATTGAATTACAGGAGCTGGTCTTTCCCATCATGTCCTCTTGATAGTGAATGGGTCTCACAAGACCTGATAGTTTTAAAAATGGGAATTGCCCTGCACAAGCTCTCTATTATTCCTGCTGCCTTCCATGTAAGATGTGACTTGCTCCTTTTTGCTTTCTGCCATGACTGTGATGCCTCCTCAGCCATGTGGAATTGTGAGTCCAATTAAACCTCTTTCTTTTGTAAATTGCCCAGTCTTGGGTATGTCTTATCAGCAGCATGAAAATAAACTAATATAGCAACAGACTGAATATGGAAGCAAATATAAAGCTTTTCCAGCTGTATTCTATTAAATCAAACTTTAAGTGATTTTCAAAAATGTAAAGCAATACCACTCTTCTCATACATTTTATATTTTAAAAAAGTTATTTTTATGAAAATATACTTTTCTTGTTCTCTTAAATGAATTTAAATATTTTCTTTTTTAGATGTCCTATTTGGCATATATATTGGTATACAGTACTAACATAAGCAAAAGTGCTGCAGAGTTCTCTAAATTTATTTAAGTGTGAAGCGTCCTGAGACCAAAACTTTGAGAACCTTTGCAATAGATACTTGGAGAAAGAATTTGAACAAGTGGATACACAAAGAAATAAATATTTGAGAAGATTTTCAACCTTCCTATTAGCAGTAATCAGAAAAAGCAATATGAAATCTATATCTGACACTACATGCAATCTAAATCTTAATTAGAGTTAATATCTAATAAAATATATTCTAATTCTAAAAACCAAACTAAATTTAAACTACATATAAATAAAAACCTAAATCGAATCTAAAACAGAATAATACTATATGGGGATTTGTTAGATAACACAAACAGAGACATTTTAAGGGTGGATAATTAGAATATTTACCAGATGTCTGACACAAATTATTCTACATCTCTGTACATGAAAGAGAATTAGCCTGGATTCTGTGATAACAAAGTGTATTTTAATAATCCATGAAAAAGACAATGGTGTATGGACTAGAATAGTAGCAATGGAGAGGGAGAGAAGTAGACAGCTTTAAAAAGTATTCATATAAAATGACTCAATAGTACTTTATGATTCATTGTCAGTAGTAACAGAGTAAGAAAGAGTTATCTAAGATGACTTCCAAATTGCTTGCCTTAAAAACGAGAGGTAGCTGGGCACGGTGGCTCACGCCTGTAATCCCAGCACTTTGGGAGGCCGAGGAGGGTAGATCACGAGGTCAGGAGACCAAGACAATCGTGGCTAACACGGTGAAATCCCGTCTCTACTAAAAAAAAAAAAAAAAAAAAAAAAAAAAAAAAAATTAGCTGGGCGTGGCGGCGGGCGCCTGTAGTCTCAGCTACTCGGGAGGCTGAGGCAGGAGAATGGTGTGAACCCGGGAGGCAGAGCTTGTAGTGAGCCGAGGTTGCGCCACTGCACTCCATCCTGGGCCACAGAGCGAGACTCCGTCTCACAATTAAAAAAAAAAAAAAAAAAAAAAAAACAGGTAAATCATGTCATTTACTAAGACAAAAATATAGGAAAATTAAGAAACTTCCTTGAGTGAAAACATTATCTCAATTTAGAAAGGTTCAGTTTCAGGTGCAAATGCTCCTCTATTTCTACATAAATATTTAAATAAGTGCTTGGAGCTCAGAAAATAGATCTCAAATGGAACAAGAGATTTTGAAAGTTATCAGAACATGAATGTTGACTAAAGTCACAGGAACACATCAAAAGGGGTGGGTTTAAAACAAGAAGAAAGAGAGTGTGCAGGACCCTGTGAGGTGGACAGAGAGAAGATAGCACTTATGAAGAATGAGAACCAGTGTCCAGGGAAATAAGACTGAAACAGAGGTTATGATTTCAAATGTAAAGGTAAAAATGGTAGGCCGGGGGGGGGCGGTGGTTCACGCCTGTAATCCTAGCACTTTGGGAGGCCAAGGCTGGTGAATCATGAGGTCAGGAGTTCAAGACCAGCCTGGCCAATGTTGTGAAACCCCTTCTCTACTAAAAATACAAATATTAGCCAGGCGTAGTGGCAGGTGCCTGTAATCCCAGCTACTTGGGAGGCTGAGGCAGGAGAATTGCTTGAATCCGGGAGGCAAAGTTTACAGTGAGCTGATCGTGCCATTGCACTCCAGACTGGGTGAAAGAGTGAGACTCCATCTCAAAAATAAAAAAATAAAAATTGGTAATGGTTTTCCATTTTACATGCTTCTGAGAGATGAAGTAAAGTATGAATTAAGAAGTATCATTCAACATGGGGTCCAGAATGTAATTAGTGAATTTGACAAATACAATATCAGAAGGATGGTTGAAGTGCAAGTGATGGAAAATGTGGTGACAAGGAATAAAATGAACAAGAAGAGAAAGAAACTGTACTAATGCGAACACAAACACCAGACATACAATTTTAGCTTCCTAAGACTTTTGCAGGTATTGTGGGGAAAAAAAAAAAATGCCCTTTTCCCAAATCTGCTTAAACTGAGTTGTTTTATCTTTAGAAGATCTATTATATATCTGCTAATGGAGACTGAAACTTCCAGAAATATGAATAGAAGCCTAGCTTCTACAACTGATGGCTTTTTAAAAAAATTCAGATGTCATTGTAAACTTATAAATCGCTCAATTGCTTCACCAAATATGCCAAATTCAATTATTCTTGTATCTTATAAAACCTTACATATGAACAGTGAAACACAAAGAGATTGTTATCTTGTTACTTGATTGATTTTTATTTGAATTTAAAAGAATAAAAATTATCTCCATTCATATTGCATTTTTTATCCTACAACTTTTTGTTCTCTTATAAGTATAATCTCATCTGTCTTTTCAATACCCAGTAGGAAAGATAAAAAATATTAATAACCCTGCTTTAGATAAATCCTATAATTGTTTTTTAAACAAATCACTAGTGTACACACATGGATTAACACTTAGTAAGCTGAGTTTTTTTTATCACTGGACAGGTAAATGAAACTTAGTACTTTCTCTTATGTAATACATAGCTAACATTTATTCAATGCTCACCCCATACATGAATGCGTTACCTTTTTTTCATATCATTCATTTTCTAAACTGACTGTATGTGCAAAGCACCACTATGATATGAGAAAACTTACATTTGTAATGGCTAGGAGACTTATTCACAGAACATAATTGCTATATAAAGAGTTCACATCTATATTTTTTATTTCATTCATTCACCAATAAATATTGATTCCATTCCTATTAGTTGCCAAGGACTGGTATGGATTTCTGACATGTATTAGTGAAAAAAACAAAACAAAACAATATATCTGTCATACAGCAGCACAGTTTACATTCCGTTGGGGAAAATCAGACAACAAACAATGAACATTAAATAAGTAAATGATACTGTAAGCTGGGACAGGTGTTAGCAATTTTTGCTGAATGACAGATAAGAACTATTTTAGGATCTTTAGGCCATGAAGTCTCTGCTCAATCTACTGAACTCTGCCATTGTAGTGAAAGTAGCCATAGACAACACATGAACAGATAAACACGGCTGTGTTCCAGTGAAACCTCATTTGCAAAACAGATGAACAGCTGGATTTGACCCATGGACTTCAGCTTGCCAACCTAGGATAAAATGTAGCATGTGCTTGTTCTGTGTTCTTAAAGATTCTTTATTTGTTTATTTGGCATCCGTTAGTCATGGGGCCAAAATAACACTCAAAGTTGTTTACATCTCCCCTGTGATTCAGCCTTTTTGGGAACACAAAAATCATATTACAAGTCCTCCAACAATCCCAAGAGTCTATATCTGTAAAGACATATTTATATAATTTTCACCCACCAAGCCAATATTTCCCTCACCCTAAATCATTCTGTGCCAGGTACCAGAGGACTATTGATCACCCCATATCCCAGAGCCCACTGACATTATACAAACCAGCTAATCCTAAGCTGTTTTTCCTGCTCTGCCTTACCTTTTTTTCTGAAAACACAATAAAGCTCTTGGCAAAGCTTTTCACTGACTCCTCTTGCCTCCTGACTGAGCCTTGTATTTCATCTCCGTAACACTGCATGGTATAGCTTACTCTCACCTCTGGGAAACTGTATGTAATAAAAATCATTTTTTTCAAGGGTAATGATCACTCCATGTCTTCCCTTAGTCACCTTTATAAATTAATACTTGGGCACAAATTGGTGCCATAGGGAAAAGAAACAGTACAGCAAGATATGTGTTGGGGTCCTCCAAGAAGCAGATGCCAAGTCAGGAATACAGGTGCAAGAAATTTGTTGGAGATATATTCTAAGAAGGAGAATGAGAAGGAAGCTGGAGAAAGCAGGAAGAGCCTTCAAACTGTGATGAAGTTATGACTCTAGCACAGGAAAAGAGGGAGGAAGGAGAATTGGGTAGGAAGAGTCTTGACTGCCACATAGTTCTAAGAAATGTTTGGATAGTCTGGTGGAAAATCTTTGAGGCAAAATTTCCCATTAAAGAGCCCCATGCATTGGAGGAATGGGACTCCATTAAACTCCCAATTATGCTTACCCAATGTCTTGGTGCAGTTTACGGGAAACGCGTTCCATTAGTCTGTTCTCATGCTGCTAATAAAGATATGCCTGAGACTGGGTAATTTATACAGAAAAAGAGGTTTAATGGACTTACAGTTCCATGTGACTGAGGAGACTTCACAATCATGGTGGAAGACAGAGAGAAGCAACTTGCGTCTTACATGGATGGCAACAGGAAAAGAGAGAGCTTGTGCAGAGAAACTCCTGTTTTAAAAACCATCAGATCTTGTTAGACCCATTCACTATTACCAGAGCAGCACAGGAAATACCTGTTCCCATGATTCAGTCATCTTCCACTAAGTACCTCCCACAATGCATATGAATTATGGGAGGTACAAGATGAGATTTGGATGGGGACAAAGAGCCAAACCATATCATTCTGTCCCTGGTCCCTCCAAAGTCTCACGTCTTCACATTTTAAAACTAATCATGCCTTCCCAACAGTACCCCAAAAGTCTCAACTTGTTTCAGCATTAACTCAAAAGTCCACAGTCCAATGTCTCTTCTATGACAAGGCAAGCCTCTTCCATCCAGGCATTTCTTCTGAAGTCTAAGCAGAGGTTCCTAAACCTCGAATCTTGAATTCTGTGCACTCTCAGTCTCAACAGCGCATGGAAGCTGCCAAGGCTTGAGGCTTGCACCCTGTGAAGCCATGGCTCAAGGTCTACATTGGCCCCTTTCAGACATGGCTGGAGCAACTGGGATGCAGGACACCAAGTCTCTAGGTTGCACACAGCATGGAGAACCTTGGCCTGGCCCATGAAACCACTTTTTTCTCCTACACCTCCAGGCCTGTGATGGGAGGGACTGCCAAAAAAGTTTCTGACATTCTCTAGAGACATTTTCTTTATTGTCTTAGGGATTAGCACTTGGCTCGTCTTTACTTATGCAAATTTCTGTAGCCAACTCAAGTTTCTTTCCAGAAAATGAAGTTTTCTTTCCTATTGCACCATCATGCTACAAATTTTCTGAACTTATATGCTCTGATTCCCTTTTAAAACAGAGTGCCTTTAACACACCAAGTCACCTCTTGAATGCTTGGCTGCTTAGAAATTTCTTCCACCAGATACCCTCAATCATCTTTCTCAAGTTCAAAGTTCCATAAGTCTCTAGGGCAGAAGCAAAATGCTGCCAGTCTTTTTGCTGAAACATAAAAAGAGTCAGCTTTGATCCAGTTCCCAGTGAGTTCCCCCTTTACACCGGAGACCACCTCAGCCTGGACTTTATTGTTCATATCACTATCAGCATTTTGGGGAAAGCCATTCAAAAAGTTCCTAGGAAGTTCTAAACTTTCCCACATTTTCCTGTCTTCTTCTGAGACCTCCAGACTGTTCCAACTTCTACCTATTACCCAGTTCCAAAGTAGCTTTCATATTTTTGGGTATCTTTTCAGCAGTGCCCCACTCTACTGGTACCAACTTACTATATTAGTCCATTTTCATGCTGCTGATAAATATATACCCAAGACTGGGTAATTTATAAGAGAAAGGGGTTTAATTGGACTCAGCATTCCATGTGGCTGTAGTCATCCTGGAAGGCAAGGAAGAGCAAGTCACATCTTACATGGATAGCAGCAGGCAAAAAAGAGTTTATGCAGGGCAACTCCCGTTTTAAAAACTATCAGATCTCATGAGACTCATTCACTATCAGGAGAAAAGCACAAGAAAAAGACACCCCCAAAATTCAATCATCTCTCACCAGGTCCCTCCCACAACATGTGGGAACTATGGAAGCCATAAGATGAGATTTGGGTGGGGACACATAGCCAAATCATATTAGTTGCTATATGCTGTTTGGTTGCAATATGTGAACAAAATCTGTTCCCATACAGATTTATACTTGTTAAATAAATGGAGAGTATTTTAATTGACTTTCAGGTCATTATAGATGGATACTTTTCTTCGATATTGCTTCAAAACTTGACCATTGGGGGTTTTGTAAAGATTACTTGCAGTGTGAAGTCTAAACCAGGTAAATGAAGATATTCAGTTTCAATAGAATGCACTGATCTGTTCTTTATTATGAATAAATCTTTAACTCATGTGTAGTTTTGTAACATATTAGTGATTTGTCATTTGTTAAACAATGGCTCACTCAATTATTCATATCTTCAAAAATGGACACATTATATAACATGAAATAATCATACCTATTTATATTAGAAATGTTGACCTAATGGAAGAAATTGAAGTTGAGGCAGAAAATATAATTTTAAAGTGTTTACATTAGTCAACATGAGAACAGCTGCCCAGAAAGGACACACTTCTAAGTTGCCTGGGGGAGTGCTCCGTTCAGCCTTTGTTACAAGCTCATTTTTACAGGTGAAAGGAAACCAGGAGTGGGCTGATACAAGGTTGTTTGACAGGAATTCTCATTGGTTTGTAGAGATAACATTGAGTAGTGATTGGTTATGTATTTTTAAACTGTAGGATATCAGTTATGATGTCCAGCATACATGGCATTTTATGGTTACTTGGCATCTATTAATCTCATATACACTCATATAGCAAGTGTCTTCAAGAAGTAATTACTTAGCTCAAGGTGGGAGTGATACATGAGTGCTGTCACATTTTAAATGCCTCCATGGTTCTGATATTTAAAGGAATTTGCACACTTCAAATTAAAACCTACTTTTTCTCATGACCAATCATATCAGGAAACTCTTTATATGTTGAAAAAGTATGAAGCATATGGTGTGTGATGTTTAACATTAGTTGTAAATTTGATTGGGTTGAATGATGTCGAGGTGACTGGTAACATATTGTTTCGGGGAGTGTCTATGAGGGTATTGCCAGAGAAGACTGACATTTGAGTCAGTGGACTGGGAAAGGAAGATCCACCTTCATTGCGGGTGGGCACCATCCATGCCAGCATGCCTAGAACAAAGCAGGTGGAAGACAGAGGGATAACCTTGCTTGTGGGGCCTTCTGACGTCCTCCTTTTTCTGTGCTGGATGTTTTCTTCTGCTTATTTTGTTCCTGGACATCAGACTTCAGATTCTTCAGCCTTTGGGTCTTGAGACTTACACCAGTGGTTTGTCAGGGACTCTTGGGCCTTTAACCACAGACTGAAGGCTGCACTGTTGGCTTCCCTGGTTTCCAACCTTTCAGACTCAGACTGAGACATTACTGGCTTCTCTTTTTCCCAGTTTGTAGATCAGCTACTGTGGGACTTCACCTAGTGATCATGTGAGCCGATTCTCCTTAATAAACTTCTTTTATATGTATGTATATACACATATATTCTATTGGTTCTCTCTCTCTGGAGAACCCTGAATAATACATGAGGGGCAGATACAGGTTTTGCAATATTATCATTTTTGCCTGCACACTTGAATTTTTAATTGGCAATAATAATGTCAGCCATTTTTCTCATCATGAAAGGTTTTCCTTGTTTATTTTCAAAATGTCTGCCAAATAATCTAACTGTCAATAGCCAGTATTTATCTGTTAATCATTGTTTCATTAAATATGTTGTTACACCGAAAAAGCTAACGTGGCTCACAACTGAAGCGTGTACTTAAGTGGTTTTCTGAGAGATAATCAGAGTAAAAATTATTGATTGGTAGGCAGTAGAAAAGTTGTGGGGTTTTTTGGTTGTCCTTTTTACCATTTTCTCCCAGAGACTGTTTTATAAAGTCATATACTCAGGGGTTGATATTTAATTATTTTTTTCTTCAAGAACACTTTTAAGTGAAAATGGCACTATATTTTCTGTGCATTTGTGGCAGCAAAGACTAAAATAAACACTTGTACAGTGGAGTGCCGTGTAATAAAGCCCCGGCAGTTTTACCCATCATTGCCTTTGTACCATCAGTGCAACTATCACCGAGTGAAAAATAAAATGAGTTTTAGTATAATTATGACAACAGTTTAGACCTTTTGGACCACACGCATGGACAACTATTGGACCATCTGTAATTTTATTTTTTAAAATTAACCGAAAAAATAACTGCTTTTGGTTAAACTGACAGCAACTAAAGAATAAACACAAACTCTGTTTTTCTTATTATACATTCAATACTTCCATGACCCTTTTGCGAGTGTCATGGGTATCTCTCCACTGTATGGGTATCTTTCCCACAATTCAATTCTCCAGTTTTCCACAGATGTCACCTGACAGTCCTTTGATTAAACTTAATTCAGATAATATTCATTTTTAGATAATGGCGGGTCCCTAGGCTAAGGACTCAGTTCCACAGAACCGCTGCCCCATCCCACTCCAAATACTATTCCCAAGTTCAGGTTGTCACCTGTGCTTAAGATTGAGCAACTATAAATTGGAGGTTTTCACAAATACCAACTTGGGTTTGATTGTTTGTCAGAATAGCTCATAAAATTCAGGAAAAGTCTTTACTTATAAGATCACTAGTTTATTATAAACACATGAAACTGAGGGTCAGTCAGATGGAAGTAATGCATAGGGTAAAAAAATGAAAGAAGAGGCAAAGAGCTTCCACACATTATCCAAGAACAATGCTCTCCCAGCACCTTCATATGTTCACCAACCCAGAATCACTTTGAACCCTGTCCTTTTGGCTTTTTATGGAGACTTTATTATATAGTGGTGATTGATTAAATTATTGGTCATTGGGGATTAACACAACCTCTAGCTCCTTGTCCTTCTCTCTTCCCTAGAGCTCAGAGGCTGGGCCTGAAATTCCAACCTTCTGATCACATGGTTTGTTCCCCTGGCAATGAATCCTCATCCTGAGGCAATCCAGAAACACGCATTCATTAGCATACAAAAAGATGCTTATCATTTGGGAGATTCCAAGAGTTTTAGGAGTTGTGTCCCAGGAAACTATACAAAGACCGAATATACTTTTTTTTTAATGATTAATCACAACATGACACTATCTCTTGAAATTAACTCTATGAATATACAAAATATTAAACATTTAGAAATTAAAAATATTATGTTAGAAAATATAAACAAGAGAATGATGACAATTGATGAAAGCCATAAAAGAACATCAGAAACAAGCTTCCTCAACCATCTACACTATCATTAATATATGTATTTATATACACTTCTATTTTCTTATTTTAAGAAATCTTAATGGATGATCTGCTTTTCTTCTTTTTACTCCTATAGGTTCTCAATGTTTTGGTTTGTGTTAATAGTATATTAATAGCAGCAAGTACTTAGTAAAAGAATGCTGAGTATTGTTGGAATTCTAGACCAAGAAACCTATAGTCAGTTCTAGTGAATAAACAAATAAATATATTTAAATATATAATACATTCCAACCCTGCATGTGTGGGTGGGAAGTGGAGAGCAGGAGTTGATATGAGTTAAACCATAACATATTGTTAACAAACGTACAGAAATTAGTGCCAAGCACAGTAGGGGAGTTTGCCTGGTAAGAGAAATAATAAAAATAACTCTTTATCTGTACTAGATAAGCATGAATAAAAATGACGCAAATGAATGAAATAAAAGTATTTCACCCAAAATATACTTCTTTAACAAATTTTAAGATGAGTGCTCAGAGAGCCAGCAAACAGAAGTACCCCTGCAAAACTGTCTTTTGTGGGGGAGATTTGCATCTGTAGAGAGAGTCTGCATTGATGCAGTCAGGCTTTCTCTGAGACCTTTTCTTGTCTGCATCTAAGAAAGATTAACTGAGACAACTTTAAAGGTCTAAAATAAATGCTTACCATCTATTACCTCTGAGAGCTGCTACCTGTGAGATTTTATCTACACAGCAGACCACCTTTCCTAGTCAAGCCTATTCCTTTCCCCCTCCTGTTTTGTCACTGCCAAACAAAATTATCTGAGACAGCTCTCTGTCAATTTACAGGTTTATTTTGCCAACGTTAAGAATCATGGCCTGTGTCACAGGCTCAGAAGATCCTAAGACTGTGAGCCTAAGATTGTTGGGTTGCAGTTTGATTTTATACATTTTAGAGATAAAGAAGTTATAGGCAAAACATATAAATTAGTACATGTAAGGTACACATTGATTAGGACCAGAAAATAGAGTATCTTGAAATAAGGAGCTTCCTTGTTATAGGTACATTCAAATATTTGCTGATTGGCAATTGGTTGAAAGAGTTAAGCTCTGCACAAAGAGTTAAAGTTAGCTTGAGTTAATATAAGAGGGGCTATGGAAGCCAAGGCTCTTGTCATGTAGATGGAGCCTTCAGGTAGCAAGTTTCAGAGAGAATAGATGCTAAATGTCTGTTATTGGACCTTAAAAGTGTCAGTCTCTCCAGAAAAGACCTACTAGGTGAGAATGTCAGAGGAAGTCAAATGCCTAGGCAGATAGGGGAGGGTCCCTGGTGAAATCCCACCTTTAAGCCAAAAACAGCTTGGAGACTAAAAGTCCAGACTACTGGTACCAGATTAAATCCACTACCCACAGTGAACACTTCTGTTTCTGTTTGCCTGCCTTTTCTTAATTGATTCTTTCTCAATAATGCTTTTTAGCCAATCAAATGTTGCCTTTTTCAACACTGCCTATGGCCTGTCCCTCCGCTATTCTGAGCCCATATAAAGTCCTGGACCCAGCTACATGAGAAGCAGAGAACCACCCAACTGCAGGGCCCACACCCTGCATCGCCTCTCCACTGAGATCTTATTGTCTGCTCTCCTCACTCTTCAATGTCCAGTGCATTCTTATCCTTTTTGGGCATAATACAAGACCTCAGGAACTGCTGAACATGGGTACAAGATATAACACAGGCAAGCGGGGGCATGCCAGTGTGGCTGAGTGAGGCCTCAGCAGGGAATCACCAGCTGGAGACCCCCCAGCTTGCAAAGTTATTGAAAAGAAAACCTTGCATCATTTTGCCGACTCTCATGGGACACCTGAAGAGTGAGCAAATGCAGACATAGACTCTTCACTTATTTCTAAGTCTTCTTGTCCTCAGACATTTTCCTGAAGGCAGATGAAACACCAGACCTCTGATTAGCTAGTAAAGAGTAATAGCAAAACTAGAGTCCTTTGGACCCCACCTTCCCATCACTCTCGGGGGTTGGGAATGTCCACCTCCTTCCAATCCAGTTTTTTCTATGGCACTTTTTTCTTCCTTGTTTTCGGGGCTGTCATGGCCTCTCTCTTCTTTTACAATGTTAGGAGTGTTGTTGCCAACTACAGAGATATTACTGGGTGAAATGAACATTCGTCTCAGCTGTCAGATATGGAATTTAGAACAATGTAGCTTCTGTTGTAAGAGGCAAAGAGGAAGCAGAGATTAAAAGTTTCTCTCTCTGTTGGAGGAACCCAGTCACATAGAGAAAGAGGCTTTTCCTTCCAGGCACCTTTACCACCCTGTACTTAAGCTGGCTTTTTATTGTCTTTTCTCCACCATGTCAGGAGTTAACACAGCCAGGTGAATACAGGGAGCTTTTCTATGCAAACGGTGTTTTTTGTTTGTTAGTTTGTTTTTAAATTTTTATTTATTTCTATTTATTTTGTTATTTATTTATTTATTTAACCTTTTGAAAGGCATATTGCTAGACCAAGACCCCAATTCTCCCTTCCCCTTGTTTGAGGAGGATCCAGTTCCACAGCTTTACCTTAGCACTGGTCTTATGATAAAGAAGAAGCGAAGGAGCAGCCCTGCCAGCTGCTGGCTGCAGTCTGGTGAGGGACACCTGACATTTAATTTAATGAGTCCATAAACCCTCGTGAAGCACCCCCTTGCCCCAAACTTAAGTCCAAGCTTCAGGTTGAAGTCCTAGAAAGGGAAACTAGATCTGCAGGATCCAAAGGCAGGCACAGTGGAAGTCAACGGACACTGCACAGGTGAGCATGACTAATTTCTGCTCATTAGTCCCCCTGCCCTGCCATTTTATGCGTGGAGGTCGTGCTAGCATCCGTGGCATAGATGAAGTTACTGACAGCAGGAAGCATAGGCCTGCACATAGGTGTGTGGGAATATTTCCTACCCTCTATTTTTCCCCATGAACATGGGTGAAACCCAAGCCAGATTGTCACCCATGGGCTGCACCTTGCTAAGGTTGCCGGGACCAGAGGCTATAAAGACAGAAAAAAGAAAGGGGATGCCTTTTCTTTTTCTTCCTTCTGTACCTTGAGTATTTACTGGGAGGATAAAAGAACTAGGAGATGGCTTTTTCCCCTCTTTCCAGATGGGTAGTTGGTCATCTTCTCTCTGTAGTGCTCTTGCATATGTCCTGAATCACTGGAACCCTTCGGAAAACAAAAACACCTACTTCTTTCTTTTTCCTCCTATGTCTTATCTTCATAGATGGATAATTGTGTCCCAGTACCACAGGACACTCCCCTCAGAAGCATCCCTCAAACTGGGAAAGTTAATTTTCCCACACCTTAAACTCTTTGGCTTAAAAATGAACTGGGAAGAAATTACAGATCTAACTGAGCAAATTTCTTGAGGAGGGACGACTTTTACAGTATGAAAATAACCTCTTTCTCTGCTTCCTCTTCACAGGACTCCAGGGTCGACAGGGCTCCGTGCCTCCGGACAAGGGAACCCAGTAGACTGACATGCTGGCAAGGGGTAAAAGTTTTTTTTGTTGTTGTTTTGTTTTGGTTTTGGTTTTGGTTTTACCAGATTTCTGACCTCTCTCTCTCCCTATGCAAACCAGTAAAAGGAATGGTAACGATTACCATTTATATCCTCCACAAATTTTTGATTAACAGAACAAAAGATTTGTGATGCCAGTCTTAAGCTGTAGTGAATCTGATGTACTTTTTGCTAATATTTGTCTTTCTGTATCTTTCTATCAAAAAGCTCATTACCTCAGGATAGAATGTGGGCTTACGACTCCATAAGTCCACTGTTTAAGCCAGACCAGCAAACTGGTCAGTAACAAACTTTGCTAAAAATCTCTACCTTGTTTTACATTCTTGGGAGCTTGACCTTGTGACCATGTGGCAAAATTTACTTTTGGTTTCTGCCATTTTATAATGATGGCCCAGGTTCAATCCTGGCTTAAGGAATGAGTTAATATCTGTGTGACTTTTGCCATTTGCTCATTCTCTTCCTCTCCATGAACAACTTCTAGCTCCCTTAGTTAAATCCCCCTTTTTCTGGGCTACCTTTAAATTTTCTAGATTTTGTAAAATCTGCTTACCACCTCTTTGAAAATACCTTGTACACTTGCAGTTAAGTAATAACTTTAGTTGAGGTTTGTTGATTTCACCTGTGAGGTTACTTTTGGTGATTTTCAAAAGCCAGAAATATTGGTTGTTTGGTGTGGTTTAAGCTGGGTAATAAGGAATTTATGTGGATTTTGTTTTATTTTAAAGAGCACTATGGTTAAAAGTCAACTTAATTAAAAGTGGATATTCAAGCTATAGGTATATTTTAAAAACCCTTATGTTTTTTCTTCTCAGATCTTGTTTTTCTGGAAAAGAATATTTTCTCAGTTGACTGAATTATTTTTTTCCATTTTGTCTTGCTATTGTTTTTGTACACATGAGAGGCCCTAAGGTAACTTCTGATAGCCTGAGACTTCTTGGGAAAAACAGTACCAAGAAGACACCAGTTATCCCATTTTGGGCAAAAAAATGATTTCCTCTTGGAACCCCAGGAATTGAAAGCAGATAGATAGATGCCTCTCAAAATCTGTGTTTGTCTGCCAGCTATGTCTATTGGGCCCTCAAAGCTGCATGCTTTCCCAGTCCTGCTTTTTGAAGGACTCCACCCAGAGGCCAATAATCCAATTAGGAGGTTGGAAAATGAAAAATCTTATAACTACTGGATCTTCTTCTCTCTGTATATGTAATCATGTATGTGTTATGTGTGTAATGTTTGTATAAAAAAGAGCTCTAATTAATTGGCTTAAAGAAAATAAATACTTAGATCAAGTATTTTTGAAGGAAAAATAAAAGTTGTAGTGTCTTTCAGTTCATGTGACTTTAATCTTTGAAAGATAAAAACAGTTTTCAAATATCATTCACAAAACAAAATGTCATCAAAATGTAAATATGTGGTCTAAATTATGCAGGTCAGATACTTCATTTGCTAAATGTTTTAAGGTTATAAACTGCTTCTTCAGCTTTTGAGTACTGTTTGATTCACCTGCTTTACAATTTGTAAGGCCTGGAAACATATGGAATTAACCACACCCCTAAATATGCTGGAAATAGTTGGGCTTTATCTGTGCTTAGTATGTAATTAAGATAACTTACCAGTTTTACATTAAAATAAAAATTGCTAAGAGTTTTGAGACTACTGAAAATAGATTTACATGCAAGGTGTGTAAGAAAAGTAAAATGTGTTTTTAGTAAAAGATTATAAGGAGATATGGAAATGGGAATGTAAATTTTTTCCTAGTTTAGAGGTTTAGAGGATTATTTTAAATTAGATAAGATAAAACTAAAGATTTAAACAAGTGGTGGAAAGTTTGTAAAAATTAATCTTCCAAAAGAAATTCTGTGTGGGAACATTTTGACTAAACTATAATGGGCATTACATAGTTTTTCCATAAATTGAGTGTTGAAATGAAAGAAAAACAAGGTTTTTAAAGACACTGATCTGCTCTTTAACAGAAATTATGAAGGGTTATAAAAGGTTTATAAGAATCTTACCTCATAGTAAAACTAGTTAAGTTTAGATAGAATTATCTATTAGGTTTTATTAAAAAAATTGGGGTTGACATTAATAGTAGACAAATGCAAGGGTGAAATTTTGCTTTCTCTCCATTGAGCAAGATTTTGATGTAATAGTAAAAAATAATGAAAGTTTTTGTTTGCCTTTTGAATAAACTGCAGAAAAAGAGAAGGAAGAAACAGGAGACAGATTGTTTGAACAGCTAAGTCCTCCTATTAATGAGTAAAAGGTTTTTGCCTTTTAAAACATTTTTGAGTCACCATTTTGGCTAAACAAATGACTTTATGGTAATTTGAAATTCCAATTTATAATATCAAGTGTTTTAAACCTCTTACATATTTAACAAGCTTCCTAAAATCAAACTTTAGTTTCAAGGTTGGTTTTTCTGACTCCTAACTTTGGAATGCTATAGAGGGCCCTTGGAGCATCCAAACAAGAGGTAAGCAGGATTATTTGGCTTGGGATTGCCAATATTTAAAAAAAAAAAAAAAAAAAAAAAAAGTTTAATCTTTCTTAGGTTATATTTTGGTGAATAATATTAATACATGTTCCAATACTGTTACGGGATTTTAAACATTCTAATGTCTGAGAATATGCTCTCAACTATAATTAAGGTTATTATGTTACATTATTGTAAACCTCCAGAAATAACCAAATGTATTTGTCCACTTTGTTTTTAACTATAACTACCCTGGACATTTTGACATTCACAGACAATTGTTGTCTTGTTTTGATCCTCTTCAAAAGATGGTTTATAATCAGTTATAGAACTTCGCCAGGTGCTCTTAAATGCAGGTTTCTGATAGCCTTGAATATTGTGACATTGAACTAACAGAAAACTGAAGTAATCTTTTTAACTTTTGGTTAAGATATTGCTGATCCTTGTTTCATTTTTCAGAGTCAAGGAAACTTTTCTTTTTAGTTATCTACAGCTTTTAACAATTCAGCCAGGTATCCCTTTCTGAATAAAATTTGTAGCCTATTTGTTTCTCTCTGCACGGTTTCTCCAGAATTTGGAAACTACTGTTGAGTATTCTTAACTTATGGTGATACAGTCATTTGCATAAGTGCAGTAAGAATCCATTTTCTTTAGCAACAGGACACAATTGGAGAAACTGGTTGTTTTTACCAAGGCTTTCACTGGAAGGGAAAGTCCTTTCTCTTTAAGGAATCAAGGTTGACTTGCACAACCAATAAAAGCCCCTTGGGAGTATTCACGTCATACCTTGTCTACACATTTTCCTTATAGGGTTCCTAACCTGTGGTGAGTAAAGTATGTCCATTTCTAACATCCCTAGGAGTCTCATGTTATCTTGGGACCTCCAGAAGTGTGGAATTTACCCAACTCACAGATATTTGAGGGTAAAAACCCATGACTGCATTTGCTTTTAAAAAGTCTTATCTGAGATTCCTTATAGAACAGAGTTCCTTCAAAGCCAATTTAAAAAGCCTATGTGAAAAATAATTATTTATGCTGCACTTTATGGAAATAATCAGGCCAAGTGTAAAACTAAAGTTTGTTATGCAAACAACTCAGTCCTATCATAATTCATATTTACAAAAATGAACACTGGAGAGGGAAAAATTATATTTCACATTCTTCTTGGGTGTGGTACAAAAGTTCAGGAACTACCAAACGTGGATTCAAACTACAACACAGGTGAGTTGGGATGTGCCAGCACGGCCAAGGGGATCCCAGGTGGGATTTTGCCAGCCAGAGGTCCCCAGCTTGCAAAGTGACCAAGAAGAAAATCCTTCATTTTAAGGGAAGAAGAATATAACGCAAATTTTCCCCACAAGAGATAGCTTTGCAGGTCTATTTCAAAACAAGTCAAATAAATATATTTGGGGGTAAATTACTTTGATTTACTTCAGGGCCTGCTGTCTGTCATGTGATGCTATACCAGAGTCAGGTTGGAATTTGGTGTCTTATTGTCACAAAGACTCTGTTTTGTCTGTCTTTAGATCTTTGTTTTCATGTTCATTCTGGTTAGAAGTGTCTAAACTCCAAAGGGAAGAGGGTATAATGAGTCATGTCTGACCCCTCCCTTCCCATCTTAGCCTAAACTACTTTTTCACATTTCTTTAGATTCTAGATGTTATACCTTTCAGCTGTGTCTGCTTTTCACATATTGAAATATTAAGTCCTAAAAACTGCAAATGCTTTACTGGTCCAGCTTCTTAATGGATTCAATCCTGAGCTCAGTAGTTCAGTTGGAAAATAAAGACTAAAATAAAAAGCCACTCGTGTAAATAAAATTGGTCTTCTTTTAGAATCCTATGGCAAATTTTTATAATGTTTTGCTACCTTGACATCCATTTTTAATCTTCCCCTAACTATACACACAAACTCCTTCTTGAAAAGCTTAAATTCTCTCTCTCTCTCTGGGCTTCGAAATGTAAATTTGCTACCCTATTTTCTCTAAAACTCAGTGAGTGATTCAGCCATGTGGGACAGATAAACCTTAACCTTTCCCATTTACAAAGGCACAGTTGAAATCCAATTGTCCTTCTAAACTTGTGAGTTTTAGAGGTCTCATGGCTAAAATTTTAAAATCAAGCTATAGTCTTTCTGTTTGTCTGCATTTTTATGTATATGTGCATACATGTCTCTGTGAATTCTCCTTATGGTACCAAATTGACTTATAAATAAATGAATTCTCATACATTAAGTAAATAATCCCAAATGGTTTTCAAGTTAACATTGCTTTAGTAATCTCATGGTATAATAAGTTTAATGTTGTTGGTTTAATAAAAATAGCTGTCTTTTGAGTTATCAGCAATATATGCATGTGTTTAACTTTAAGGTCCTTGCTTTTATAATACTTGCTTAACATACCGTAATATAAAAGTAGTAAACAAAAAATTTAACTTGAGATGATGGCTGGATTTCACTAATGTCTCATGAAATTTTTAAAACATAATTGTTAAGAATAAATAAATAGATATAAATGAATAAATGTTTATCAATTAACTTTTAATAATAGCTATGTGTTATAATATGTTTACTTATAAAGATTTCTCAAATTTTTGGCAACTGTACTTTTATATTTTTGCTAAGCAAGGTGCTATTATCTACATTTATTGAATATCTAAATTATTTCCAAATAAGATACAGTGACAAGACGTTAATTACTATAATAAATATAAGTTTAAGCTCATATATTTTGGCTTATTTCAGAGAAACAAGAAAGTTATTTAGATCTATTAGTAAATATGACCTGTTTCCCATTTTTCAAATGTTCTTTTGGAAAACCCGTATTTCTAAAAGTTATAAAATATGTAGTTATACACTGTTGGTATGTGGCTACCAACTAAAAATTGGTAGCTTCCAAGGATTTTTTTTTTTTACTGATATTAAGACTTTCTAAGAGTTAGCATTGTAATTAATATTTGTAATAAAAGCTACTCAATAGAAGGAAAACACATTTGTATGCAAATTCTTAAAAAAGTGTTTTTGATTAAAAAAGATTTTTTATTAAAGAAAAATTACTTTTTTCTAGTTAGGAAGTTACTTAAAGTTTGCTTTAATATAAATAAAATAACAAATAAAATTCAATGGGTATAAAACGTTGGGAAAAGAAAGAGAATGAAAATATTGTAAGAGGTTATAAAAGGTTTATAAAAATCTTATCTTATGGCATCCAGTTAAGCCAGAGCTGGAAATGCCTCTGGGTCATCCATATCAGGAGCAGAAGCACTTGACTTGTCAGATACCATAAGACAACCCTGGTTCCTTCATGAACCCTTCTGTTCAAAGCTTTTGCATGCTTAAGGATTCCAAATGACTAAGAAATTAAAAAAAAAAAAAAAAAAAAAAAAAAAGATTGTCATTCATACCATTCACACCTAAAGACTGAATTTTATCTGTTTTAAAAATAAACTTCTCTAGCCACCCAGAAGTAATAAATACGGTAGTCAGTTTTGTATTTAGAGATGTACTGGTAGCAGGGATGTTTTCAGAATTTTCAGAGATTATGTATTCTTCATGAATACTTTTATATTGCTGCTTGCAAATATGCATTTCCAAACTTGAAATATAGCTGTGAACAGTGTACCAGTTTAAAGAAAAAAATTTATCTTGTATGGTCAAAGCTGATCGAGATTGGATAGACCTGTTTATAAGGTTTTCTTAAGATGTACTTTAGCATCAATAATACACTGATGTAAAGGTAGAATTTAGTTTATTTTTTGAATACTATTTTTATGTAGTGTTAATAAGAAATAACAAAAGATTTTGTTACCTTCTAAGTAAACTGCAGATAATTAATGTGAGATATTTTGTCCCATGCTGTCTTCCATAAGTGTTTTGATTGTTTTGAAAATTGAGTCTCTTCTCTATTGAAGAGTAAAAGTTTTTGCTTTTGGAGCTCTTCAAATTCTCTCTTTGGCTAAATAAATATTTTACAGTGACCTGTAATTCTATTTAGATCAAGTGTTTTAAGTACTTGATATTTGACAAACTTTCCAAATCAGTTTTAAAATTCTAAATTAAGTTTCTGACCTCAAATTTAACTTTTGGACTCTGGTGTATAAAAATCATATGGAAAGCTATGTTAAATAAGAAAGTAAGAAATGATGTTTGACTTTTTATAGTTATATTTGTATAAATGTGTTATTACTATGTCTTCCAAAATTGTATGAGATTCCCAAAATTCATATATATATATTGGTATATGTTATCAGTCATAATTATAATTATTATGTGAAATTGTTGTATGCCAAACAAATAACTAAATTTCCTCGTCAATTGTGTCTTTTGCCAAGGTTATTCTAAGTCTTGTCGACATACAATTATTGCTTTACTTTGATTCTTCTCACAAAGTGGTTTATAATTATCCATGATCCAAAATTTGCATCTTCTTCAAGGAAATTCATGGAAACGACCCTGACAATTATTCCTGAGTACAGGTTTTTAATAACTTTAGAGACCATACTACTGGACTAGGCAGAAACTTTCAAAACTCTAATTAAAAAGCTGATGTGTTTATGAAAATTGCTAACTACATCAAGTAAAACTATAATTAATTACATGAAATTGAACTGATAGAGATCTAAAATGATTTTTCTGACTCTTTTTGCTTGAAACATTGATTGTTCTCTTTATCTTTTGTTTTCCAAAGTCAAGAAACTTATTATATTTGAGCTATTAATAGTTACAGCAATTTGGACAAAGTATGCTCTTGTGAACAAAACTGAAACATTTACCTTCTCTCTCTACCTGAATTCCCCAGAGTGTAGAAACTATCAGGGAGTATCTTTATTTTATGGCAATATAGTTATCTGTATAATTTCAATAAGAATATGTATTATTTTGTAATAGAACACAATTGAAAATGCTGTTATTTTACTGAGGCTTTGACTGAATGGTATATTTTCAGATATGAACAAATTGCTTTGAGAAATTGAATTTGACTTATAGAGCTGATAAAATCCTCCTTTAAAACACTGGCCTGGCACCTTGTCTACTTGGTTTCCTTACAAGATTCCCGACGTTGTGGTATGTAAAGAATGTCACTTGTTAACACTCTCAGGATCTGCAAGTATTTTAGAAACTTAAGCTTTTTTTGTGACCTGTAGATAAATGCAATTCACCCAGTTTGAATAGGTATCACAGGCACAATCTAGTGACAAAAATTTGTCTGGATTTTTAGCCTCGAGGGGCTTTTAAAAGTCTAATCTTGTATTTCTTATGAAACAGTTCTAGAAAAGCCAGTTGAAAACAGCCTATATGTTCAATTACTATTTTTGATGCACTTTATTAAAAAATAATCAGACCAAGTATATTAAAACTAAAGCTTATTTCAAAAATAAATTGGTATTAGTATGTGGTGGAAAAATGGGACTGGAAGAGGAAAGCATATGTTTCGGAAAAAAAAAAACAACTAAATTACACCTATTATTAGATTCTAGTCCTAATCATTGTTTTTGAGTTGCATTCTTTGCCTATAATTTGGGCTGAATTCTTTCCTGGATACAAATGTCCAAACTAATGTGCTAAAAATTTACTCCCAGATTTCTCACTTGAAATCAGTAGAAATTAAAACTTTGATTTTTCTGAAGCCTTGCAAACTAAAACTAGACAACTTAATATAATCTTAGCAGAAATCTCTACAGTGGCTTATATATAAACAGCCTTCATGCCTGTTGATGTATGGACTACTCAAGAAGTTTATTTGAACGTCTGATTCAAACTACAGTTCAAGAAAAATCTTTCAAATTACCACTGCAATCTGAAGAGATTTCAGAAACTCTACAAAGTTTATAGACTAGTCCAAACATTAACTTTTGGTTTCCTTCTGTTTCCACAGAATTGCCTCTTATAAAACATCTGTTTGCCTGCATGATATATAAAGGGCTAGCCCATCTGCAATGTCACCTCCTGGATGGGACACAGCTGTTCAGCCAAACTGATGTATTCTCAGCACTAGGAGACTGATTCAAGCAGATATGAGATAATATACTTAAATTTGTTCTTGTTTTCTATCCCATTTTTTTCCCTTCTGCCATGTTTTTCTTTCTTTCTTTCTTTTTTTTTTTTTTTTTAATCTAAGAACCTCTTATCCAAATCTTTCCACAGTAATGAATTAAGCCTTTTATGTGTGAAACTTCTAGGAAAATTTCAGACACGGCGAATAAAGCAGTGCAGGGAACTTTAGCCTCAGATATGACTCCATGGTATAATGAGTATTTGAAATTAAAAGCACTTGGAGATCAACAGACTTTGCAGAATCTTTTCCCCTATCTACATAAAGATCAGAGAAACTCGCCAACATAGACATTTATTTTTTCTTCCTTTCCCTTTTACTTCATTATCTATTGCACAAAAGAAGGCAGGAATAGAATGACACCTAGACAGATCTTTTCACAAGATAATGCCCATCTCAAACTCATTCAATTTCTAAAGAGAACAATTTACAAGTTAATCTTTGTTTCCAGATCCTTTCATTCTCTCTGGTAATCATTTATTTCCTCTCCACAGAATTATCTATGTTCCGCATTCCTTCGCTCCCTTCTGAAATAAGGATATATAATTTGGGCCCCATTGGAATATTGACTAATTACTCTATGAATCTCTCTCATGTACATATTAATAAATTTGTATGCCATTCTTCATTTTTAACCTATCTTTGACAGTTGATTTTTCATGAACTTTATGAGGATAAAGGAACTTTTTCCCTTGGCCCCTACATAAGCAAAATGGATTTATCAAAGTAATTAAAAAAAAAAAAAGGGTCAAAGAATATAACAGTTTGTTGATTATAGTAATTTTCACTTTAAGACAACTTCTATACACAATAGTATTTATAGTATTCATTCTGTTAACTTTATTATTCATCTTTTTAAAGCAATTCTTGATGTTAAAATTGGTGGGATGAAAATTATCTTTTACAACAATAAAATGTCTATTTCTTTTTTTCCTGAAGCCCAAAGAGACCTGGTAATGAGAGGCAATGTCATATTTCTCAGGTTACTGAAAAAATAAAATTGAACCATATGCTTGTATTTGTGTTATGAGTTATATTTATGAGTTAATTTTAGTGATATTTTTCAAACTATTAGAAAACACTTGCTTATTAGCCATTTAATGTTTTCTATCCTCCTGTCTCCCATTACAGAAAATTCAAAAATGCATGAAAATATTAGCAGAGTTCAAATATATTTTATAGACAAAAATCTTAAAAAGGAAAAAACAAATGTTGGGGGAAAACTCAATCCATGACAACCATTCCAAGATAATCACTTTTCAAAAGCCATTACTAAAATACTTTATGTCAGAATTATTTTGCTTTTTAACAATTGATTACACGGAGCCTAGCTTACAGGTTTACTTGACTTTATTACACACAAGATTTTTTATAATGATTGTTTCATTGTCAGATCATTGTTATTTCTGGATAGAATAAATTTTCTGCTATGGAAGTGCTTTGGTGGCCTACAATTATAAATCTGACTCAACTGATTTTGTCAGCAGTAGCACATCCATATGGGTCTGTAGCAACTTGATTCTTGCCTCCTTAGAAAAAATAGTTCAGGCCGGGCGCGGTGGCTCAAGCCTGTAATCCCAGTACTTTGGGAGGCCGAGATGGGCGGATCACGAGGTCAGGAGATCGAGACCATCCTGGCTAACATGGTGAAACCCTGTCTCTACTAAAAAATACAGAAAACTAGCCGGGCGAGGTGGCGGGCGCCTGTAGTCCCAGCTACTACGGAGGCTGAGGCAGGAGAATGGCGTAAACCCGGGAGGCGGAGCTTGCAGTGAGCTGAGATCCGGCCACTGTACTCCAGCCTGGGTGACAGAGCAAGACTCCGTCTCCAAAAAAAAAAAAAAAAAGAAAGAAAAAATAGTTCAGCTGAAGGATATAAGGCAGAGTGAGAGACCAAGGCAGATTTTGGAGCAGGAATGAAAGTTTATCAAAAAGTTTTACAGCAGGAACAAAAGGAAGTAAAGTACACTTGGAAGAGGGCCAAGAGGACTACTTGAGAGATCCAGCTGCTCCATATGACCCTTGACTTGGAGTTTTATACATTGGTATGATCCCAGGGTTTGTGTTTCTCCTCCCTTGATTTTTCCTTGGGACAGGCTGTCCACATGCACAGTGGTCTGCCAGCACTTGGGAGGAACTGCATGTGCAGTGTGTTTACTAAAATTGTGTTAATGCTCATTTGAGGCATTTTTCCCTTACCAATCAGTTGTTCCTAGAGGAAGGTCAAATATCAGTTAAACTCTGCCATTTTGCCTCTTAATGCACATGCTTGAACCTGCTCTCCAAATTTCTGAGATCTTACTGGGAACCTACTGATCACCAGCTTAACATGTATTCTTTCTATTGGGAGACTGCCTTTCCCTGGCACCACCTGTGACCAATGATTATCTTAGTTTAACAACCACCTACCACCTGGGGCAGGGGACATTCCTGGGGTGGGGGACCTTTTCCTATCCTGCTCATGTCTGTCTAGCTACCTACTCTAATCATTTCATATTTGCAGTGAAGTATTTCAGAGTCATGTCTTCTTCTTGTCGCTTCCAGAAAAAGAAATAATTTTAAGTAATTTAGAAATCCCATCTTCAAATTACGCTTTTTTCAAGATTTGCTGCCTTTATTTGCTTTATTTCAACTTAGCAGTCATGCATTAATGTATGTTTACCAACCATTCCGTTTTTCTTGAGACTGAGGAAATTTTCGGGACAGAGTTCTTTCAGTGCTAAAATTAGGAAACTCCTAGGCAAAAACAAGGATGACTGGTCACTCTATCCTTACCCTTTATCTAAATATAGCATGGTTATCAGCTACTTTCTATCTCCAATTTTAAATACATTAGTTAGCTTCTTTTAGCTTCTTTGAGATTTAGTTGTTATATATAAATTGAAAATTAATGTTTTTACCCTCCTAAAGTTGTTAAAGGAAATAAAAATAATTCGATAAAGACCCTAGCACAGGTCTTTACTCATAATAGATGGGCAGTAAGTGATATTTCTCTGGATATTCTGTTCTGTTCTTGGGAAATGAAAAACATTGCTAGGTACATATAATACATGAGGAGTCTTCGAAATTTTATGAAAAATGCATAATATGTTAAAACTATGCATGCATTTTAATTTTTTTGTGCAGCAAAATAAATTCATGTAAACTTGTTATAACATGTTTGAACATGATTTGCAAAACAGTATGGTTGGTAATCCTAGATGAGAACATGACTGATATGTTGAAATGAAGCAAATCAAGGTGGTAAATCTTGAGAAGAGCATAATTTAATGATGAGATTTCTAAATTATTTGAAGTTACTTTTTTTCGCTAGAAGCAACATGGAGAATAAGACTTGATTCTGAAATACTTTACTATTAGTAAAGTAAGTAAGGTGGGTATATAATTATAGGCCTCCAATTTTAAACCTCATACCCGTTTGAGGTAACAAGAAAGATACGTTTGAAAAAAACCCCATGAGAGTAACATGAATTCTGCTAAAACTGAAGAAAGAACAAACATCAAATTTATAGTGAAGCTTGAGTGGAAGGAAAGTGAAATTATTGATGCTTTACAAAAATGTATGGAGATAATGCCTAAAAGAAATCAGCAGTTTAAAAATGGATAACTTGTTTTACAGGATAAAACAATGTTGAAAATGAAGTCAATAGCAGCAGACCATCCACACCAATTTGTGAGAAAAAGAAAATCATCTTGTTCTTGCCTTAATTGAAGAGGACCACTAATTAACAGCTCAAATGATGGTAAACAATATAGACATCTTAATTGGTTCAGATTACACCACTTGACTAAAAAATTACAGTTGATCAAACTTCGTATTTGTTGGGTGCCAAAAGCATTATGCCCAGTCAGCTGTAGACAGCAGTGAAGTTTTCAGTGGAAATTTTGAACAAGTGGGATAACGATTGTAAAGCATTCTTTCAAATAATTGGAACAGGTGATAAAACATGGCTTTACCTGGACTATTCTGAAGGCAAAGCACAAGCCAAGAAATAACTACCAAGAGTTAAAATTGGTCCAGGTAAAGCAAAAACAGACTAGTCAAGAACAAAGGTCATGGCAGCAGTTTTAAGAGATACACAGTACATTTTGCTTGTTGATTTTCTGGAAGGTCAAATAATGATAGCATCTGTTTATTATGAGAATGTTTTTAGAAAGTCAGTCACAGCTTTAGGAGAAAAGCATCCAGGAAAGCTTCACCAAAAGCCCTTCTCCACCACGACAATGTTCCTGCTCACTCCTCTCTTCAAACAAGGTAAATTTTATGAGAATTGTCATAGGAAATCATTATACTTATACCTTAAAGTCTTGATTTGGCTTTTTCTGACTTCTTTTTGTTTCCTGATGTTAAAACCAATCACTAAAGGAAACCCATTTTTCTTTAGTTAGTAACGTAATGAACCATTGACATGGTTAAATTCCCAGGACCTTCAATTATTTTGAGATGGATGGATGAAATTACTGGCATTATCACCTACAAAAGTGTCTTGAACTTGACGAAGCTTATAATGAGAAATAAATTTTACAGTTTTAATTTTTCTTTTTTAATTCCATTTTCCACAAACTTTTGAAGTCCTCCTGTGTAAATATCTTCCAAAATAAAAGCAAATAACATTAGAAAATTTGTGTAATAAAAGTAAAGTCAGTTCTCAGAAGAAATAATTTAAATTATAACATAAGCATATAAAGAAGTAGAAAGATCCTAGAAATAAAAATAGATATGTTCTTGAAAATAGATTTTATTTTAAATTAAGTGACCAAGAAATCTATAGCAATAAAAATAATGTTCATGTATGGTATTGGTAAGAGTGTTAGAAATCAATATTCACATACTCTTTGATGGAGATATAAATTTGCATCATCTTTATAAAGGCTAATAGACACTATATCAAAGTTTACAATAAACACATCATTTGACCAATGATTTCATTACTAGTACTGTCTCCTACAGCAGTGCTTGCATATATAGCCAAAAACATGTAATCAAAAATTTCCATTTCAGCACATCATTGAAAAGGAAATATTTAGTAAGCAATCCAAGAGTTAAATATATTATGATGAGTGTAGCTGCCATACTATGAAATATTACAAAACCATTAAAAACAGTGATATAAATCTATGAGAAAAGTCTATAATGTAGTATTTTTTTTAACAAAGAGAAGAAAAGGCTGGGCACAGTGACTCATGCCTGTAATCCTAGCACTTTGGGAGTCCTAGGCAAGTGGATCACCTAAGGTCAGGAATTCGACATCAGCCTGGTCAACATGGTGAAACCCTGTATCTGCTAAAAACACAAAAATTAGCCAGAAGTGGTGGCAGGCACTTGTAATCCCAGCTACTCAGGAGGCTGAAGCAGGAGAATCGCTTGAACCCAAGAGGCGGAGGTTGCAGTGAGCCGAGATGGCGCCAGTTCACTCCAGCCTGCGCAAAAGGGCGAAACTCCATCTCAAATAAATAAATAAATAGGAAGAAAAGTACTATGCATAAATAAGCATATAATGCGATTCACAAATAGAAAAATATTTCTTCTGAAAGATGATATGCATATGAAAGACACAGAAAGAAAGGAAGACAGCAACAGACTGACAGTTATCTAGAAATACACACCATAACATTTATAGTTAATTTGCACTGGAGAATGGGTCTGTGAAATAGGAAAAATGTTTAGCATTGTACAGTCAAGCAGGTGCCACATAACAACATTTAGGTCAATGATAGACCACATATATGATGGTAGTCTCATATGATTATAGTGGAGCTGAAAAATTCCTATTATCTATTCACACAGTAGGCATCATAATGTCATAGTACAATGCATTACTCATGTGTTTGTGGTGATACTAGTTAAACAAACTTATTTTATTATGAATTATTGATAATATTGTGCACTGTACACAATAATTGATAATAAAGTAGAAATGAATACATTATTAACTTGAAGCTAGCTTATAGCAGGAAAAAGTATTATCAAGTACAGTACACAATACTTGCTAATAAATTACTATTATTTATTTGTGTATTTACTATACATTTAATCATTATTTTATAGTGTACTCTTTTTAGTTATAAGTATAAAAAGTTAGCAATAAAATAGCCTCAAGCAGATTCTTCAGGACATACTCCAGAAGAATGCATTGCTATCATAGGAGATGATAGATTTATTTTATTATACTTGAAGACCTTCCACTGGGACAAGATGTGGAGGTGGAAGATGTAATATTGATGATCCTGACCCTGTGAAGACATAGGCTAATATGTGTATGTTTGTGTCTTACTCTTAGCAAAAAGTTTTAAAAGTAAAATTAAAAAAAAATTAAATAGAAAAAAGCCTACAGAATAGGGAAGAAAAAAATATTTTTTACATCTATACAAATATGTGTGTGCTTTAAGCTGTATTATTACAAAAGAGTGAAAAAAATAAAAAGTTCATAAAGTAAAAATGTTAAACTAAGCAACTAAGCTGCATTCATTATTAAAGAAAATATTTCAAATAAATTTAGTATAACCTAAGAGTACATTCTTATTTATTTATTTTTTCTTTTGAGATAGAATCTCGCTTTGTCACCCAGGCTGAAGTGCAGTGGCACAATCTCTGCTCACTGCAACCACGTCCCAGGTTCAAGCTATTCTCCTGCCGCAGCCTCCCAAGTAGCTGAGACTACAGGTGCCTGTCACCAGGCCCGGCTAATTGTTTTGTAGTTTTAGTAGACATGGGATTTCACTGTGTCAGCCAGGATGGTCTCAATCTCCTGACCTTGTGATCCGCCCCCCTCAGCCTCCCAAAGTGCTAGGATTACAGGTGTGAGTCACAGCGCCTGCTCAAGGGTACATTGTTGATAAGTCTACAGAACTGTATGCTAATGTTCAAAGACTTCACCTTCAGTCACCACTCACTCACTGACTTACCCAAAGCAACTTTTAGTCCTGCAAGGTCCATTCATGGTAAGTGTTCTATTCAGTTGCACCATTTTTTAAAACCGTTTATACTATATTTTTACTGTATCTTTTTATGTTTAGATGTGTGTGGATACCCAAATATCACAGCTTTAAAATTGTATACAATAGTCGATATAGTAACATGCTGCATAGGTTTGTAGCTTAAGAACAATAGGCTCCACCATATGGCCTGAGTGTGTAGTAGGTTACACCATGTAGGCTTGTGTAAATACATTCTGTGATGTTCACACAACAAAACCACCTAACAATGCATTTCTCAGAACATCCCTTTTGGTAAGTGATACAGTATCATACTTAAATTCTTATGTATTTGAATTTTTACCTTATGCATATATTACTACTGTATTTAAAAGCAAGAAATGATGTATTTTCCGATAATTATTATAAATACAATTTGCTAGAAATTTGTTGAAGTTGGGACTCAAAAAGTGGTGAGAAAATGAAGAAATATCCATTTTGTTAATTAGCTTACATGAAGGTGGGTCATGTCACAGCTTGGATGGGTTGTCAATGTATATCTTAAATATTTTACTCTACCGGTCTGCCATGAAGCCATGCCTTGATATCTGGAAGGAATTATATTTTTTCATTAAAAAAAAAAAAAAAATAGGCCCAGTGTGGTGGCTCACACCTGTAATCCCAGCACTTTGGGAGGCCTAGATGGGCTTATCATGAGGTCAGGAGATCAAGACCATCCTGGCTAACATGGTGAAACCTCATCTCTACTTAAAAAGTACAAAAAGTTTGCCGGGCCTGGTGGCAGGTGCCTGTAGTCCCAGTTACTCGGAAGGCTGAGTCAGGAGACTGGTGTGAATCCAGCAGGCCGAGCTTGCAGTGAGCCAAGATCGCGCCAATGCACTCCAGCCTGGGCAACAGTGCAAGACTCTGTGTCAAAAAAAATAAATAAGTAAAAATAAAAATAAATAAAAACTTGAGCAGAAGTTCGAAGAATAGAAGTGTTTTAAATATTGGCATAAGCGTGAGACGGTGAATGTAGTGATGAGGACTAATGGAAAAGGGAAGAATGTTCGGGCAAAGTCAGTGGAGGATCATCAAAGGTGAGCAAGACTTTCAGTTCCATGGGCATAAATCAGGTGATATGGCAGAGGGCAAAGTAAACATTTTTTTAATACCTTTTTTTTTTTTTTTTACTAGAGAAAAGCTAGTTATATTCATCCTATTTCATCAATTCATTTTTTTAAATTTTTATTTTAACTTTTGTGAAAACAGATTGTATCTTTCAGTTAACAATGTCTTCAGTAGTGTAAGTCAGCCACAGGGAAGCTGCGTGAAAATTTTATCCTTGACATCTCCTGTTAATATCAGGAAAAATCCTGCTTCAAAGAATCTTAGAATTAACTTACAAATTCAATGCTCCCAATGTTATTGAAACAGATATTTTAAGAGTGAAGGGTTCTGTCATTTTAAAACATGTAAATGGTAAATGGTACATTTTATGTTGAGTCTTTAACACTTAAGGGAAACATATCTGTGCTGAAACCTCTACATACCTCATCTCATTTTACTTTAATCACATCCCTGTAAAAGAGGTATTATTATTACAACTTTCTTAAGAGGGAAATATGAGACTGAAAATTAGGTGGTAAAGGTTAGCTTTGAACCAAAGTGACTTGTCTTCAAACACCAAGTTCTTAACTGTAAACTGTAGAAAATATTATTAATAAAATGTGTTTTGAATTAGCAGCAAGCAAACCATTCAACATTCAGCCCAATTTAATGTGAGCATCTGCCTTGAAGTGGGCACAGTGCTAGGTTATGGACCTATGAGAAAGATGAAGACAAAACACTTGACTTAAAGATAGCAAATGGGTCATTTCCATTCATGGCAAAATAGGCTTGTGGATGGACTACATAAGAAATGAACTAGCACTTAGCCTAGCCAATAAGAAGTTTCTGTGGTTAAGTTAATCTGTAAGAGTTCTTCATAGCAATGCAATAAATATTGTGCGGTATATGCTTTTCTCACATGATGAAGTAGAATTATGAATGGGAATGAATACATTATCTATTAACTTGAAGCTAGCTTATAACAGAAAAAAAGGATTATCAAGTTCAGATTGGTTTAGGAATTCAACTGCTCTGGCATCAAATCAAATGCCTTCAAGTGAATTAACTTGGTATCTTTTCCACATGCATCCCATGTCTGTAATCTAAGACTTAGTTTTTGCCTATAACAAAGAATCTTACAATGAGGCCCTGATGATAAGCTTTTATTAGAGAGGCATGTTCATGTTGTGTATGTTATCTGAGATTTTTATATGGCTTTTCTTTATTATGCATCTACAATTACTATGCAACTCTGAGATATGAAACCTAGTATTATACTTGCAGAGTGATTTTGGCAATTATCTCATTCTACATGGAAAGGTAATATGAGGTAAAATGCATTTACTCTGGCAATAGAATGCTCCAGTGGATATTACAGTTATTTGTAAATGTCTGAGCAAATTTAAATTGCCCCTTTCAATTTACATGCACATTGAAACATTAAATCTGTTGATTCTTTTGCGACGTATCACGGTAGTACAATGTCTCATAATTACGTTTTGGACTAAGAACTACCAGGGAAAAGTAAAGTGTAAATTGCCCTTAAATGTATAATATTCTGTATTTAATACATGTACCAAAGCCTCTCCTACTTTCTTAATTTTTCAGTGCTAACTTCACATATGTATTGTGCTCTTTCAAATTTTGAATTAAGCTGTATTTTAACAAAACGTATAAACTTACTCTTGAGAACTCATATTTATAATTTAAAATGCTAAAATCTCCTTGGTAAGGTTTAAATGATTAATTTAATACTTTAACTACATACCATGTAAAAATATTTTAAACAGCTAAGGTAAATCTAAAACCAGAAATATTAAAGGCCAGATCAATTATTTCTGAGAGGAAATGTATTCATTTCTCAGCACTGCTGTGACAAATTATCACAAACTTGGTTGTTTAAAACAATGAAACATATTCTCTTGCAGCTCCAAAGGATAAAATTCTAAGAAGAAGATGGTGACAGGACCACACTTACTCTAGAAGCTACAGAGGAGATGCTTTTCCTGCTTTTTCCTATTGCTGTTAGCTAGCTAATGGCATATTACTTAAATCTCTGCCCTTGTCTTCATATTGTCTTCTCATTTTTGTGTCCTCTTCTCCTTTCCTTAGCAAGAAAAGAAGGGGAAAGACCGAGAGCAGAGAGGAGAGAAAGAGAGAGGAGGAGGGAGAGGGGAAGAAAGAACCCCTCTTTCGGGAAGGGAGGAAGGGGCGGGAGAAGGAAGTAAGGACTCGGAAGTCTTTGCCGGTCCACTTTCTTCTTGCTTTATTCGATTCGGTCTTCCTTCCTTCTCCTTCCTCCTTCCTTCCTTCCTTCCCTCCTTCCCTCCTTCCCTCCTCCCTCCCTCCCTCCCCTCCTCTCCCTCCCTCCTTTCTTTCTTCTTTTCTTTCTTCTTCTTTTTCTTTCTTCTTTCTTTTCTTTCTCTTTCTTTCTTTCTTTTTCTTTCTTCTTTCTCTTTCTTCTCTTTCTTTCTCTCTTTCTTTCTTTCTCTTTCTTTCTTTCTTCTTTCTTTCTTCTTTCTTTCTTTCTTTCTTCTTCTTTCTTTCTTTCTTTCTTTTTTCTTTTTCTTCTTTCTTTCCTTTCTCTGTCTCTCTCTTTTTCTTTCTTCTTTCTTTCTCTTTCTCTCTCTCTTTCTCTCTTTTTTTTTTTTTTTTTTTTTTTTGATGGAATTTCACTCTTATCACCCAGGCTGGAGTACCGTGGCACCATCTCGGCTCACTGCAACCTCTGCTTCCTGAGTTCAAGCGATTCTTCTGCTTCAGCTTGACAAGTACTAGGTTTACAGGCACCCACCACCACACCCAGCTAATTTTTATATTTTTATTAGAGACGGGGTTTTACCGTGTTGGCCAGGCTGGTCTCGACCTGCTGACCTCAGGTGATCTACCCACCGTGGCCTCCCAAAGTTCTGGGATTACAGGCATGAGCCATCATGCCCAGCCTCTTCTATTTCTGATAAGGACACTTGTCATTGGATTTCGGATTCAAGGCCCACCTAGACAATCTCCTCCTCTCAAGGTCATTTGCCTAATCACGTCTTGCCATATATAGAGTAATATTAACTCTTTCTCTGCAGAAGACAATATTCACTTGTTCCATGGATTAGAAAATTAATATATCCTGGGGAGGCATTTTTTTTCTACTTACCACATTAAAGGATGCAAAACTGACTCTCATTTTCCTCATTTCTCTTCTGAATATTTTGCTCTAATCACTTATCTTCCCTTTTCACACAAAACATTATTACAAAACAGCTATAGCTATATTTATATTCCAATAAATAAATAATTCCATAAATTAAATAATTTAAAAATTACTAATTACTAATTTCAATCTTTAATTGCTCAAAGCTAAGTATCAGCAGCTGCTACGCTTAACCTGTTATCTTCAACAGTCCCAAATTGGGTTTAATTGAATTTATTCTTGATTCAATTCATTCTTCAAATAAATTACTCATGTATCTTGCTGAGAACTATAAATAAACATTAGGTAATAACAGTGAGTGTATGTATTTATGTATATGTATGTTCAAAGCTCCAGATATAAATTTAACATTAAAAGCCAGTATCTGAATATTATCAAGATTAAAAGCAAATACAAACTATAAACTCCTTTAGTTTATAGGAATGAATTTAGGAAAAATAATAAATTTAAAAATTAGAGAAGAAATTTAGTAATTAGGGATAAATTTAGCAAAAGAAGTAAGTGCAAGATTTGTAGTTAGTCTGAAAACTACAAAATATTTGTGAAAAGAAGTAAAGACCCAAGCAAATGGTAAGAAATCCCTGTTCATTTAAGAGAAGATGTAATATTGTTAACAAAACAATACTTGGAAATTGATCTACGTATTCAGAACAATTCCTATTAAATTTCCAGCTTTCTTTTTTATAGTTACTGACAAGTTGATTTTAAAATTTATATGGAAATGCTAGCAATACAGAATAGCCAAAATTATGGTAGAAAAGAAGGAAAAAATTGGAGGACTCATAATTCATAAATTAAAATTTGACTGCAAAGCAGAATTATGCATATGAATGTGGCATTAGCATATGTATAGAAAGTGGAATAAAATGAAGAATTCAAAAATGTTATTGGATCAAATATATTTAATAATTTGGGGGAGTCCAAAATTATTGAATATATCTTGCTGATACAGATTGATGAAATAAAATGGAGACTCTAAAAATAAACCCTTATATTTTTGGTCAATTAATTTTAGAAGCAGTGCCAAGGTAATTCAATGGGGGAAAGAATAGTTTTATATTCACAAATGGTACATGGGGCAACTAGATATCTACATGCAAAAGAATGAATTTGTACCCTTATTTACTATTCCAGAAAATAATTTTAAATGCATCATATCCCTAAATATAAGGTCTGAAACCACAATAGTCTTTGAAGAAATCATGACAATGTATTAGTCAGTTGTTTCTTAGATCTGACACTAAAAGCACTAGTGACAAAATAAAATATTGATAAATTGAATTTCTTCAAAATTAAAAGCCTTTGTGCTTCAAGCTAGGTCATCAAAAAAGTGAAAGAAAAACCCACAAGGAGAGAAAATGTTTATAAATCATATATCTGATAATGGAACTTTATTCAGAATATATACAAAACATAACTCAATAATGAAAAAAAGCTCAATTAAAAATGGGCAAAAGTCTTCTCTCTCTCTCTTTTTTTAGTCTAGCTAAGGGTTTGTTGATTTTATCTCCAGAAAACCAAATTTTTATTTTATTAATCTTCTCTCTTTTTTTTGTCTCAATTTCATTTATTTCTGCTCTTATCCTTATCATTTCTTTCCTTCTACTAATTTTGAGGTTGGTTTGTTCTTGCTTTTCTAGTTCCTTAAGGTGCAGTGTTAGGTTGTTTATTTGAAGTCCTTCTACTTTTTTGGTATAAGTGTTTATTGATATAAAAATCCCACTTAGTACTGCTTTTACTATATCCCATAGATTTTGGTATGTTGTATTTCCATTTTCACTTGTTTCAAGAAATTTAATTTTTTTTTTATTTTTTTATTGACCCATTGGTCCTTCATAACATTTTGTTTAATTTCTATGTGTTTGTATGTTTTACAAGGTTTCTCATGGTATTGATTTCTAGTTTGATTCTAGTGTGGTCAGAGAAGATAGTCGATATGATTTCTGCTTTTTTTTTTTTTTGTCGTTTGATTTGTATAGACTTCTTTCTAACCTAAGATATAGTCTGTTCTGGAAAATGCTCTATGTGCTGATGAAAAGATTGTGTATTCTATAGCAATTCTGTTCTATAAATGTCATTCAGGTTTATTAGATCTGGCACATAGCTTAACTTCACTTTGTTGTTGTTGATTTTCTCTCATTTCTGTTCATTACTGAGAATTAGGTATTAAAATTTCCTACTGCTGTTGTATTGCAATCTTTCTCTCCCTTTAATCTATTAATGTTTGTTTTATATATTTAGGAGTTCCAGTATTGGTTCCATAGAAATGTATAATTGCTATATCCTCTTGATGAATTTACTCTTTTATCATGATATAGTAGTTTTCTTTATCTTATTTTAGTCTTTGATTTGGAGTCTATTTTATCTGATATGACTATAGCTACTTCTGCTCCTTTTTGGTTTTCAGTTGCATAAAATATGTGTTTTCACTCCTTCACTTTCAGGCTATATATTTAAAAGATACAACAAATGAGACCTAAGAAATACAAACACTCATCAGAGACTATTATTAACAACTATATGTCAAAAAATTGGAAAAGCTAGAAGAAATGGATAAACTCCTGGACCCCGACAATCTATGACACTGAACCATGAAGAAATAGAAAACCTTAACAAATCAGTGAAAGTAATTAGATTGAACCTGTAATTCAAACTCTCCAATCAAAGAAAACCCAGGACCTGATGGATTGACTGATGAATTCTACCAAACTTTTAATGAAAAGCTGATGCAAGTCCTACTCAAAATATTCAAAAAAATGTAGGAGGAGGGAATATTTCCAAACTCTTTCCATAAGGCCAACATAACCCTGATACCAAAATCAGACAAGGAAAAAACAACAATGAAAAAAATAACAAAACTACAGGGCAATATCACTAATGCAAAAATCCTCAACAAAATACTAACAAACAGAATGCAACAAAACATTAACAATATCATTCATCATGATCAACTGAGATCCATCCTGGGGATGCAAGGATGGTTCAACATACACACATCAATAAATGCGAAACGCTACATTTACAGAATCAAGAACAAAAATTATATAATTCTTTTAATAGATGCTGAAAAAGCATTTGATAAAAACATCTCTTTATGATAAAAATGCTTATCAAAATGGGCATAGAAGGAAAATGCCTCAGAATAATGAAGATCATTTATAAAACACAGCTATCATACTGAATGGGGATAAATCAAATGCCTTTCTTTTAAATACTAGAATAAGACGAGGATGCACACTTTCACTGCTATTATTCACCATAACACTGGAAGACCTGGCTGAAGAAATTAGGCAAGACAAAGATATAAATGGCATCCAAATTGGAAAGGAAAAAGTCAAATTAGCCTGGTGCACAGACAATGTGATCTTTAGAGAGAGAAAATACTAAAGACTCCACCAAATTGATAAATGAATTCAGTGAAGTTTCAAGAAACACAAGCAACATATGGAAATCAGTAGCATTTTTATATGCCAACAGCTAAAAATCTGCAAAAGAAATGAAGAAAGCAATCCCATTTACAATAGCTGCAAAAATATGAAATCAAAGGAGTCACAAAAAAATTCCATGCTCATAGAACAGAAGAATTAATATTCTTAAAATGTAAATATTACTCAAAGCAGTTTATAGATTCAATGCAATTGTTTTCAAAATACCAATGACATTCTTTGCAGAAATATAAAATAAATCCTAAAATTTATGTGGAGCCACAGAAGACTCCAAATAGCCAAATCAATCCTGAACAAAAAGGACAAAGTTTGAGGCATCACACTACCCAATTACAAAATTTATTTCAAAGATATAGTAACCAGATTAGTATGGTATGGCATCAAAATAAACACATAGGCCACTGAAACAGAATAGAGAACATAGATATAAATCCACACATTTATCACTGACTCATTTTCAAGAAAGGTGATAAGAACTTGCAATGGAGAAAGGAGAGTTTTTTCAATGGTCATCCATATGCAAAAGAATGAAACTGATTCTTTCACTGATCATCTTTCACTGATATGGTTTGGCTGTGTCCCCACCCAAATCTCATCTTGAATTGTAACTTCCATAACTCCCACATGTTGTGGGAGGGACCTGGTGGGAGATAATTGAATCATAGGGGTGGTTTCCCTTATTCATGGTAGTGAATAAGTCTCATGATCTGATGATTTTTATAAGATCCCCTTTTCCTTGGTTCTCATTCTCTCTTGTCTGCCACCATGTAAAACTTGCCTTTCACCTTCCACCATGATTGCGTGGCCTCTCCAGCCATGTGGAACTGTGAGTCCATTAAACTTCTTTTTCTTTTCTTTTCCTTTTTTCTTTCTTTTTTTTTTTTTTTTTTTTTTATTATACTGTAAGTTCTGGGATACATGTGCAGAATGGGCAGGTTTGTTACATAGGTGTACACATGCCATGGTGGATTGCTGCACCCATCAACCTGTGATCTACATTAGGTATTTCTCTTAATGCTATCACTCCCCTAGCCCACCCCACCCCACAATAAACCTATTTTTCTTTGTAAAGTATCCATTCTTGGGTATGTCTTTATCAGCAGTGTGAAAGCAGGCTGATATACGCACCATACACAAAATCAAATAAAAACGGATTAAAGACTTGAATCTAAGACTTGAAACTATGAAACTACTAGAAAAAATATTAGTTTGGGCAAATGTTTTTTACATGACCTCAAAAGCACAGGCAACCAAAGCAAAAATAGATAATTGGGATTCCATCCAGCTGAAAATCTTCTGTACAGAAAAGGAAGCAAGCAAAAAGTTAATAGACAACCCATCATATGGAAGAAAATATTTTTGAACTGCCCAGCTAACAAAGAATTAATAACTAGAATATATAAAAAGCTCAAACAACTCGATAGCAAAAAAAAAAAAAAAAAATCAATAAGCTAATTAAAAAATGGACAAAAGATCAGAACAGACATTTCTCAAAAGAAAACATAAACACGGCCATGGGTGTAAGAAAGTAATTCTCAGCATCACTAATCATTAGTGAAATGCAAATAAAAACCACAACGTGATTTTATCTCACCCCAGCTAAAGTGGCTTAGGTCAAAAGATAGGCAGTAACAGATGCTAGAGAAGATTTGGAGAAAGGGGAACCCTGATAAACTGTTGGTGGGAATGTAAGTTGGTATAAACACTATGAAGAACAGTATGCAGACTCCTTTAAAAAAAAACTGAAAGTATAACTTCTGTTTGATCCAGCAATTCCACTATTTGGTATATATTCAAAAAGAGAAGGAACTTGATATATCAAAGATATATCTGCATTTCCATGTTTATTTCAGCACTTTCATAATAGTCAAAATATGGAATCAACCTCGGTGTCCATTAGTCGATGAATGGATAAAGAAAATATGGTATATACTCACAATGGAATACTATTTCGCCATAAAAAAGAATAAAGCACCGTTATTTTCAGCAACATGGATTGAATTGGAACTCATTATGTTAAGCTAAATAAGTTAAGAACAAAAAGACAAATACTGCATGTTCTCATTCATAGGCAGGAGCTAAAAAATTGTATCTCATGAAGATAGAGAGTAGAGTGGTGGTTACAGAGGCAGAGAAGGGCAGTGGGGAAGGGCGATAAAGAGGAAAAGAAAAAGTATATGCGTGTTTTATTACCACTGGACTGTACACTTAAAGATGATAAAGATGACAAATTATGTATGTATATTTTTACCTCAAGAAAACTGTTTTAAATGGGCAAAATATATGAATAGGTGTTTGTCCAAAGAAGATACACAAATGTCCAATAAGCCATGAAAATATATTCAAAACCATTGACCATTAGAGAAATGCAAATCAAATCTGCAATGAGATACCAGTCCACATTCAATGAGATGGCTATAATAAAAATAACTGGCAATAAGAGTTGATGCGTGTGTTAGTGCATTTTGCGTTTCTGTAAAGGAAGAATTGAGACCATATAATCTATAAGGAAAAAAATGGCTTATTTGGCTCATGTTTCTGCAGTTTGTACGAGAGAATAGTGCCAGCATCTGCCTCTGGAGAGGCCTCAGGAAGATTACAGTAACGGCAAAAGGCAGAGGGGTTCCACCTGTGTATTGCATCGTGGGAGGGGGCGAAGAACAATGGGGTGAGATGTCACACCTTTAAATAACCAGCTCTCACATGAACTGATAGAATGAGAGCTCACTCATTACCATGAAGACAGCACCAAGCCATTCATAAGGGATCTATTCCCATGATGAAAACATCTCCCACCACGCCCCACCTCTGACAGTGGGGATCACATTTCAACATAAGACTTGGAAGGGATAAACATCCAAATGATATCAAGGAGGATATGGAGAAATTGGAGTCCTCATACATTTTGTGTATGTGTGTGTGTGTGTGTGTGTATGTAACTGTGTGTGTGTATGTGCATGTGTGTGTGTGTATAGTAATGTAATGTGGCACAGTTGCTTTGGAAAAAGCCCTGATGGTTCTTTAAACTGTTAAATGTAGAGTTCTTAGCATACAGCAATTCCATGTCTACATTTATAACCAATAAAATTAAAAATGTATGTCTGCAAAAATATTTGTACACAGATGTTCATAGCAGCATTATTATGATAGCCATAAAGTAGAAATAAATCCAAATGTTCATCAGCTAATGAGTGAGTCTTGAAAATACGGTATATTCACACACTGGGATATTATTAGGCAATAATTAAGAATGGAATAGTAATGTCCACTAAACTATGGATGAACCTTGAAAACAGCATGCTAAGTAAAAGATGCCAATTACAAAAAGAAAATAGTATGTGATTTTATTTATATGAAATGTCCAGAATAGGCAAATGTATAGAGACAATAAGTAGATTAGTGCCTGCTAAAGCCTGAAGGCAGAGGTCAGATTGGGAGATGGAGAGTAACTACTAATGTCAGGCTTTTTTTTTTTTTTTGGAGGGATGATAAAACTATCTTAAAATTTGATGGTGGTCATATTTTCACAACTTTGTGTTTTAAAAGCCTTTGAATTGTAAACTTTGCATAGAATAATTATATGGAATGTGAATTAAGTCTTAATAAAGCGTTTAACACAAACCAATAAAAATTTAAAGCTAGAAGACTTTCTCAGAAGAATTTCTAAAATATTAAGTGATTTATGTGGACTTCTTGTTTCTTCTTCTGTGTTTTGATTTTGATTGTTTTTTCCTTCCTGTAGCATTGGCCAAAATAAGGAATAAGGAGCAGGATGGAAACTGATATTGTGGAAGTTTGGGTGAGAAAAGTAATTTGAATTTTCCTCTAGGGGCATACTGCTCAAAGCTGCATCATAAAACTCTGTCAATGTGCACCAGAGAATAGTTGGTGTGAGAAATAATGTCACAAACAATTTTAATAATTATGTTTAAATCTGAAAACATGGTTTTGCTTGTTTGAAAGGTGGTTGCCTGTTACATGCAAGTCACCTGATATGGGAAACCTGGAGGACCAGTCTAGTGACAACAACATTCTTCATTGCTACAGCCTACTTCAATGTATTCCAGGTTATATGGACTTACATATCACATCCCACAACTTTAAGGAACTGAACCCCCAAAGATTGTATGACACTTTAAAGTAACTATTATAAACAGATATTTCATGTAAACATACGTGAATAAGAAGAGGATAGTTTTGACAATCAGTTTTAGTGTATATAAGCTGTCTAATAGAACTATTATGAGGTTAAAACAAGAATAATCTATTCAAAAATAGTTACTTTTTGACATTTTACCAAGAAAATTTGAAGTTAAGAAACCTTATGATGATTTATCTATTTTGATATGAAATAGAAAAAATGATTAACCTATGAAATGAATTAATATCATAATGTAGAGGTAATTCAATGTAACACATAATTTAAAGTTAGAAGTTTTAAGGAGGTAATCAATATAGTCATATAAAGATGAAAAATAATTATTACCATGCTTTATAATGCCACTTAATAAGATGAGAATTTATCAGAAAGGTTTTTTACTTCACATAGGGATGCTGGTTAACTGTTCATGTAGTACCTAAGATGAGTTACAAAACTTGACTATTCTACATTTGTTGACTATATCTGTCATAACAAGAGAGACGTTAAGAGTACGTAACTATTGGGGACCGTGCCGGGGGTGGTGGAGAATGAACAGACACAAGAGACAAAGACAAACAGAGAACATGGTGGCCGCCCCTAGAGCCTCCACCTCACTTTATTTATACTCCATAAATCCCACGTCAGCAAAAATAACACAATGCAAAACAAACTTTCTGCACCCAGATGTAACCTTCTGCTTAGTTCCTTGTCTCTAAGCTCTTTCTTATTTGTCTGCCTTCTTGGTGCCTACTAGAGTTCATTAAAAGTTCAACTAGAGATACTGTCCTTGACTACTGGAGTTCATTGAAAGTGCAACTAGCTAGAGATACTGTCCTTGAGCCTTATCTATTCTTAGCATATTATTTTCAATGGCCCCTGCACGTAACAGAGATTTTGAAAGAGAAATGGAGTACATAATCATTCCCTTTAAAGCAAGGGAGACATTTTTAGAAAGATAAAGAGGAAGCAATTCTTTTTGAAAAAAACATGTTATATAGAAAGCATTTTTAAAAATACATGTTTTTAAACTGTCTCCATTGTCAGGTAATTTACTACTTAAAATTATTCTGAAGTTCAAAAATAAAAGTGAACAGGTGTGTCCTGTGGGGCAGGGAGCAGAAATTTTGGAAACTAATATTCTACCCTATGTAAAAATTTTTCAAATAAAGAGTTATGGTTGGTCTTGAAAATGTTGTGAATAAAAAATCAATAAATTTGAGATAAATTTTTGCATAATGTGATATAAGACTGAAAAAGATGTTCAGTGATTTAGAGTGCACAGCGAAGGACACCCTTCTTCCACTTGGATATACATAATCTGCTATATAGCTTTTCCATTTATGATAGCCAATATAACCAGATATGCAAGTAAACAAAACTTGGACCTTAAACCTTTAAATGCAATATCACAAAATTATTTTAGCAAATTTTTAATTTAAAATGTAGCATGTTCAATCTACTATAACTAATGTTACAGTGAGAAGTAAGTGAATTTTATAGCATTAATCAATATCATTAAATTAATATATAATCTAGCTTTATCATACCTATTAATAGTTTGTGATGTCAGATATTTATCATACATTAGGACAAAAGTACATGTTTATAATTTACACACCTAAAAATACAAAAACTGAGAGTAGTAGACTACGTTATTATCCTCTAAAATGTACTGTTATTCCCAGAGGAAATTACATATCTAGGACCCACTGTTACCAACTTTTGCTATGTCATATTGGACAATGAAATATGATTGGTGTTATAAAGACATTTAATCAATGAATAAAAAGATGTGAATTAGTGTCCCATGGCTGTCTTAACAAATTGCCACAAACTTGTAGCTTAAAATAAAAGAAATTTATTTTTCCATAGTTTTAGAAGGAATCTGAAATCTAGGCATAAGTGGGGTTAGTTCCTTCTTTGGAGGCTCTGTGGCAGAAACTGTCCCATTCTTCTTAGATTCTCGTGGTTGAGGACCATCCTTTTCATTACTTCAGTTTCTGTATCTAATATCACATAACCTTTTACTCTGTGTGTGTCTGTGTCTTCTCTTCTTTTTATGAAGACAACTGTCTTTGAATTTAGGGTTATACCTGAAGCCGGGATGATTATACCCTGAGATCCCTAACTATATCTGCCAAGACCTATTTCCAAATGAAGTCATATTCTGAGGTTCTGTGTAGGCATTAATTCTGGGGGGACTCTATTCAGCCTACTACAATAAGTAACTTGTATTAGATTTCTGGGGTTGCCATTGCACAATACTGCAGACTGGGTGGCTTACACAGCAGAAACTCACTCTGTCACAATTCTGGAGGCTAGAAATTTCAGGTGAAAGTGTCCGCAGGTTTGGCTTCTTCTGAGGTCTCACTCCTTGGCTTGGAGATACCTTAATCGCTGTGTCCTGCATGGTTGGTCCTCTGTGTTTGTGCCCTAATCTTCAATCCTTATAAGGACATTAGTCTTAAGGGATTAAGGCTCAATTTCAGAACCTCATTAACCTTAATTGCATTTTTAAAGACTCATTCCCCATGTACATTCACATTCTGAGGTACATGGTATTAGAACTTTAAAATATGACTTTTTGGGAGAATGTAATTCACCCATAACATAACCAAAGTAAAATGAGCAAAGAAATTGGACACTTAAAAGAGAAAGATCTACTAATAATAAATAATTACATGAAAAAGTTTTCAATATCAGTAGTCATTAGAGAAATGTAAATTAAATCCAAATAATAAGGATTTACTGCTTTAGATTTAATATATGAAGAGTTTTGAAAATGTCACTCTTCTCTTTCTGACAAAAGAAAACTGAACAAATGGAAAATTAACAACTTTTCTTGGACACACTGGAGAACTGAGGTTGTAGGGCAAACCATAATTGGAAAATATTGAGAGACAGATGAGTCCTAATAGTTACAGCTGGGACTTGCTCACGTGAAGCAAAAGGTTCTGTAGTCATAAAGTGCAGTGAGAAGCTACCAGAGACATCAGGCTTAGGCAGCCCTCAACATTTGTCTGTTGTACTTCCAGGGACCCCACCATGGTTTTACATTGAAGATCTGAGAAAGATCCTCTCAGTGCTCTGGTGAGTGGGTGTATGAGAGAAGAGTAATTATTATGAAAAGCCAAAAAGGCCTTTTTTTTTTTTTTTTTTTTTTTTTTTTTTTTTTTTTCTCCATTAAAAAGACTTCCCAAGAGGAAAGGCAGTAAAACCCAAGAGCATTGGAAAGCTATATGGGGATGTTAGAGCACAGAGAAACAGATCCATTAAAAGACAGATTCTGTTATAAAATCACAACAAGTTTCTTGTCTAGTCCTTGTACTGTTAAACCAGTAGTATTCCAGTATAACAGCAGTTGATTACAGTTGACAGGGCCAAAAGATGCAGACTGTATCTGAGAAGGAGTTCATAGGGAAGCTCAGTGACAGCAGGGGACATAGAAACAAGGACCCTAGAGGAATTTAAGCCCATGTACCTGAGAGTTACCATAAACATTAAGTACAATCCAACACCTGAGTCAAATTAACATAAATCCTCGAACTAAAGTCTGGTCTACCTCGGTTCCTATTACTTACAAAATGTTGGATTTTGCACAATAAAGTTTCTTTGTGATATTTCATTTTGAATTATACATTGAATAATGAGGAGCATTATAGAGAGAAACTCTGCAGACCTTGGTGCTATAAACATTATTCTTTGAGTATCTGAGGAATCACATTCTTAGAAACATAGAAAAGGTTGTGCATATTATCTGAACAATATTGAATTCAAATCCTGATTCCACTGCAATTTTATGACCACATGTATTGAAATGATAAAAATAGTCACTGGTATCCTTATATCTGTTATACTTCAACAAGATGTGTTAGCATTCCAACACTTACATTGTTTTTAACTCAATGATGAAAGGCTATGTTATTAATTGTTAGGATGTCTCTATTATTCGATGTTGCTTTTTTGGTTTGTAATGGACAGTGAGATTTGATAAATATTTCCTAAAATTGTAATTGCTCACTTTGTAATGTATGTCATTCTTCTCTCATAGTTTCAAAGTGTAGCATTTTAAAGATGTATTAAACTGTATTCATTTACTAAATAGTATATTCCTCCTCAAAGGACACAAATCACTGTACATTTCACAGGGATATTACCCACAATAAATATCTACAGTGTGTATATTCCTAAACCCTTAGCCTCAGCAAGAGAAACAACTGAAGTTTCTTCTCTCTAAAAGCCACAGAGCGTTACCCTGAACAGATAACTTACTACTATATATTCTTTTTTTTTTTTTTTTAAGATGGAGTTTCACTCTTCTTGTCCAGGCTGGAGTGCAATGGTGTGATCTCGGCTCACTGAAACCTCTGCCTCTCGGGTTCAAGTGATTCTCCTGCCTCAGCCTCCCAAGTACCTGGGATTACATGTGCCCACCACCATACCCAACAATTTTTTTTTTTTTTTTGTATTTTTGGTAAAGACAAGGTTTCATCATGTTGGCCAGTTCTCGAACTCCTGACCTCAGGTGATCCACCTGCCTTGGCCTCTCATATTATGTGTTCTTATAACTGGCCCAGACCTCACCATCATGGCTTTGTGGGTTCTATATTCTTTAGAAGGAATTATCATTTGAATCTAGAAACTCCATTGTCACAAGAGCAGGATGGGTTCATTTTCACCAATTGGCAGCAGAGAGGTAGAAGCAGCTCAGAGTGTATGCTGTCAAAAGTCAATTATACTTTATACTTAAAAGGGTTCTAAATGCAGCAGATTTTGCCAATGATTGCACTAAAATTTCAGAAATCACCACTAAATGACTTGTTTTTTTAACCAAAACCCACCTGTACCCAAAAAACTACTGAAATTAAAAAAAAAAAAAAAAAAGATTACAAATTCCTGTAGAAACAGAATCAACATCTCTGAGGGAAAGGTCTTTTATTTTTGAGCCACACTTAATTCTAGAATAGCCTGTCGAAGGATGAGTTTTCAAAATCTCTGCTCTGTATCCACCAAGCAGTGTTCGTCATTACAAGGCACTTTCCCCAAAGTGGTGCTAGAAATCTGTGATATACTGACTTTCCTCTCATGAGATAGTCAATTCCCTCACTCTCCTCTCTGATCTTGTGTAAATTATGTATCAGTGAAATATTTCATCATATATGAGCTTCTGATTGTTACTTATGCAGTTATGACAACTTTGCCCTGAATAAATGCGTCTAGCACTCATAACATTTCTTCCTACTAGATAATTGGGCTGGATACAAATGTAACTAAATTTCAGAAAATCCCTATGGGAAAAAACAGTTATATGCAATCTTTCCAAAAAAATTTCTAGACCAGTACCAAAATATCACAGTACAAAATAAAAAGGGGAATTTAGAAGAAATAAAAAGCATTTAAACTTAACTACATGCTTTGCCTATAGCCTCGGGAAAAAAAAATTACTGTGTTTGAAATTAAATAGACTTTTAATCCTGTATTTTTTCACTTTTCCCCACCAGAGAGAATTTATTAGAGATAATAATACCTTACATTTGTATAGTATATTTCACTTTTCAAAGTGCTTTCCCATGAATTATTTAATTCTCTGAAGGTCAGTTGACATCCCATCTATATTGAACTGTGTTATCAGAATGTGCTTGGCCTTTGCCTCTGCGATTCCCAATGTTTGAAATGTTTTTTGCTTCTTTATACCCTTCTGTGCTTGGCTATTACTCTTTTTTCTGTTCCTAACCTAGAAATTGTCTCTTCAGGGAAGTTTTTTCAACCCTGGCCTCTGGTTAAAAGCTTTTCTCATTTATTTATACAGAATGGTGAATTCCATAGTCTAGAAATTCATTTTCATACAATATTGTGATTTTCCAGTTTCTGATGTGTCTTTTCCCATGGGATATAAATTCCTTTTAAACTGAGTCAGACCCTGTTCATCATCTTTTCCATTACTGGGAGACATTTAGAAGGTGCTCTATAAAAATCTGTTAAATAAATGAATGAATAAATATTAATGAATGAACATATTTTAACACCCCCTTTGAAACTAGATATAAACTGACACGGCTTGACTGTATCTCCATCCAAATCTCATTTTCTCTCTTGCCTGCTGCCATGTAAGATTTGACTTTGCTCCTCATTCGCCTTCCACCATGATTGTGAGGCCTCTCCAGCCATGTTGAACTGCGAGTCCATTAAACCTCTTTCCTTTATAAATTACCCAGTCTCGGGTATGTCTTTATTAGCAGCGTGAGAACAGCCAATACAGTAAATCGGTGCCAGTAGAGTGGGGCACTGCTGAAAGATACCTAAATATGTGGAAGCAACTTTGGAACTGGGTAAGAGACAGGGGTTGGGACAGTTTGGAGCGATCAGAAAAAGACAGAAAAATGTGGGGAAGTTTGAAACTTCCTAGAGACTTGTTGAATGGCTATGACAAAAATGATGATAATGATATAGGCAATAAATTCCACACTGAGGTGTTCTCAGATGGAAATGAGGAACTTGTTGGGAACTAGAGTAAGGTGACTCTTGTATGCTTAACAAAGAGACTGGCAGCATTTTGCCTCTGCCCTAGAGATTTGTGAAACTTTGAACTTGAGAGAGATGATTGAGGGTATCTGGTGGAAGAAATTTCTAAGCAGCAAAGCAAAGCATTCAGGAGGTGACATGGGTGCTGTTAAAGGCATTCAGTTTTTAAAGGGAAACAGAGCATAAAAGTTCAGAAAATTTACAGCCTGATAATTTGGTAGAAAAGAACATCCCATTTTCTGAGGAGAAAATCGAGTCAGCTGCAGAAATTTGTGTAAGTAACAAGGAGCTGAATGTCAATCACCAAGACAATGGGGAACAAGCCTCCAGGGCATGCCAAAGGTCTTCATGGCAGCCCCTCCTATCACAGACATGAAGACATAGGAGGAAAAAATGGTTTCATGGGCTGGGCCCAGGGTTCCTCTGCTGTGTGCAGTCTAGGGGCTTGGTGTCCTGAGTCCCAGCCTCTCCAGGTCGACATACACTTGAGTCATGGCTTCAGAGTGCAAGCCCCAAATTTTGGAGGCTTCCAAGTGGTATTGAGCCTGCAGGTGCACAAAAGTCAAGAATTGAGGTTTGGGAACTCCCACTAAGATTCTGGAGGATGTATGGGAACACCTGGATATCCAGGCAGAAGTTTACCACAGGGGCAGGGCAGTGTGGAAGGGAAGTGTGGAGTGGGCACCCACACAAGAGTCCCCACTGGGGCACTGCCTAGTGGAGTGAAAAGAAGAGGGCCACTATCCTCCATACTCCAGAATGGTAGATCCATCGACAACTTGCACTGTGCACCTGGAAAAGCCGCAGACACTCAACACCAGCCCATGAAAGTAGCTGTGAGGGAAACTTTAACCTGCAAAGCCACATAGGTGGACCTGCCCAAGACCATGGGAACCCACTCCTTGCATCAGCATTATCTGGATGTGACACATGGAGTCAAAGGAGATCATTTTAGTGCTTTACGATTTGACTGTCCTGTTGGATTTTGGACTTGAATGGGGCCTATAGCCCTTTTGTTTTGGCCAATTTCTTGCATTTGGAATGGCTGTATTTACCCTTTGCCTGAACTCCCATTGTATTTAGGAAGTAACTAACTTGCTTTTTATTTTACAGGCTCATAGGCAGGAAGACTTGCTTTGTCTCAGATGAGACTTTAGACTGTGGACTTTTGAGTTAATGCTGAAATGAGTTAAGAATTTGGGGGACAGTTGGGAAGACATGATTGATTTTGAAATGTGAGAACATTAGACTTGGGAGGGACCAATAGCAAAATGATATGAGTTTGCTTTGTTCCTACCCAAATCCCATTTTGAATTGTAGTTCCCAAAATTCCCACCTGTTGTGGGAATGATCCAGTGGGAGATAATTGAATCATGGGGGTGGAACTTTCCTGTGCTATTCTCGTGATAGTGAATAAGTCTTGTGAGATCTGACAGTTTTATAAAGGGGAGTTTCCCTGCACAAGTTCTCTTCTCTTGTCTGCTGCCATGTGAGATGTGCCTTTCACCTTCTGCCATGATTGTGAGACCTCCCCAGCCACATGGAACTGTAAGCCCATTAAATCTTTTTCTTTTGTAAATTGTCCAGTCTCAGGTATGTCTTTATCAGCAGCATGAAATTAGACTAATATATAAACCAACTCTGAGTAAAGTAAAAATGTTAGTATATAAAACTGGTAGATTTACATAGCCAAAACAGAAATTATTTGAGGTTTTTCAAAGGGGAGAGATGTCACCTTATTCAAGGTATATTTTAAATGCACTGCAAAGAGTGAAACAAATATTATCATCTATTATCATCTCAGTTTTGCAAAAAAAAAAAAAAAAAAAGAAAGAAAACTGTAATGAGATGCCAAATTGCTGTTCATAGTGTTTTTGTATGAGTTACTTCAAAAACCAAACCTGAGAGAAATATTTGGGTGCAGGTGGCAAGAAGTCCTAGAAATTAAATGCACTACTTTTTGTGTGTGTGTGTGATCCCCTGAGAATCTAATTGTGTGGTAATAAAAATAAAAATTACAGCATATAACACTGATCAGACACATTTTATGTGCCAGACATTGTGATAGGTCCTTTTAATGGATTATCTCATTCTATTTTTACAGAAACCTTATAAAATACTTAATTTCACAATCCTCAGTTTTTAGGGGAGGAAACTGAGGTTTAGAAAATTGGTTTTGTGGTAGAGATTACATGGTATAAAATCTGATTGCTTGACAAAGAATCCCTGTTTTTATATTTTCTGTGTGTGTGATTTAATTTCTTGGTTATCTTATCTATTAAAAAGTATAATAGTGAACATCTCATGGGTTTGTTCTGATGATTAAATTAGATGATATATCTTACATGTGGCTGACACATACAGTGTTCTCTTTATGAGAGCTCTTATCCCTAGTAATTTTTCCTCCAGATTACAAGATCTATGATGGCCGTGATGTATCTGCTTTGCTTAATGTTCTCCTTAGTATTGCCTTATTAAATGGCTGAGTGATTGAAGTTTTGTGTGTCATTTAAAATCATTTAGTATGTGTTGGGATCAAAATTCAAACATGTCTCAAGTCAGGAGAACTCATGCTCTATAACCATTTGTTTCCACATTTCTTAAAATAGTGTTATTCCAATTAAGCATATATAATCAATAATTTATACAAGTTGCCATAATTGTGCAAGATTTAATATTGGTTTATAGAAATTTGCCTTTAAAGTTCCAACATGGGATGCCAGATACATATATCCCTTAAGAACAATTTTAAATCCCAAGATACACTTGAGATATCTTTTTTGCTTTTTCTCTCTGCCACTTCCTACTCCCACTCTCACTTAAAAACGTTTTCTTTCCATTTTCATTGCTGCTGTATTTGTTGATAGCTTCTTTCCCTGAAACTTTACAGAAGAGATAACCAATTTACAGATTTTTCCTTATTTTTCTTATTTTCCTCAGTGTGAGATATTTGAGCAGCATCATTTTTATTTCTTAGATGTGGTGGGAGGAGGTGGTGTAGGTGTGGCAAGTGATTAATATATTATGTGACAATAAAAAGCCTCCTCTCATGGTCATGTTAACTTGCACCATTTACAAAACTATATTTTATTTTGAATTATACATTGAATGACTAGGACAATTACACAGAGAATCTCTGCAGACTTTGATGCATTATCCTTTGAGTATCTGGGGAATCCTTAGAGTATCTGAGGATGAGGAGCAACATAGCTGCATTTAGATGCTAATGTTAGTACTTTGTACATAAAAGACAAAAAAATGATGCAACCACATTTGAGAGCAAATTCATTTCTAAACTCCACTGGGCAATTTGTAACAATAGTAGACCTCTGCAGAAGCTCTGGAATGGAGAGAAGTGTGGAGCTTGGTAGAGGATGAGAAGGGTTAAGATGAGGCAGAGGCTGGAACTGTGGCAAGGATTTCAGCAGGTAAATCTCTCAGTTCTGTGAGTTCAGTGAGGTGCAAGAAAGACCAGATGTGAAGTGCTGGAGGTGCTAGCTAATCTTGTGGCTAAACGCAGAAGGAAGAAAAATTTCTCTTAAGAATAAGAGATAAGCAGAAGCTAAGCCTATCACATCTTTCAGATGATATTAACTGGTGGCAGTAATGTATTTGGTGCAGTTGTATATGACCTCAGTATAGATGATGATGCATAGTAACTTTTTCCCAAACATTGTTATATTTAAATGGGTATAATTATGAAAATCCATCTTCTTAGCATTGAAAAAGAAATCCTGTATGATCAACAAAGTTGCTTCATGGTCACATTAGATTTTAGTTTGCAATAGTAGAAGCAATAAAGTAATTTTCTCTATGTGTAATTAATATAATTTTGTCCCAATTATTTGCAATTTAGTTTTAGTATAGTTTTGTCACAAATTGCAGTATTCTAATTTTACTTTTGAAATTATTTTCCTGTCTTTATTTGTGTATGATTAGTTGAATTATATTGAAACTAAGCATGTATAGGGAGAAAAGAGTTCTTTTGTTTAGAAAATTTCCAGCAGTCTTGACGATATAAACTTTGTAATTTAAGGCCTGAAGCAGGGAGAGGGAGGCATTACACACATACATTGTGTGTTTGTTCCAACAAATAACCAAATAATTTTAAATGTAGTTACTATAATTTGCCAATGGCTGGTTTAAAACGTTTTAATAGCATAATTGTGTAACTTTTAATGTCATATCATAGTAAATAAAAATTGAAAAGCTAACTACCAGTAAATTGCTAATGGGTTAAGAGAAATTTAAGCATATGTATGCTGCAATGAAATATTGGTCTAAGTGGTCATTTGATTAGCTGGCACTTTTTCGATAACCTTTAAACTCCCAGCAATCTTCAGTCAATGAGTTTATCCATCAAGGTAAACATGTCTTTGAAGTGTTCAATTTGGCCATTACAGAAAAGGAAGTAGCAATTATTACAATCTGATTGTTTGGATATGTGATTCAGATCATGATAAAAGCTGTTCATTACTCTCAGGGTATGTGATGCAGAGCATTCAAAAGCTCTTCATTACCCAGGAAACACCTTCTTTGGCCTTGAAGTTTGACATTTTTACCTTTTAACCAAAATTGCACCAGATATGCATTCATGTAGAATAGTCAATTCCCATAGTCATTCTACTGTGATAGAAGGCTAACCAAAATATTATTCCATGGGTACCTATGATATTTCAGTGATGCATGTGCAAATAACCTTTTGTATTTCTGTGGCATCATTTCTCCAAGAAGCTCAAAGCACTTAATAAGGCTATTAAATCCTTCCAACCTTACCTTTGAGGGAGAAGTAGAGATCTCTGACAACATAATTCACATGCAGTTACATATACTGCAGATCAAGTCTTGACTCTTACAAGGTTACTGTTTATAATAAAAGACCCCAAAATAGTATTGACTGTTAATGCAGGTATTGATAGATCTGCTCAATTTGCTCAATATCTATCTATTGAAAGCACAGACTGAGGCACTGTTTGACATATTTAATCTGTATGCTCTGACACTATGATAATAGCTGCCACTTATTGAGTGCCTATCATGAATGATTCACTGGGCTAAATATTTTTATGCATTCACTGTAATTTCTCACAATTAACATCTGATATAAATGTATGTATGAGAAGCTTCAGTTTTATGTAGTAGGCTCCCTGAATCCTCATAGCTGAGAAGTGTTGTTGGTGCTGGAAATTAAATCCAGTTATACCCAGTTCTAGAATTGTTGCTTTATCATGATCTCAAGCAGTTCTCTTTTGATGAAAAATATCACCTCCTTAAATTAAGATTATCATTTGCACTGACAAAACTGATTTTTCTCAAAGTCCTTCATCAAATAATACTAAGCAAATTATTGAACATTAGGGCTGCTAAACATATTGAAGTCATTGCATTATTTCAGAGATGAGATTTTTAAAAAGACTAAAAAATAAATCAAAAGATACTACCTCTTACATAAATAGTATCTTAGCTATATATTGATATAACAACAATATAATAATATAATGACATAATCTGTCTACCTATCTACCTAGACTTATTAAAGTTAATATTATTTGTTCAGGGACTTTGATTACAGATTGAAACCTATGGAATGCTATGCAGCCATAAAAAGGATGAGTTTGTGTCCTTTGTAGGGACATGGATGCAGCTGGAAACCATCATTCTCAGCAAACTATCGCAAGAACAGAAAATCAAACACTGCATGTTCTCACTCATAAGTGGGAACTGAACAATGAGATCACTTGGACACGGGAAGGGGAACATCACACACCGGGGCCTATTATGGGGAGGAGGGAGGGGGGAGGGATTGCATTGGGAGTTATACCTGATGTAAAGGACGAGTTGATGGGTGCTGACGAGTTGATGGGTGCAGCACATCAACATGGCACAAGTATACATATGTAACAAACCTGCATGTTATGCTCATGTACCCTAGAACTTAAAGTATAATAAAAAACAAACAAAAAATGAAACCTAAAAGTACATAATCCCAAGCTTGGTACACTCCACTGGTGTAAGAGATTAGAAGTTATGATTTTTGACTTTACTATCCTCAGTGAAGGGAATAAGGACAATAGAAGTTACTAGTATTCTTTGAAGTTACTAATTACGAATACAAATTGTAAAGATCCTTGACTTTCCCTATAGAGTGTGTTCACTTCCATCTTCATGCAGGTAATGTCTGCCTTCAACTGACATCAAGCAAATTTAAATATTTCAGCCAAATGAATATATTTAACTCAAAACTACATACATGGGCTTTGTGGGTAATTCTCTACAATTATCATGAACACAATTATCATGTACACAATATCATGTTTGCAATAAATATTTGTACAATTGTTTCAAATGAGCTGGTTGTATGTAGTGCCTTTAAAACTTTCAAAGTCAAGGTGTTATCCAGTTTATGTTGATATTGAAATGTGAGATCCATTTCTAAAATACGTGAGAACTTTCAGTAGGCTTATTAAGTAAATATTATTACTGTAACTTAAATGATGGTAAAATACAAACCTATTGTTCTGATTAACACTATAAAATATTAGTAACTACACAATATGGCAAATATTCAAATTTTGGTAAGAATATAACCATCTTGCATCTTAAATTACTTGACATTTAAAAAAATGCACATTTACTTGTATTTTTAATATATCTATCTAAATACTGATCTGTTTACTTATCTACATTTGTATCTGTTTTCTATCTGTTTTAAGATATTGCTAAATGTGAGAATTTTTCAAATTATCATTTTCACATTTATTTTTTGGAACCACAATTTGTTTAGTGTTTATTGTGTCTTTGTTATTATTTGTATGGAGATATTAATATCCATATTGAGGGGTACCAAATATAAAGAGAGATTGTTACTTTACAAAATCACTAAATTTCTATTTAAAGTGTCTAGTCAACTTGATGGCAGAAAACATAATCTTTGTTGATTTCATAAAATCTTAGTCAATTCATAATTTATTTCCCTCTTTTTTGTTGGAGTGGCATCTACCTTTCAAGGGATGGGGCATTAAGGTCAGGAGCATCGTGTAGCTTTTAAATGATTCCAAAAACTTACAAAATTTGCTACATAAGTAACATATATTTTGCCATGATAAAACCATGCATGGAGTGTGATCCCTCTTTTCATGAGAATGTATGTCACACCTTAACAGAACACATGTGTTTGTTATTGGCCTCAGTTACTAGACTCCAAAACACATAGAAACCCAAGATTTGACAGACGCATTGGGAGCGTAGGCTGTGGCAGGGCTACACACCGCCAGCCTTTGAGCTATTTGCTGAAGCCTTGCTTGCCAACCCTGGTACCAATCGTTAGTGTCAAGAACCTTGTGTATCGTTGCAGATGTCGATTTTGTTCATCAAACCATGTCTTCGAAGAATCTTTCATAAAAAGCTACTTCTCAGATTTCGATTAGATTTTCTATCTACCGGGGTCTGCTTCCATCCCAACTGAACAACTAAGCTTTGATTATTTGACTCTAAGCAACATTGAAACTTGAACAACTAGACTTTGATAATTTGACTCTAGAGATAATTAGAGCTCACCTGCTATTTGGCTAATGTATCTTGTCTATCTAGTGTAGTCCCTGTGAGATTTGTTCTGATTATTCTCCATCTCTTCGAGCATTGTTGAAAAAAAAAAAAAAAAAAAAAAAAAAAAAAAAAAAAAAAAAAAAAAAAAGGAATCTCTTTGTGTGGCAATTACCTGTGATTTTTGAAATCAGATCACAAATAAGATAAGGTTTTACAAATTTCGTTATCTCCTCATTTTAACCATACAAATAAGGAGTCATTCACCATTGTTTGATGTCTGTCTAAGTGGGCATTTGTTAAAATTATTCATACCATTCGTGCTATCTTGGTACTTTCTCATTGGCACATTTTAGGGTATCCTTGTTCCAAGTGGTTTGGTCTACATTGATTTCTACTGCAATGAATTCTTATCATAGTCATTAGCCAATTTGGGTTCTCCTTTACTTCTTAATAATTGCGCAAACATTTCTTTTCAAAATGGTAATTATTTACCTATATTCAAGAATTAGGTGGCCCAGAAAATACTTAATGGGATGCTTCAAATACTGTTTACAGCCAAATCTAATCTTCTGCTAATATACCACATTGATTGGTGGTGATAGGAAATTATCTTCCTCTGAGAAATAAGGCACACGTTTGTTCAATTTATCAGTACCCAAACTTATCCATGGTTTTATCACTACCACATTCACAGTTTTGTTCTGAGAGGAGTAGGGTGTTGGGATTGTTCTGAGGCTCACTTCAGAACTAAAGTCTTCAGATTTATTTCTGATTTTATTCCTTTCTCAGCCCACAGGAGAGAAAAAGAAAATCAACAAGACAAGAGGTTAGGCAAATGTTCTATCAAAACTGCTGTTTATGGGAAGTCCTTGACATTGGAAGCTAGAAAGCCACAATATGGCTTGATTTTTGTTCGTTTGATTGCTTCTGGCTTTGCTTTGAGTTATGCCCTAACCTCTCTGCAGAATGTAGGCCAAGTTATAGTTGGAATGGTTGAAGATAGCAGAATATATAAATGGAGAAGGAAAAGATAACACAGGCAAGAAAATACATAGATCTACATTAATTAATACTGCAAAATTTTATCTTACCTTATAATTATTCAATTAAATATACTTTTTTATACTTATAGCTACACATAATACATTTCCAACCTTCACGGTAACTCTCTGAGAAACACAAGACATGATCAAGTTGTTACATTTTATCTATAAGAAAAATTTGTTATTGAAATTTGAGTGATGTGTTTACATTCTCACATCTGAGAATGTAACTCTCTGAGAAACACAAGACATGATCAAGTTGTTACATTTTATCTATAAGAAAAATTTGTTATTGAAATTTGAGTGATGTGTTTACATTCATTTGTGCCCCAAGAACAAACACCATTGTTATTCCAATATTCCAAACTTCAAGAAAAATTATAAAATTAGCATTAAGAACACTAGTTGATAGTCAACTAAATAATTTTAAAAAACCCATGATCATAAATAATTACTTGTATAAATGCCACTAAATACCAATTGTATGTTCATATCACATTATATCTAGGAAAAATGATAAACTTTTTAAAATTCGAAACATTATTTTGAGCATCAAGATACAGTTTTCTGATTCAATTGAAAAATTTTTAATCCAATTTTTCTACTTAATAGAATTCCAAGTACTATAAAATAAGATTTAATCATTATTTTTTTCTCTGTGATACTTTTTATTGCTGAAATTGATCATTTTTACTTTTTTCATTTTTATTTTTATTTTTGAGACAGAGTCTAATTCTGTCGCCCAGGCTGGAGTGCAGTGGCGCAATCTTGGCTCACTGCAAGCTCCACCTCCCGGGTTCAAGCCATTGTCCTGCCTCAGCCTCCCGAGTAGCTGGGACTATAGGGGCCCACCATCACGACCAGCTGATTTTTTTTTTTTTTTTTTTTTTTTTTTTTTTTTTTTTTTTTTTTTTTAGTAGAGATGGGGTTTCACTGTGTTAGTCAGGATGATCTCAATCTCCTGACCTCGTGATCCACCCGCCTTGGCCTCCCAAAGTGCTGGGATTACAGGTATAAGCCCCTGCACCCGGCCTTTACTTTCATTTATAAGTAGGTTTATAGGTATCTCTTCATGTTAGAAAAATTATGTAATATTTTACCTACTTAAAAATTTATTGTGCTACAGACATTAAACTGGCATCCTTTTAGCCACATTCAACTACTTTTTTTTTTTTTTTTACATTAACCTCAATCAATTTAGAGTTAGTGGTTTAGAATTTAATAATGATAATATTGGAGCAATCACTATAGGAAGTCATTCAAATTGTCCTTGAAAAAACTCGTGTTCCAGTTATTTTGTCATGTTATCTCAGTAAGCCTTCCCATACTCATTCTTCCCAAACACATAGATTGATTGGATATGTAAGTGAATCATTAATGACAAGTACATTAATGAGCATATAGAAAGAAATTTAGCATATTCTGAGCACATATACATGGCTCTTATTTGACAGTACTATAGATTACTTCTACTATGTTTTTACTGTATGCATAATTATCATATGACTCTCTTTTGATACCACTATATTTGTTTATGCCCTCCATTTTTTGAATAAACAATTCATATGCTCCATTAATGTGTCAATAAAATGAATACAATTGGACAAACTGCACTATTTTCATCCCTCAAAACAAAACATTCTTATAAAAAATAAAAATTTATAATCTCTCTTGTGCACAAATAAGACTATAAGATTGTATCAACATTTGCTGAGCCAAAATATATATGTTTTAGATAATATGTTACCATTCTATAGCCTTACTTAAAAAGCACGTATGTAAAAGTCAAAGTACACAAAGGCAATTGATGTTTTAGTCAATTGCATTTCTACATGCCAGTAATTAACAAGTAAAATTGAAATTTAAAAAATTTGGCACTAACTAATTCCAAACACATTTAAAAATTATTTTCATTTATAATTCAAAAGTGAATTATAAATCTAACAAAATAAGTACACAGTCTGTATGCTGAAAATGACAAAATGGTAATGAAAGATGTCAGATTATCGAAATAAATTGAAAGGTATACCTTGTTCATGTATTGGAAGATATAATTTAAAAAATGCCAATTCTGGTCAGGCTCAGTGGCTCACACCTATCATCCCAGCACTTTGAGAGGCTGAGGCAGGTAGATCACCTGAGGTCAGGAGGTTAAGACCAGCCTGGTGAAACCCTGTCACTACTAAAAATATAAAAATTAGCCAGATGTGGTGGCAGGCACCTGTAATCCCAACTACTCAGGAGGGTGAGGCAAGAGAAAAGCCAGTTCTTCCAAAATTGATCATAGATTCAATGCAATCACAATGAAAATCTCATTGGAGATATAGACAAATTAATACTAAAATTTACATGGTCAAAATGCTATAATAATCAGAACAATTCTGATAACAAAAGAACAAAATCAGAGAAACTATATTGCCTAATTTTAATAATTACCATAAAGCTGTAGTAATCAACACAGAATAGTAATGGTAAATGATAGACATAGATCAATGAAATGGAATAGATAGCACAAAAATAAACCCATAAAATTACAGTCAAATTATTATTCACAAAGATGCAAAGTTGTCTCAAGTAGAGAATGAGTATTTTCTCAATAAAATCAAGAAATAGTGCTGGAACAATTGTACATTTCCATATGTCACCTGAAAAAGGAAAATTGATCTTAACAAAATTAATCTAAAATGTTATCTGAAATGATTTTAGATTCATTATGGAAACTTTACATTTATTTTGCTAAGAGAAAGATGTCAGACCCAAAGGGCTACATATTACAGGAATTAATTCATATGACATCATTGAAAGTGTAAAATTATATAAGTAGGAAACAAATCAGTGTTTACCAGAGAAAACTGGAAAGTAATTGACTAAGAGGACACACACACTAATTTTGGGGATAATGAAACTATTCTCTAGTGTGTGGAAAAATCTAAGTGTGGAAAAATCTGTAGAACTGTATATTATAAAGCAGGAACTTCAATGTATACAACTTACACACACATACACACAACCAGAGGTTCAAAGATCTCAGCAAAGAATGCAGACTTGCGGACTTAGACAAAAGCATCTAATTCTATCACAGATAACTTCACTGAAGGGGTGAGTAAAAACAGGAACTGATTTAAGTACCTGTGAATTATGATATTTTCACTGCAAACTGTACAATTAAAGACAAAATAAGCTGTAAATAAATGCTGTGTTCTAGTTGCTAAAAATATTTCTCAAATTGGTATGGGTTAATAATTCTGAAACTCCTTTCCATGTACACTGGGGTTGAAAAAACAAGTAAATGAAAGGTAGATAGTGAATAGTTAGAGCCAAGTTTCTCACTGTTGGACAGTGAAGTTACAGAGAAGAAAGGGGAAGACTGGAATAAATTGTATTTTATTGAATTAGCATTGGAGATATCAGTAGGTATTGTTTTTAGCTTAAATACATACATACATATACAATTTATATATATAGACAGATAAATAACTGTATATATATAATTATACATAAATTTCAATAGATTTATAGAGGTTAAAATATACATTGTATTAGAATATATTATATAGTATCATATTTTATATTTATACATAGTGTAAAATATATAGATATGTATATTTTATTGTATATTATATAATATAATATATAATATCTAGAATATTTAAACTATAGTGAATTACTATTGTTACTATTTAATATTTTATGTCACTTTGTTTTGTGGTCTACATAAATTCAGAATGGTAATTCCCACCTAATATCTAGGATATTATATATAATATCTAGGATATAATATATATCTAGGATAGAATTAGGATATCTATATATCTATATATAGAGACAGAGAGATAGAGAGAGAGTTGGCATCACTAAAAGTGGTGACATCCTGGTAGCTACAATCACCAGTACTTGTCTTCTAATGCTACTTTCCAATACACAAAACAAAAACTTATTGAAGAAATGGTAATTTTTAGGATTGGGATAGGGCAACTGCAAAATGCGCTTTGAGTATATTTAATTATATTTCACAAAAATAATTATTTAAATTTGTTCAGGGTTTGAATTCATACCCTGAAAACATTTTCAGAATGTTTAATTGGATATCTGAGGTACATTAATTATTTCTTTAGATACTGGTACAGTTAACAGCTTTGAACTGATTCATGGTTTGGTTGTTTGCTTTTATTCTGATAATGAAGAGTTTTAGCATCACCACCATAATATTCCCCACAGGAGCATTAACTATACAGATAATAGTTCATTCAGCTATTTTTCTCTTATATTAGATATCACCTTATATTACATTTTAGGGAATATTATTATGACTCTGTAAACTTGGCATAAATGTATTTTATTTGCTTTCAGGACATCTATGCTTTATGTAACTGATCACTTTGTACTGTCATTAATATGTCTCCTTCAACAGACTAAATTTTGCTACATGAAAAGGATTCATGTCTCTCAATAGATTCCTAGTGAACAGCTCAGTTCTGGGTACATAACTTACATCACAAATATATTTTTAATGAACTAATGCCTAATAGTTCAAATATGCATGTGTTTACATCCAGAATGTAGCACTACTCATTTTGGCTGCCTTAGATGTCAAACCAATTAATTGTTCAAATGATGAGAAATTAGCAAACTGAATTTAAAACTGTATTAATGGAAAATATTTCTAAACCACAAAATTGTTATCTAAACATCCTTTAGAACGTTTCTATAAATAGGGCCCCATATGGTATTAAATTAGAATATCTTCTCTGAGAACACAAGGCATATTCTCGCAACAAGGTCCAAGGTCTCCCTGGGGAGAACAAAAGAAAAGATTTTAAAAAGTGGGTGAGAAGGCTAACCTTGGAAATATGTAGATGCATTTTTTTTTCCTATAACTTATGTTTTAAAAAATCTGCTAAGAGCTAGTAAAAATAACCACTTGAAGAGGAAAAAGTAAAAGGAAAATTGAGGAATTTCATTATTGATTGGTCTTGCATCTTGGGAAAGTAGGTGGCTAAGCCTGAGACGGTGAGAGCCGTTAACAACGGGAGGAGGGCTTGACAAGAGTGAAGGATTTGCCTTTGTACAGTGGCACTCTGGAAAATGGAATAGGCAGGCAATAAGATAAAATATTCATAAAATTACATGGCATACTGGAATATCTTAAGCAAATTAGACACCAGAAATTAGCAAGTGCACTAGAGGAGATTGAAAAAAATACTAGATGAACTGCTGGGGCTAAGTCTGTGTGCACCAGAAAATAGTCTGGAGAATATTTTCCTAAAATATCATCATAGCTAACTGGATTAAAATCACCTGAGGGGCTTATGAAAAATGAAAATTCTTAGGCCACAAGGCAATCTTTCTAAATCCGAAGCTCTGCAGGTGGGCCCTATAATCTGTAATTTAACAACTCCTGGAGTAAAAATGTATGCACATTAAAGTGATATATTACATTAGGAGTAAAGAGAGCATAAGCAAGCCCATGGGAGGGAGAGAGAAAGAGAGTGAGAGTATGTGTGCAACAGAGAGAAAGAAGACATAGTAAAGGTACAGGTGTTTTTCTGTGGCTAAAATGAGCTAGGAAGTTTACCATAAAGTGGGATGTAGAAAATACTCTACCCGTGTTAACCGTTTTGATGATTAGGAGACACAGTTTTGATATAGCTGAACAACTAAAACTTAATTACTCTAGGCTTAGTTAGAAATATGTCTAATTTTGTCATAGGCAGGGGGACATACAGTTATCAGAAGGGTTGTATTAATGGCAGATTTTTAGAAAATTCTTCTTTCATAGAGACCTGAAACTTCTTGTCCCTCTATATAAATGTTTTCCTTTTTATGGAAATACAATTCTTAATAATTGCTACTGTTTTATTTCTTAAAGAAGCATCACAGACATCACTTCTCCTTTAATCTCTGTGTTTCCCCATGATTTCACTTATGCAGTGATAAATACGTTTACATATTTGAATATACAGATTTCTATATTTTCTTCCTTTGTTCTTTGGTTCAGAAGCCTGTAATTTCATTATATTAAATATAGACTTCCATATCTATTTAGTAAAGGCTTGGTTTTGTTACACCTAGGAATGTATTCATGGGCAGTGTTAAGGGCATTAATCAATGGGCTGAGTAAAACCCCTCATCAGGAAAGAATCACTTTCCCCATCAGCCTCAGGAAAGTTTATTCACAGAGTTGAGGGCATTGCCTATAATTTCCAGGGAATATGACTTGTAATTTGCTACAGAGGGTTATCTGTAGACTGTGACATTTTGTATTCCTTTACCCTCATCATTTGTCTATCTCCAAAACAAGTGAGCAGTGCAAACTCAAGACCCAGAGAGAGATACTGACACAAATGCTGCTCCCCACATGAAATCATAAGGTTAAAAGAAACACAAATACAATCTTTATGCTGTTGGACATTGATTTTAACGTGGAAAAAATGGCATGGAGAACACTTCAATTTATTCCTGTCTCTTTTTTAATTTTATTTTACTTTTTTTTTTGAGACAGAGTTTAGGTCTGTCACCTAGCCTGGTGTGCAGTGGTGTGATCCCAGCTCACTTCAACTTCCATCTCCCGGGTTCAAGGGATTCTCCTGCCTCAGCCTCCTGAGTAGCTGGGACCACAGGTGCCTGCCACCATGTCTGGCTAGTTTTTGTATTTGTAGTAGAGATGGGGTTTTGCCATGTTGGCTGGGCTGGTTTTGAACTCCTGACCACAAGTGATCCACCCACTTTGGCCTCCCAAAATGCTGGTATTAGAGGCAGGAGCCACTACATTTGGCTCCTCTCTTCTAATTTTCTGAAATTTCCTGTTCACTGAAATTAAAAGAGTTGAATTGTGATCAGATTTGAATATGGGAATTACCATTCAGAATTTATGTAAGTGACATAAAATATTAAATAGTAACAGTAGTAATTCACTATAGTTTAAATCAATATAATTCGATAGAATATAGGCTTTTGGAACTAGTAGAAATAATAATAAATCAAACAGTAAAACAGTGTCATAAGTATTTTTTAATATGGTACTTTAATCCTCAAATTCAACCTAAGAGGGATTTTAGACTGTTTGCACTTAGAATCAGTAGGAGGAGACCAATGATAAAAAGTCTCCTCTCCTCCGCTGAGGAGAAAAACACAGTGCCTTTAGTGGGCATAGTATTTAACCAGGAGAGGCTGGGAGGGAGAAAGCACGTGGTAGCATACATAGGCAGACCTATGATGTCTAATTCAAAGTCGAAAGGAATCTGTACTACATAACACAAATTCAAAACCCTTAATAATTATAGAGTTATATTGATGTGCATACATGTTATTATATACATATATACTCACATGTATATATGCATAGTTACAATTATAATTAGTATGTCATTTTTACTTTGACAAGTTTCATTCAAAATTAAGAAACACTTATAATTAGATTATTTACATTCAATTATTTAAAAGATTTTTTGTGATACTCTTTCTCAATCAGTAACATTAGATAATAGTAAAAACAGTGGAGCCATATAAGCTGGTCTGTTTCTTCCTCTCTGCTTGTAAAATATTTGGTAGCTTTTAATGTCAATTACCAATTGTATCTATTAAACAGGAGCTAGATAAATAGCATAATGGAAAGCAAACAAGACAAAAACAATTACAACAGTGTGAAATATTTTCTAAAAACATGTTTTTCCTGTTATTCTGATGAAATTAATTGCTAAAAGAAGACATTTGTATTTTCTTTGTCAATTTTAAATCACCCATTTCATAATTAAATACTGCAGAAGTTTTCATTGTCAAAGATTTATTCAGATATTCAGATGATTAGAGGCTTTAGTTCTTCAATGATTTCATTGCATTTTCATATATTGAATTAGTAACATAACTGTCTTTTTATAAACCTATCTAGTAGCTTAGTGTGAACTAACAGAATTTAAATTTAAATTGCCAGTATTGTCATTGTTTATAATAATTTTTAAGAATAGTAGTTATGTGTCAGGTTGTGAGCTAGATACTGAATGTGCATTTAACCCTCACAACAATTTCATCAGGTAGGCCTTAAATCTGTCTCCATTGCACAGATGTGGCATCAGAGGCACAGAAATATTAGTAAAAATTGAGAATTCATACAGCTTGTTTAGAAACATAGATCTACAAAACTTAGAGAACAGTTTTGGTTTTTTTAAAGCCCACATTCTATAATACAGCATAATCCAGAAAATTTGATGGAAATAGTAAATTGGAGTTTGATTAAGAAAGTATGCAAGAGATAAGGAATTGTAAGCAGCTCACTTATTAAGTTACATAGAATTGAAAATGCATGGAAATTCAGCATGGATACATTCCTGATAATCACTGCCATTTAGATGCCAAGAGGAAGAAAAACAATTAGATATTCATAATGATAATGAGAAGCACTATTAGTTTTATGTATTGAATTAAGTCAATCAACCAGTGGAACATTACTAGAATTTATGTAATTATACTATTTTAAAAATGCAGATTAATAATTCACTATTCAACGATTATGGCTCAATGATAGTTATTATGCTCAATACACAAAAGAAGCAAGGTAAAAATCTAACCAATATATTCTAGCAAATGTCACTAATAACAATATATAAATGTTAGAACATGAGATGGTTTTAAAATTAATCACCTTTTAAAAATTTGTCTGAAATTTAAATTTAAATAACTAATAGATAGCTAAACTTAATATTTTTGGTATTTTTCATTGCAACAGATTATTATACAAAAGTAGTTGCTTATTTATTTTCAATTGCAAATCAGGGTGTAAATTCTCCTGAAGACAAAAAAGTTATCTCTCTTTATATTGTATACAGACTGAAATATTAACATGATCACTAGTGTTACCTTTTTCCTCAAATGAAAACTAAGATTATCTGATTGTTTTACGGAAGAGGGAGCAATTGAAGTAAAACTCAATTGACTTCAGTATTTACAATTCTGAAAACAGTCAGTGGATCATGCCAAAATGAAGGAGATCTATTAAACAATGTAAAAGCATTCTTTGGTTAAAAATATACATATCATATAATCTGTATTGTGCTAAGTTTGATGGCAGCAAGGTTTCTGACCACTGAAATTTAGGTAAAGCATGCATTCACTCATTGAACCTGCATCTTTGCTGAGCTAGAGTGAGTTACATGCTATAATAAATATTAGGTATATATTCTGCATGTACCAATTGTTCCTGTCAATATGAAGCTTTTAGGAGTAACTTCTACATCGTTTTTTTCCCCTCATTTTGCATTCACCTGAAAAAAATATTCTCACTGTGTTCCTAAGTCACAAGAAAATATTGAATGTATTGAAGGTAATGATGTTACACAATAAAGTCTCCTGTGAAGTATGAAATCCAAAGTGCTAACAAAGTTATTAAAGAAACTACAAAAAATATGATTAAAACATTGATGAGATGAAACATTTAACATTACTTTTAAAGATAAAATTTATACATGAATAAACAAAAATTAGAGCAAGGCTAAATGTGAAAATGTGTGCCACCTACATGCAAAAATACAGACAGTGAATGATATCTAAGAAAATACTTGTAAAATAGTAGACCTTGCCAAGTGGCAACTGATTGTCTATCAAAACTGGCACATTTATAACAGTAAAATAATAACATAGTACTAATTCATAGTACTTATTTAGTCATCGACACTGTTGTCATATTTACTCTACCACCTATCCCTAACCACAGAAACAAATGTAATATTTCAGTGGTTTTTTTTTTTTTTTTTTTGGTAGGGTAGGACAGAAAATATATTAAATGCAATGATGAATGATTCCTTTTTGAATTAAAAAATGAGAAATACAGTTAATTCAGTTTTTAAAAAATGAGTGCTTCATCATTTCACTCTCTAAATTTAATAGGTGTTTCTTTCTCCGTGAATCTCATAGTATATTTAAGCTTTTTTAAAGGGAAATATTTTTACAAGTGTAGCATTCTTACTACACAGTAGCTCTCATAACTCAATGTACAATGTGAAGTTTAAGACGACCCTAAACATTTCTATAACCACAAATCACATAAATACATTAAAAATATACACTTTTCTCATATATATGTTGAATATGCATATTTGTAAACCCTTATGGATATGAAATCAAATCACATTAGATACTACAATCTCATGTATACTTACTATGTATACAAGATTTGTTCAGTTTTATGTAAGTAAACTAGCTGATAATTAAAATCTATTTTAATGTACATTTCTCTTCCTAGGACAGATCAGAATTTAACGGAATCCTATTAATTGGTTTTATATGTGCTTCTTTTTGTACCACCCCATTAAATAGGCTATAATTTGAAGGTAAAGATCAGAGTTAACATTATTCACTGTTCTTTCCCCAACACATAGTAATTTTCTTGGTATACAATAGATATTACATGGATAGTTATAAATTCAATTGATTTATTAATCTCTTAAAATATTTTTAAATTCTGAAAGTGTCATATCAAGGACATACATTGATTAATTAATTTTGAAACTAATTCTTTAAGATATATACAGTAAACTTCAAGGTCGTTGCATAAGAAGAGCTATGTTCCTTTTAGAATAGTGTGGCCAAATTTGACATTTCACTAATTTCTTTAAGAAGTTAAGTTTATATGTCAGGATTGAAACTTATTCCCTCTGAGATACTGTCTGGCAAAAAAGTTAAAGTATAGCATTGAAGGGGATAAAAATCTCCTCTTGAAGTATCTTTCCCCATATACCACCAGAAGGAAAAATCAGAAGCAGGAGGAAGGCATTTGGCTTTGGGAAAGAAAGATCTAATGAATTGATCCTGGACTCCAATTGTACTATAAAGCAAGACGAATAGTTTTCATCTAACCGAAGTAGTTCCCTGCTTTCCAGAAGCCTAAGGAGGTAAGAGGTGGCCTTCCGGCTTCACCCTCTTAAGCGAGTGCTTGAGTGTCTCCTGCGTTGGGACTCTTCTTTCCCTCACGCATTTCTAGCATTCATACCATGTATATAAACTCTCTTTTCTCACAGTGATAAGCCAGGCTAGGGAGAACACTCTTCGAAGCTTCTCCTTCTTCTAGACCTTAGTGTTTTATCTTTTACACTGATATGGTATATAGAGGCAATCCCCATACCTTACAAATATACTTTTCATCATTGATTACAAAGCGCATTAACCAAGCAAGTGAGTATGTTTGGAATCAGGGATAGGATGGGTCAGCTTCAATTCAACGGAGTTCAGTTCTACATTTTCAATGATATCTATGGAAAGCTGTAGAAATAACTCATATCAGGATATAATTTTTCATCTAGGCATAGTTCCTCCCATAAGGGTGCTTAATGTAAAATGAAGTGAACTTTCAGAGTTCTGAGGATATTATTGAGGTTGCCATCAGGGAGTTTGCTTTGTTATCATTTTGAAATATATACCCATTCCCTCAAGTTTACATTTATTCATAACTGAGATGAAAATCTGCATAAAAACATTACAAGTATCTGATAGATTTTTAAAAGATACATTATTAGATCACTAATCTGGTATTCTTGGAGAAGTCTGTGAGTTTCCAGCAAAAATTTCTGAGGGATCCTTTGAGTAAACTCCTCCACCATGAGAATATATTGCCAATATTAACACAGTCTATTTTCTTTGAGTTTTGAAATTTACATAGCCAGTAACAAAGCTAACTTAATATGACATTTGCAAATGATGTGAAGTGGAAATTTACAGAAGAGAAAAAAAGAATGACCAGAAAACATACTAAAATCTTTACCTTACTAGGCAATGTCATAATAAAGTATCACTCAACATCCATTACAAAGATAAGAATTTTAGATGATATTAGTATTGGGATGCAAAGATGTAGAAGCACTTACACTGTTGAGAATGCAACCTGTCCTACCAGCTCTAGTGAGAAATTTGTCAATATCCAACAGAATTCAAGATTCATATACCCTATAGATTTCCTTTACCTATAGAAAGTCTCACAAATGTGAACTATATAATGATAATTGAACATGTATGAATTACCCTAACAACATGAGCTGACTTTCTTATTGGTTGTTTTATTTCTCTTTAGCACAGAAGTTGAAAGAGGAAAAGCATCGAATTCCTCAGAAAAGGATGATGAAAGCTAGCTTATATATTGCTTATTATTTTGTGTTGTTTTTAGAAGCAGATATTTAACATCCCCATTTATGTTACTTGATCTACCATGGTATAAACATAATTGTGCTTATCTAAGTCATTAATAATTTTTTCAACAAATAATGGCTGTCTGTGTGTGTGCGCGCGCACACTTGTTTCAGGATATAGACGCAAAGAAAGGGCTTAGGTTTATATTGAAACACGTGCAGAGAAGAAGAGGGACAGAATGTGTAGGGGAAGACAGAATTCATGAGGATTCACTGCTCAGAAGGAGCAGTGGCTGAGTCAGAGATAACCATGCAAGTATAAGACACTCAGGAATTCTTTCAACACACTATAGCTTGATACAAGACATCGATTTTACAATTTAGACAAACATTTATATTAGGGATAGGTTGACTCTAGTCACCAGTTTGGTTACATACGCAAATCATTTTATTGTGAGAAACTAATTTGTTCATAAAAACTCTGTGCCACATATGCTCATAAATCAACTGTTTATTTCTTGCCAAAATATAATGCGTTTTGTTATATGTTGTGTAAACCTATGCTCAAGGCTCAAAAACCAATTTTGAAAACCCCAAACAACAAAAGTCAATATTTTATTTGTAAGTATTATATAGGGAACTGCATATAATAAAGCAAGGCATTGAAACAAGGTCTTCTACTCCTGTGGGTCCACTTTTCACCTCTGAGAAATCACTACATAGTAAACTCTATTGATATGAAACCAAAAATTATTCCCTTGGAGGAAAATCTTCCCAGTGGGAGGGAGATAAATGTGTTTCTACTGAGGACTCCACAGCATTAAATACAAATAGCTTTGGGCCCCTTGTTTGGCAAGATAGTGAGGAAATGTTTTAGAAAGTGACAAAAAAGATACTGTGTAGAAATATGTTGTTAAGTGTTTAAATTGGGATCTGTATTCAATATATAACATATTTTATTTTTATTTTTTTAATTATTATTTTTAGAGACAGGATCTGCCTATGTTGCCCAGGCTGGTCTCAAATTCCTGGTCTCAAGCAATCCTCCCATTTCAGCCTCCCTAGTAGCTGTGATTATAGGTGCAAGCCACCACACCTGGCTGGAACATCTTTTTAATGGATGCCTTTCACATTTGTGGGGGTTATCCAAACCAATAAAAGTGTATTTGAATGAACAGTGAGGTTACGATTGATGACAAATAGAGTAGTGTGTGCAAGAAAAGGATTTAAGTGCAGGTTTTAAATGTATCAAGAGAAGAATTGAAATACTCTCAGACTGATACAAAGCCATTGAATGAATGCATTCATGAATTGACAGACATAGAGATAGAGGTCATTTCTTTTCATATGAGTAGAATAAGTGACACGTGCCTTCTTTAGGACCTTAAGCATCACTTTTTTCAATAGCAATATTTTATCAATGTTATATAAGAAGTGATAACATGATGAAAGGTAGAGGTTACAATTCGGGTAAAAGGCAGATAATTAACTTGTAAAAATTCTCTTTGTGAGTAGCCTTTGTGTTTCATTGTTCTCTCAGGTTGAGAAATATTGAACTGGTGCAACTTCTACCATAAGTTGTACAGTTCTTGACTTCCCCAGAAAATTTCTCATTTTCCCAGTATGATCCTCTGTAAGCTGTCAGCTTTCTGTGATGGAAGAAAGTAACAGTTTCATTTATTAAAAAAAAAAAAAAAAAATGTGACAAGTTGTGAGTATTTAATGGCTATACTTTGCATACTGTATACAGCCTCAGAGACAGGTGCTCCCAAAATGTCCTAATTAAGGTGCTAATACTGCTACTTGTTTATGTTGCTAGAGGGGAAAGCTAAATTTTTGCATTTTGGGTCACCTGAAATCAGTGAAAGGGGAATAAATACTTCAGATTTGTCTGTGAAGGTGCTTAAAGTTAGTAATATAAATATAAAAAAATTACATAAAAGTTAATAAAGACAATCATTGACAACAATAAGAATGTCTTGTTTATTTAAAATGTACAATTTCTCTAGGTAAAAATGAAGAAGCTGGACACGATGGCTCACACCTCTAATCCCAGTACTTTGGGAGGCCGAGGCAGGTGGTTCACCTAAGGTCAGGAGTTCAAGAACCGCCTGACCATCATGGTAAAACGCTGTCTCTACAAAAAATACAAAAAATTAGCCGGGCGTGGTGGTGGGAGTCTGTAATCTCAGCTACTTGGGAGGCTGATGAAGCAGAAGAATCACCTGACCCCAGGAGGCAGAGGTTGCGGTGAGCTGAGATTGTGCCATTACACTCCAACCTGGTAACAAGAGCAAAACTCTGTCTCAAAAAAAAAAAAAAAAAAAAAAAAGAAGAATGCTTTTTATTTAAAGCTTATCATGAATATTACAAGATAATATTTATGTCTTAAGGTAATGAAACAACAAATTTTTTATTCATCAGAAACTGTCCTAAAGTTTCCTTTAATATATTAACAAAATTGTTTTTTATTGTAGTTCTATATACCAACCTGTTTGGTAAATACATAGGAAAACCTCAGAGGACTATATTCACATCAAACCTAAAGTTCATATTAACTCAGACAATCTTTTTCTCAGATAAAATGATGCAATCATTCTACCTGCCTCTCACAATGAATACAGTAGTTCCAATTAAATAAGAAATGGAGTACATTTGGAGCTAAATGAATGATAAATCGATAAATACCTCAGCCTGCTGCCTCATGGTTTATTGATTCACAAGCTGTTTATCCCACAATCATTGTGCCTGAGTGCAATTATCATTTAATTACATTTTCTGTATGTACCAAATTGTATTTTACATGTCTTCCTAAACCAAACAATTTCAAGCTTATATCTACTCACTGGCCATGGGTTTTGTTTATCTTTTCTTGTTCAGTATGCTCGTCTTGATTTCTGCTTGTACACAAGACACATCTCACAATAGGACCTCATTAAAGCATATTTAACAAACTGTCCCTACTTATCATCATGTTTATTGTTCTCATTCTTTTTACATGAAGATTGATTTGAAATGTAACTAATGAGGTGTGTTAGAGAAAATATAGCATAGTTTGAATCACATAAAACTAGTGAATTTTTTGAATCTAACTCATAAAAGCACAATTTTATTAAACCTATCAAATGCTCTAGAGCCATAATATGTTTATCAACTGACTTGATATGGATCATGTAAGACATTCCTTTTTAAAAATAATTGGGCACTAAATATTCTTAATTTTATATTATTTTGTGTTAAAAATGTAATAGTTAATAAGCAACCCAGAGATACAGATCATTTTTTCCTTTTATAATCTGAAGCATAAAGTAAATTTTTAATGTTTTTCTAACTGAAAATATGTATAGGGTGAGCACAGTGGCTCATACCTGTAATCTCAGCACTTTGGGAGGTCAAGGTGGGATAATCTTTTGAGGCCAGGAGTTCACGACTAGTCTGGGCAACATAGTAAGACCTTGTCTCTACAACAAAATACAAAATAAAAAATTAGCTGGGTATGTTGAGATGCACCTGTGTTCCCTGATATTCGGAAGGCTGAAGCAGGAAGATCACTTGAGCCCGGGAGTCTGAAACTTCAGTAAGCCATAATTGTACCACTTCACTCCAGCCTGGGTGACAGAGTGAGACCCTGTCAAAACAAACAAAGTTTATAAACTAAAAACTCATGAAGTAATGCCCCAGATGGAGCTCTCTAAAACATCTTTAAGAAACAATAACATATGACACATGATAGCTTAAAAAAATTACCCTGAAAGAAGATACAAACTAAACCTGATCTCGCAAAATAGGAACAGATTTCAAGGTTAGATCAGAGATGTAGCATCATTTTTATTATTATTTGAAATACATAATCCATGTTATTGTTATTTATATTGTGAGACCAAGGCCAACACTGAGACCTGTCACCAGAGGTTAGATCTGTTTCATATAAGACAAAAAGCATGAAGTTTGCCATTGGCTCAATAGAACAGCTTCATTGACAGAGAAAGTTACATGACTTTCTCTGTCTATTATTATTGACAGAGAAATAATAATAATAATATTATTATATAATAATATAATAATAATAATATTATTATATAATAATATAATAATAATAATATTATTATATAATAATATAATAATAATAATTTCTCTGTCAATTATTATTATTATTATTATTTTGAGACAGAGTCTTGCCCTGTCACCCAGGCTGGAGTGCAGTGGCACTATCTCCACTCACTGCAAGCTCCGCCTCCGAGGTTCAAGCCATTCTCCTGCCTCACCATCCCAGGACTACGGGTGCCCGCCACCGCGCCCAGCTAATATTTTTGTATTTTTAGTAGAGATGGGGTTTCACCGTGTTAGCCAGGATCTCCTGTCCTTGTGATCCACCCGCCTCGGCCTCCCAAAGTGATGGGATTACAGGCGTGAGCCACCGCGCCCGGCTAAGAATTATTTATCTGTGATCCTAAACCCCAAAGTTAGAGTCTATTTTTAGATTTCAGAAAACCTTAGGAAATATTTAGTTGCCAATACTTTCTTTGGATCAGGTACTACCACTTAGATCGTAATAAGAAATATCCCGTTCATACCTCATAAATACACAAATGAAGAATTTTAACGTGAATATTCTGCCATAGTCAATAGATGCTTATTTTATGAAGTAATTAATAAATAAATGAAAATACAAGAATCTGGGAATCTATCAATGAGAATAAAAATATTTTACATGGTATTTCATTGATTCTAATTTAATTACAAGGCAAGCAATACTAGGAACTGTATGAAAAACAAGTTGCCTCTTTTCTAATGATTCTTCTCACAGATTAAAATATTGGATTTTGTGTGTGTGTGTGTGTGTGTGTGTGTGTGTTAAGCTAATGTAGAAAGGCGTGTTTTCTCATTATTTGTCCACCACTATTGGAACACCTTCTGCCTTCCGTAACATTACAAAATTTTAAGGAAGTATATGAAATAAAACATGTACATAGGAGAGCGGTAACTTTCTGCTGAGCAAAAACCACATTAAACAAACATTTCTACACATACATAACTATAAAAATATTGTACTTCCTACTGGATTTCCAAGCAGTAGATAATGTTTCAGAATTTCATACTGATACACATGCATTATAAACAAGTCTAAGACATAAACTTATCTACAAAATCAAAATTACTCTTTGAATGAATGCCAACATGCAAATTGTCTGTCTCTGCTTTAAGTATATCCAAAATTAGAGATGAGAATTAGGTAACAACTTCTCCACCATTCCAAAGTGACGTGCTATACTTCTAAGCAGCACTTATAAAGAATGTTGTTGACTCTGTTGTGTTTGCGGTAGTGGTGGTTTCTCACAATTTTAATATATTCTCTGCACTTACCATATGTTGGTGCTCTATATTTCAAAAAGATGTTAACCTGGTCATGTCATTCTATCAACAATATTTTTAACTCCTATAGCATTTTATTAAACACTATTCATGTGAAAGTCTTTGGGTAGTTGAGTAACAGTTAGAATTAGAGAAGGGGAAAAAATTCTCTAATAAAATGAAAGATTTTACCCACTATGCTACTTTCTGGCAAATATCACAAATATCAAATCACACAGATGACTCTTAAAAATTCTAAAATTAGAAAATTGGTATGAATTATTATAATTATTTCACAAATATATTTGAAGAAATATTCTTTTTTATAAAACATAAGCTCTGTTAAATAAATGTGTTTATATCATATTTTAGCATTTTATTCATTTTTTTATTAGATAATTTTTCGAGGAACTTTATTTCTGGGATACAAAATGTTATGTAGTTTAAAAAGCAAACTTTAAATTTTAAAATCATATGTAAAATGAATATAATTCACCTATTAAGTTATGTTCTTTGTGTTTTTCATAAGACATTCCTCCTTTAAGCTTTCTCAATCAGAAAACAATGATATGCACTGGGGGTAAAGTCATAACAAAATCATATCTTTCCATTTAACTTTTCTAATTTTATTTATCTCTACTCCATTTTCGACTTCTACATATAGTCTAGAATTATTAGTTTGGTATTATTGGTAATGAAAACAATGGCAAAATCCACAATTACTTTTCCAATAGCCCAATAAAATTTAAAATCCATCTAATATTAATATAAATTTTTTGTGCTCTTTCTGTTCTTTTTTTTCCACTGCATTGCTATTTTTCAATAAAAGAGGTTTTTTTGTCTTTCTTCAACAATACATTTTTGTTTTATATGAACATTCTGAATTTACTCTCATTTACGTATTTGTCTTATTTTAGAAATGCTATTCTAGAGCGATTGATGCTAAAATCAAAATACTTTATAGAAAATAGCTTCAACTGGTATTGTGCTTGGGCCTCTGGGCTGGTCCTAGATATTCAGCTCCCCAGGGCTGACTATTCTCTTTTGGTCTGATTCATAATGTCAAAGATGAATCTCAGACACTGGATGATCTTCAAGCAGTTTATTCTGGCCATGCTGGCATGAGCTGGAGTGCAGGAGCAGGCCGGTGTCATTACCAGGAGACCATCTGGAGACTATTCTCAGAGTTTGGGACATCCTTCCCCCTTTCTTAGATCTTATTTCAGGTCAGTTATCAGATGTTTCTTTTGTTAAAGGAATTTAAGCTATTCTTGTAACAGTAGCTTCGTTTTAAGATTTATGAGAGTTGTATCTGTGCTGAGAAGTCTTTTCTCCTGGAAATCCCCTGGCCAGGTTGCATCATACTGCTAAGTGACACATGTTGTAGGCCCTGTGAGTTGTCTGAGTGGGCCTCATGGCCACCATGAATCTTATAGTCACGATATATTTTATAGCATTCTGCACTTTGTCAATGCTAGGATTTCCCTTTCTCCTTGAAAGTCTTGGGAATTACTAGTCTTTGAATGTTTTTACAAATTGAGAACACTGTCTCTAAAACCATTATGCTATAATTTATTTTTCATTAGACTAAATTGATGTAATGTTTGCTAATTATCTCCTTTTTCCTGTTCAATTGATGAATGCAAGATTGACCTGTTTTCTATGTGGAGAGTTTCAGCAGTGGTACTCTAAAAGGAGAAAAAGAAGAAAAGAATTAACTCAAATATGATTTCCCCCGATACCTGTATATTCTTCCTGAAATTAGTGTTTTATTCTTCAAATATTATGGTAATTACAATACATTGATTAGAAAAAATGACCTTAGTTGGTATGTATATAGACATGCTGGTTTTTTTTCATCAGTAAAATCATTTGGAGATGAGATGGTCTCAAGGCAAATAATTAAGATTAAAAAATTTTTAAAGTGAACAGAACTTGACAATGGAAAGTATCTTTCATTAGTAATTGATATAGCTAGGAATTAGTCACCCAATGAGAACCCCAAAACTAGGCAAGGAAATGTGCATGGACTTGTGGTAAAATTGAAATAAAAAAAGGAAATATGGGTATATTTTAAGACAGACCTGTGGACATTTAGAAGTGATATTAAATGACTTCAGCAAAGTTTAAGGAATTAATTATAATGGAACCATGTTAAAATTTTAATGTGCATATTTACCCCTTGTGGCTTATTGGCCTATGTCCATATCACTTCATGATATAATTAAACTGAATTTCACAAATGAGGTAGCAGGGGTCAGCACAAGAGGAGAAAGCATCCAAGAGACTTGCCTGCTGTGTGCTCATTAGTTAGGCTGCTAATTTCTTTAACATGCATCTCCTTCCTGCTACTGCTAATCTGATATTTGCATAGGATATTTGTGGTATGCACTCATTTGTTTATAGATGGTCACTTCGTTTAATAACATAGAATTATTAACCTTAAAATACAGTAACTTAGGACCATCCATGAAAATTCTAGCCGGTACACTCCACATTTTGTTGGACTTTTACTATTATGTTTATAAAACAGACTTCTCAGAATGTCTGATCCTGTATACTCTTAGTAGAAAATAATAATATGAAAGTATTGGAGGGTAAATAATATGTTTGAGAATTAATTCCCAAGTGCTGGAATGGGGGTAAGAAAGTGAGATAAGGAAGGGAAGGCAGCCGGAATTTTGTGTTTTCAGCCAAGTAACCACTGTGAGCAGTTAGAGTTTACTACTACTGAAGAAGTCTGAGAGTCAATCTAAAGAATGTCTCCTAGAGCTATCCCACTCAAGGGACAAAGTAGTTGGAGCATTTATACACAAACGTCCAAGAGTCATTAGTTGAGGGCTTCTTGTTGGGTACACTAAATCTTCAGCATTTGGTACTTGGGCAGAACAAGTTTCAGCAACCAGAGAAGGTCCTCAAACTAAAATTTAAAAAATAAAATAAATAAAAATACATGTATAGCAACTGGAAGTCTTCTGGCATACATTAGACTAGTAAAACCCAAAGAAATATGGGTAGGACACCCATAGAATCTGTTACACAAATGAATATACTAATCTTATGTTATCATTAGATAACTAATCTTATACTATCTTAATATACTAATCTTATGTTATCATTATGTTATCATTAGACATCAGTTTAGCCAGATATTTATCTAAACATTTTTGCTGTTGCTGCTTTCTTTTCACCTTTCAGAATAATCTCTACTTTGAAATACTTTTAATAATTATCCAAGAGAAAATTTTTTACAAGTTATGACATAGAGTGATATTTATGATTGTACTAGGGTTTTTCTCAGTGCAAAGGAATACATTATTAAACATTATTCTCTGGAAGGTCCTACTCTATTAACTGAGACAAAAATGACTTTTGACAACAGACTGCACAAACAGGTTAGGGAAACATTTACTGAGATCAGGATGAATGATAATTGTGGCTTAAAGCAGGGCAGCAGCAATGCAGTTGTTGAAATATTTGGGCTGGAATATTTTTAAAACAGAAGTGGCAGGATACACTAACAAATTGGACAAAGACCATGAGAAAACAAGAGGAGTTCAGGAGGACGACAAGTTATTGGATCTGAGTAACTAAAAAGACAGGATAATTATCTGAGACGGAGAGTAATATAAGCACATCACATTTGCAGGGGAAGACTGGGAGTTCACTTCCGAATACATGTGAAGTTCCTACTAAATATCCAAGTTGAAATGTCAGATATTGAGATGTATGTTTATTTCTGAATTTCAGAAGAGTAGCTTTGGATAGCAATATATGAATGTGAAAGACAAAAGAATGGATGAGATCATTGAGAGTAAGTAGACTGAAAAACTAAAGATATCTAAGGAATAAACCAGAAAGCACTATAACATTAACAAAATGAGATCAAAGAAATGAACTAGCAAGAGAACTGGTAAGGAGCAGCCAGTGAGGAAAAATTAAAGATAGAAGTATGTAGAATCATGAAAGCAAAGACTTTATTTTATGAGTCAAGAAAAGATAAATGTAGTCAAATGCTGCTAAAAGGTTAAATAAAATGTCAAATGAAATTTAATTATGGAATTGAGCAAAGTATAGGTCACTGCTAGCTTTGACAAAAACTCGTTTTGAGGTAGAAAGGTGAGGATAAAGGCCTAATAGGAGTATATTGAAGAGATGACAGGAAGAGGGAAATCAAAGACAGTAAATCAAAATAGTTCTTTTTCTACGAAAGAGAGAAGGAGAGAACAGAAGCAGTGACTACACAGGAAATTTGGGCATACACACAGAGCTAATCATCAGCTGTTTGTTATGGGATGGGGACCATGGTGTCCCAGGTATATTGCTGAGAAAAATAGCTGTGAACAAAATTTAAGCAGAGCATAGATGTACTATCTGCCTAACTGATAAACCTACATCTTTTTATCAGCATCTTGTCCCATATGCAAGTTTGTTTTCACCAAAAGAAATCTAAGGAATTGTTTTATTAATCTTAAATAATTGCTCTGTGTCTATGAACTTTTTCTATCTTCCTAAGGATAGATCTCACCTCTTACCTTGCTATTCTTAATTTAAACACAACTTCTATTACTACCTACCAATTCACAGAAATGGAGAATTATATCTGACACCTCAGAATATTTATTTTAAAGATTACTTCCCTCTATTTGAAATGAAGTTGTCAGACATTTTTTTTTTTTTTTTTTTTTTTTTTTTTTTTTTTTAACACACTATACTCCCGGCTTTCTATGCCAGGTTGTAGAGCAGAAGACATGAAGTAGATGGGTCGAGTAAACTGAATAAGCCTCAAATGAAAACAGCAGAAAGACAGCTGCTGAAGTTCATGAGCTTCCTCTAATCCAGATCCAGATGTTGGATCAACTTAGTCTGGAATTCACATGTTCTCTCCTTACAAAACCATGTTTAAAAGATTAAGCTAAGAAAACGCATGGAAATAGTCCCTTTGAACTAGCCTAAACATTATTCCTTGAATCAAATTAACCACATCTAACAACGCTATTGTATCTGACCTGTTTTCCTCTCCCCTTCATTTGTATGTACACCTATTGTAATATTGTTTCTACCACCCATCCTTGTGTTTCTGGAAAAAATACTTAGATTGTGACTACACATACTTTGTTATCAATCATTAGTCAACCTATTATAGAATATAAATTGATACTTTTTTTTACTACCTGTAATTCATAACCTACAAATGTCTACATTTGAAGAAAGCAAAAAGGCAAAAGTTGCTGCAGGTTCAATTGAACAAAAAAGAAAATGATTTATGGCATACCATGCTATTGCAACCTGACCTGTGAACCCTCAATGTTCATTAGAATTCATCAGCACCAGACTATTTTCTCTTCTTTGCTTCTCCATTCCCCCCCCACCCCACCCCGCCCCCGATCTACTGGCTTTAAGCCAAGGAGAAATTTCTTCACAGAAAATCTCATTTAATTAGCTCTCCACTCTCTTGATAGATTCAGAATAATTGATATAAAATGAAAACTTCAAATCACAGTTCATTTCATGAAAAAAAAAATCACGGAGAACTGGAAATTTCCAACTGTGTTATTCTCCCAAGAAAAGTTTTAATTCCATTACTTTTTTGTGGAGGCCATAGGCAAAGATCATTTTATCTCATTTCTGAGACTTAAAGAAGCAACTTAGAATTTTTCTCATGTAATAAAAATAATGGCCATGTTTTGAGTTTTCACTATGTGCCAGGCATTAGGGTGATCCCATAAAATGGGTTATTTCATTTAATCCTCAGGACGATTACATTTGGTTCCTAACACAGAGGGTCCTTAATTTATGATGATTGGTCTTAAGTTTTTTTTTTTTTTCTTAATTTACCATGGTGCAAATGCAATGCACATTCAGTAGAAGCTGTACTTCAAGTACTTATGCAACTATTCTGTTTTTCATTTTCAATACTTTTTTTTTCTAAATTATATGAGATATATGATGTTTTATTATAAAGTAGGCATTTTGTTAGATTATTCTGTCCAGCTCTAGCCTTAAATTAAGTATTCTGGCCCGGGCCCAGTAGCTCACGCCTGTAATCCCAACACTTTGGGAGGCCGAGGCGGGCGGATCATGAGGTCAAGAGATTGAGACCATCCTGGCTAACACGGTGAAACCTTGTCTCCACTAAAAATACAAAAGAAATTACCCGGGTGTGATGGCGGGTGCCTGTGCTCCCAGCTATTTGAGAGGCTGAGGCAGGAGAATGACGTGAACCTGGGAGGTGGAGCTTGCAGTGAGCCGAAATCTCGCCACTGCACTCCAGCCTGCAGAACAGAGCCAGACTCGGTCTCAAAAAAAAAAAAAAAAAAAAAAAAAAAAAAAAAAAAAAAAATTAAGTGTTCTGAACATGTATAACGTGGGTTAGGTGATCTATGATGTTCCATTGATTAGGTAAATTACCTGCGTTTGACTTATAATTTTTTTTTTTTTTTTTTTTCAAGAAAAGCAACTTTATTACTTACAGATAGGCAGCAGGGATTAACAGAAACCTGGACTCCATGGTGAGCTGATTCCCCCTGGTTCAGGAAAGTTGTGCAAAATGGATGAAGTCTATCTGCATGTGCCCCAATTTGCACCAAAGTAAAAGCCTCAAAATCCCACCCTTCTGGGTTTTATATCCTGAGGGCAACTTGGTTTCCTGAGTTCAAGTGTTGCAGAATATCCTCTTCTTGGAGAGATGAGGAAAAATCTTAAGCTATTCTGGAGGGTTCTTCTTTATTTCAGGGGGTTACATTCTTGGTACATTCTGCTCCAAAGTTGGAAGAACTGGGTCGGACAAGGAATATTCAAGGATCCATGCTGCAGTTTCTTATAAAAGACAGTTGAAAAGCAATTACATGCAAGAAGATGCTAATATATAACAACAATGCACAGAATTCAATTGAAACCCGGATAATATTAAAAGTTGTAACAAAGTTCATACATCACACACATGCATAGATAATTACAATTATGCTGTGACTGACATTTTGCTAATAGCAATTGTTCAATGCCATGGATTTAAGATGCATCCCACTTTCAGGGATATTAAAATGCGGAAAAAGTAGACATCAGGAAAGTGAGAAGGAATTCTTTTTAAAATAAAAAAGTTGCAACAGACCATTCCTTGCAGTGAAATCAGCAGTTATGTAACCCTATCCTAAGTCAACGAGTGCCTGTACTTTTGTGCTGCTTTTATAGATATGAACACTTAAAGTTTTACAAGGCTAAATGACTTATCCAAAGCCATATAGCTAGTAAATGTAAGAATCTACATGTCAAAATAGTTAATGTTATGCCAGAGCAGGAATCTTAAACACCGGTGATATTGCATAATATCTTGTTATGAATACATAGTTTATGTTTATTAATTTTAATAGTAGTCATAAATATAGTCTTACACCAATTCATGAAAAGTAGTTTCATGTCAGTGAAAACATGTTGATATTTTATAAGTGAGGAATGAAATTGACTCACATATTTCATGAACTTGTGTGTAGCAAGGTGTATAGACGGGAATAAAAGGGTGTTGGTGTTAATTCAAATGCAAGAGGACTTTAGTTCTAATTTTACTTATTTTCTTTATTTTCATTTTTTTCAGAATCACATGCAAATATATATCTGAGATTTCTAAAATATATCTAATCTCAATGTTTACTTTTAGAACCACCGTATTCTTTTCTTACTCCACTGACAAGATGGGCAAGGAGAAACAACCAGTTGACAAGCTGGCTTAACAAGAAAATCTAGTTTGTTTCTTTACTTCTTTCATTCAACGTATGGGAGGACATCCTGTTTGCTACGATGCTGGTTCTCACTAGCCTGTCCTTTACATGAAGATCATCAGTCAACGAGCTCTTCATTATTTCGTATTATCATCCTATTATGTTTTTGGCTTTTGTTGTTGTTGAGATTTTTTGTGACATTTTAAATGGTCACAACATTATTAAAGGATAACATTGTTGACTACAAAGAAAGAGGACATTGAAGGACTTGCTTTCATGAGTATCTTTGTTTGTGTGGTGGGTTGCAGGAGGGCGGAGAGGAAAAAGTTAAGATATTTTGTCAGCCCCGCAGCTGACTTGTGGAAGGTTGCAGCCCAAGGGTTGTTTCAAAGTCCTAGATATAGATTTGTTTTATTCCATGTTCTGTTTCTTTGTCTTCTCAACCTTCATTGACAAATTTGCATGTGCAATCTAATTTCTCTGCAATGTATGTTCTTCCCCTACTCCCAACTAAAAGGACACTCTTAGTAACAGACTCATCCCTTCAGAGTCACTAAGCAATGAGTAGGATGATTATATTCCTGATTTGATCCATGTCACAAACTGAGTCTTTTTTCAAATAAATTAAGTTTATACTTTCATTGAGTTATAACTGACAATCAACCACATATATTTAAAGTATATAGCTTGTTAGGTTTTGACACCTGTGCATACCTGTAAAAGTTTCCTCTGACTCTTTGATGTCTATGTCCTCCCTTCTGCCCCTTACCCCTAGGCAACAACCAATCTACTTTTTATGACTATATATTTTTATAATGGTAGATTCATGACATTGGCCATAGTTTTACATACATGGAATTCTGTTTGTTACGCTCAGTAGAATTATTTTGACTTTCATCTCTTTTTATTACTCCTCAGTATTCTATTTTATGGAGATACAAAAATGACTATATTTATTTACCTATTCATGAATATTTGGGTTACTTCTAGTTTTTAGCTATTGTTAATAATATTGCTTTATGTATTTCTGTCTAAATATCTTGCTTTTCAGTTTTATTAATAAAATGACACATTTAGTAATGCCTCAGGGTTTTAAGATTACTAGACATTGTCTGAGTTTCAAATGGTCAAAAGCAAGATTTGCCAGAAGTTTAATTATTATCATGTGGGAATCACTATGATGGCGTGGGTTCAAGCTTTCAGAGCAGAAACTTCTGTAATTGGAAGTCCTCTCTAAAAAGACAACACTGCTGGGCACGGTGGCTCACACTTGTAATCTCAGCACTTTCGGAGGCCAAGGCAGACAGATCACGAGGTCAAGAGATCAGGATCATCCTGGTCAACATGCTGAAACCCCACCACTACTAAAAATACAAAAATTACCTGGGCATGGTGGCACACGCCTATAGTCCCAGGTACTAGGGAGGCTGAGGCAGGGGAATCGCTTGAACCCAGGAGGCAGAGGTTGCAGTGAGCCAAGATCACACCATTGCACTCCAGCCTGGTGACAGAGTGAGAATCTCTCTAAAAAAAGAAAAAAAAAAAATTAGGTACAAAATCAAATACTTGTTCATAATGAGAAAATAAATTACAAAATAATTACAAATAGAGAAAAAACAAATACCAGCAGCTTTCTACATTTAAAAATATATATTTACCTGCTATGCCTACAAAATTACTCTTCTGTCTTTTTTGTTGCATTTTCTTTGATTACATTTAATCTTACATTAATTTTGTAATATCATCTCTCAGAGGGTAGAAAAGTAATTCTTGCCTTTCTTAGTATAATGGAGACTTTCTTAAAAAAATCGTTGACAAGCTGGACACAAAACATATGATTTCATGCACAGAATTACTCACTGCTAGTAGTAATAGTGATAACATCCATAAAAAAGACAAAAATATATTGTGTTTATATATACATCACATTATTTACTATATTACAGACAGGAGAGAATTTCAGTGTTGACTAGGCTTCTATGAGGAAGCAAATTCTCTGCTCGTACTTTTACATTTGATAATTGGAAAATGAAATCTCATACACTTATTTCTAACTTCATGAAATACGAATTTTCTTATTTCTCCATAACCCATATTCTCTGAAGCCAGTAGCTACAGGCCACATTTCTATTGCATACCACTGGGTTAATTGGCACAGAGAGCTGTAGAAATATTCTGGGATACATTACTGCAATGACATGGCTAACAACTTAGTTATAAATTGTGAATCACATTGTTGTATTTCATTAAGCTTAAACTAAATGTGTCTCCAACTCAACTTTCCCTTAGCCAAATGCCAGAAATGGTGTGGCAATTCTAATTCCACTTAACATGAATATAAAATGTGATGAAGAGGAAGTTAGTGAAGACAGTGATTTTAAATAAAGTGAGTATGCAATATCAATGTTTGCATACGTTGTTAATATATTTATTTGTAAAATCCATATGAACACATTACTAGGTTCCCTCCTAGGGGCTTTGAAATGAACTCTGTGAAAGTGGACAAAAATGAAGCCTAAGTTTCACTAACTTTATATTAAACCCACCACAATCTCTGTCTTTCTAGCTGTTGGTGGCATTTACCTAATTACGTGCCTCTGAATACCTAATCTATTACTACTTATTTTAGCCTTTTATTTAATGTCAAAATCTCACAAATACTAAGCATATCCTCTACCAGTCCTGGTAAACTCGGTTATGCTGTGGAATTAAACCACCCCCAAACGTCAGTGGCTTAAGACAACAAAAGTTATTTTATGTTGGTTGACAGGATTGAGGAGGTGTTAGTTTATTTTCTCATCCTGTTTTGTAAGGGAACTAGCTGATAAAGATCTATCTCTTTTTTTTAAATTATTATTATTATTATTATTATGCTTTAAGTTCTAGGGTACATGTGCATAATGTGCAGGTTTGTTACATATGTATACTTGTGCCATGTTGGTGTGCTGCACCCATCAACTTGTCAGCACCCATCAACTCGTCATTTACATCAGGTATAACTCCCAATGAAATCTTTTCCCCCTCCCTCTTCCCCATGATAGGCCCCGGTGTGTGATGTTCCCCTTCCCGAGTTCAAGTGATCTCATTGTTCAGTTTCCACCTATGAGTGAGAACATGCGGTGTTTGGTTTTCTCTTCTTGTGATAGTTTGCTAAGAATGATGGTTTCCAGCTGCATCCATGTCCCTACAAAGGACACAAACTCATCCCTTTTTATGGCTGCATAGTATTCCATGGTGTATATGTGTCACATTTTCTTAATCCAGTCTGTCACTGATGGACATTTGGGTTGATTCCAACTCTTTGCTATTTGAATAGTGCCACAATAAACATACGTGCGCATGTGTCTTTATAGCAGCATGATTTATGATCCTTTGAGTATATACCCAGTCATGGGATGGCTGGGTCATATGGTACATCTAGTTCTAGATCCTTGAGGAATTGCCATACTGTTTTACATAATGGCTGAACTAGTTTACAATCCCACCAACAGTGTAAAAGTGTTCCTATTTCTCCACATCCTCTCCAGCACCTGTTGTTTCCTGACTTTAATGATTGCCATTCTAACTGGTGTGAGATGGTATCTCATTGTGGTTTTGATTTGCATTTCTCTGATGGCCAGTGATGATGAGCATTTTTTCATGTGTCTGTTGGCTGTATGAATGTCTTCTTTTGAGATATGTTTGTTCATATCCTTTGCCCACTTTTTGATGGGATTGTTTGCTTTTTTCTTGTAAATTTGTTTGAGTTCTTTGTAGGTTCTGGATATTAGCACTTTGTCAGATGAGTAGATTGCAAAAATTTTCTCCCATTCTGTAGGTTGCCTGTTCACTCTGATGGTAGTTTCTTTTGCTGTGCAGAAGCTCTTTAGTTTAATTAGATCCCATTTGTCAATTTTGGCTTTTGTTGCCATTGCTTTTGGTGTTTTAGACATGAAGTCCTTGCCCATGCTCATGGATAGGAAGAATCAATATCGTGAAAATGGCCATACTGCCTAAGGTTATTTATAGATTCAATGCCATCCCCATCAAGCTACCAATGAGTTTCTTCACAGATTTGGAAAAAACTGCTTTAAAGTTCATATGGAACCAAAAAAAAGCCCGCATTGCCAAGACAATCCTAAGCCAAAAGAACAAAGCTGGAGGCATCACGCTACCTGACTTCAAACTATACTACAAGGCTACAGTAACCAAAACAGCATGGTACCGGTACCAAAACAGAGATATAGACCAATGGAACAGAACAGAGTCCTCAGAAATAATACCACACATCTACAGCCATCTGATCTTTGACAAACCTGAGAGAAACAAGAAATGGGGAAAGGATTCCCTATTTAATAAATGGTGCTGGGAAAATTGGCTAGCCATAAGTAGGAAGCTGAAACTGGATCTTTTCCTTACTCCTTATATGAAAATTATTTCAAGATGGATTAGAGACTTAAATGTTAGATCTAATACCATAAAAACCCCAGAAGAAAACCTAGGTAGTACCATTCAGGATAAAGATCTATCTCAAAGGGTGCTTCCACAATCACTGTAGCAGGGGGAAGAGCACCCTGGAGTTTATCACACTGGGAATTAAATGTTACATCTTGGAAATAACATGATATTTCCCCTCTTATCTCTATAGGTAGTGCTAGACATGCCCATACTCAAGACACTCAGCAGGCTCAGTCCTCTATATGCCTAGAAAGAGTAAAAACTAGTTATCAGTGAGCAGCATAACCCCCCTCTGTAATATAACAAGCATCTCGAATTTACCATATCAACACCTGATCACCTGGGATACCCATGACAGTCATACCCCCTGCAACCCATGCTGTTGTTTCAACACATCTTATTGCCTACCATATTTTATTATGGAAAATAAACATAATGGATTTTTTTAATTAATAGCTGCATTATCATTTATGAAACATTATTTGTAACATATCTTACTATTTATGATGTAGTAAAAATTAATACGAATCTTAAATGATATATGATATAAACTCAAGTACTGCACAATGAAGAAAAACATGTAGGGAATTATTTTTTCATAATGGTAGAGATGATACGTTGTCCCCCACATCAGAGAATCAGTTAATAGCAGATTTGAAAAATTCTAGTATACCTACCCTCAACTAAGTGCTTTTATTTAAAATTATGTATTTTTTTCTAGTTTCTTCACTAAGAAGTTTACCAAATAGCAATAAGTACTTCAACAAAAATTGCTTTTTTTAGTTAACAATGTGTTATTTCTTAGATTGAACCAATCTTGTTTTATATCTATTGGCATATTTTTCATCTCTCTGATACCATGGAGTTTTCTCTTTCAATTATTTTAAAAGGACACTTGTATTTTTATTAGTTGATTTATTTAGACCTCCCGATATGACCTGTTTTGGAAATATAGAAAGGAATAAAGCATAACTCCTTCTGCCAAGAATATTACTAGTAGAATCGAGACCAAAAAATAAAGCAGAGAATAGAAGGAGAGTATTTAAGGAAGAGAATATTAATGTATAATAGCATGAGTGTCCGAGAGCACATTATTGAAGGACCATTGCCAATATACTGAATTTTAATAAAATTGAAATTTGGAATATATATTCTTTGTCAGGAAGATTGACCTCACAGCAGGATGAGAAGGCTGGTGATAGACAAAATAGAAAAAGTGTACAGTGGCCAAACTATGAACAATTATTTTTACCACAAAGAAGTCATCAACTCTATCCTGTATATAGTGGTAACTGTTGAAAGAAATACCACTACTGAATTTTCTCCTTGTTGTATTATATGCATTTATATTCTATGTTTTGTTTGTTTGTTTGTTTTTGAGATGGAGTCTCACTCTGTCACCAGGCTGGAGTGCAGTGGTGTGATCTCGGCTCACTGCAACCTCCAGCTCCTGGGTTCAAGCCAACCTCCTGCCTCAGCCTCCCGAGTAGCTGGGACTACAGGTGCATGCCACCACACCCAGCTAATTTTTGCATTTTTTGTAGAGACAAGGTTTCACCATGTTGGCCAGGATGGTCTTGATCTCTTGACCTCGTGATCTGCCCTCCTCGGCCTCCCAAAGTGCTGAGATTACAGGCTTTTTTTTTTTTTTTTTTTTTTTTTGAGACGGAGTCTTGCTCTGCCACCCAGGCTGGAGTGCAGTGGCCGGCTCTCAGCTCACTGCAAGCTCCGCCTCCCGGGTTCACGCCATTCTCCTGTCTCAGCCTCCCGAGTAGCTGGGACTACAGGCGCCCGCCTCGTCGCCCGGCTAGTTTTTTGTATTTTTTAGTAGAGACGGGGTTTCACCGTATTAGCCAGGATGGTCTCGATCTCCTGACCTCATGATCCGCCCGTCTCGGCCTCCCAAAGTGCTGGGATTACAGGCGTGAGCCACCGCGCCTGGCCCGAGATTACAGGCTTTAACCACTGCACCCACTATGTTCTATTTTTCAGTATTCCATGAATGCCTAAGCCATTTTATGACTTTCATACAAACGCTCTATTTTTATAACAGTCCTCTTATGTTTTTGCCTATTTAATACTATTTCTTTTTTGAATTGTCTTCTATGGTGTGATATTTCTATAAGTATTATTTTCTCTTTATGGTTATTTTACATTAACCTGCTTTTACTTTTATTTTTTACAATCAATAGTTCACAAAGCAATAATGTTGCACTTTGCTTTTAGATGAATTAATACAGTAGTAATTCAGTAACTACCATATTAATAATATATATATATTATGTAAAAATGGCCTCTATGAATAATTTAATACAGAAGTTAGCTCATAATTCTTAGAAGAGAAACATACAGTGCTGAACATATTAGCATTTACTACATTTAAATGGAGTGCTTACATTGGGTAACATAGCTAGCTAGGCACTACAATTCAGGAAAAAATATAAGTGAGACTGTCGGTAATTTCCATGAATATTCAAAACATATCTTTAGTATGTCAAATTGATCAGATAATTTAAAACGCTATACTTTTATTTATAATAGCTATTTTTATTTTTCACTCCAACCATTCTGTTTTTATGCTTTATTTCCTTATTATAAAAACATGGAGCCTTGTTCATAAAACTGATCAGAAACAGTTTTGCAGAACCATGCAATTGATTCAGGCTCACTACATGTGCTATAATAACTGTGAATGTTTGCCAAGTTAATAGCAGGTTCTGCTCAGCTTATCTATTTTCACTGAAAAAAAAAAAAAAAAAAGCCGCTTTAGTATGACAATGGCGTTAACAAGAAGTACAAAAATCAAATCCTTAATATCAATTTTTATCTTAGAGATTTTTAAAATTACACCGGAACAAAATAGGGCTATTAATATTTAGTCCAGTTATATTTGTGTTTATTACGTCTTTGCCAATATAATAGCATAGCATAAAATTTGGGACCAGAAAAATCTACTTCGTGGACAGGTTTTGCCTGTTAAAAATGAAGATAGAGTAAGCTATTCATTTTCTTTAGCCTTACTTTTATCATACACTGATACAGTTTGAATATTCGTCTCTACCAAAATCTCACTTTGAATTGTAATTCCCAGTACTGGAGATAGGTCCTGGTGGTAGGCATTTGGAAAATGGGGGAAGATCCTTATGTCTTGATGCTCTTTGTGAAAGTGAGTTTTAATGAAATCTGGTCATTTAAAAGTGTGTTGCACCTTCCCCCCAACTATTCCTCTCTTCCTTGCTCCTGCTTTCACTATGTGACCTATCTGCTTCCCCTTTGCCTTCTGCCATGAGTGTAAGCTTTCTGAGCCCTTGCTAGAAGCCAAGCATATGCCAGCATCATGCTTCCTGTAAACCCTGAATAATCATAAGCCAACAAAATCTCTTTTATTTGTAAATTACCTAGTCTCAGGTATTTATTTATAGCAATAAAAGAATAACATAATACATACAGAAAATGAATTTTAATATTAGAACTTATAGAATCACTGTGAGAATTAAATGAGATAATACATATATAGAATAATGCCTGATATGAAGTTATGTAGTCAATAAATGTGAGTTATTATTATTGCTGTCATTATCACTATTATACTAGAAAATTAAGATAGTAAAAAAGTTCAAATCAATTCAATACCCACTGTAAACATTGTTGATAATATTATATTACTTTAAATTACAGGCTCTTTGAACACATAAACAATTTAATATAGTGGAAAATAATCATATTGAAACTGAAAAACTCACTAGATTTATTAAATGGTTCACTTGAAAATTTCAACCTAAAATCTACATGCAAAGTTAAGATTGAAACCTATTTAGAATTAATTTAATAAAGTAATCTCGGCCGGGCATGGTGGCTCAAGCTTGTAATCCCAGCACTTTGGGAGGCCGAGGCGAGCGGATCACGAGGTCAGGAGATGGAGGCCATCCTGGCTAACACGGTGAAACCCTGTCTCTACTAAAAACTACAAAAAACTAGCTGGGCGAGGTGGCGGGCGCCTGTAGTCCCAGCTACTCCGGAGGCTGAGGCAGGAGAATGGCGTGAACCCGGGAGGCGGAGCTTGCAGTGAGCTGAGATGCGGCCACTGCACTCAAGCCCCGGGCGACAGAGCGAGACTCCGTCTCAAAAAAAAAAAAAAAAAAAAAAAAAGTAAGCTCTATATTTTTGGTTCGAACTATGGAAACTCTAATTAAATGGAAATTTATTGAAAGAATAGAAAACTATAGTCATAGAACCAAAAAAAGGGGCCTATATAACTGAACTAAGGAAGAAGAGTTCTGGGGATATCTGAAGGTGAAACTAATGAACATTCTATTTCTGGAATAATCAGCTACAAGGCTTTGTTATGTGTTTTGGAACTTGGTCAAGATTTAAATTCTAGAGAGAGAGAGTAATTGATTCTCCTAATTTCTCCCACTATAAGATACAATAACTGAATATCTTTCCAAGATCAAACTGGAATGCTATTACCGGAAACGGGAAATGGCATATGCCACAGATTGTCAGAGCTATCCTCTACCTCCACTGAGACCTTAATCCAGAGCTGGCTTAATCTAGACTTTTTTCTCCAAACTTCCGTTGCCATTTCTCTTCAGCATATTGACCCTTCTCATACCATATTACATTAACAGATAGTATCATGTTTAAGCTATAGACTGGTGTCCGACATGAAGTGAATCAAGGGCATTTACTGATCTGGAAACAACTGTTAACGTATATCTACTCAGTAACCATAATGTGTACATAACTGGTATTCACAATTCTAAACATACCTTATAACACAATGTGCTCAATTATTTGGTTACTGAATGAGAATAACCAGATTGATTTTCTCGTCATTATTCCTTCTAAATATTTGAATGTGATTCTTTTTAATCTCACAAAACAAATAACAAAGAGTTTGGTGCATAGAAATATTGGAGGATTTTACAGGATTCACAATCTTTGGGACCTAACCAGCTTATGGAAACTTGTGTATGATAGAATCAGTCTTCTTTGATTTAAACACAACAATTATATTCTTTCTCAATGCAGATAATTCTCAGGATTTGGCATTTATGGATGTTACCAATTTGTGATGGAACATTGCCATACATACCAGCAAGGCTATTCTTATGAAAGAAAGAACTCATGAAAATGTACCCTTGGGGCCGGGCGCGGTGGCTTAAGCCTGTAATCCCAGCATTTTGGGAGGCCGAGACGGGCGGATCACGAGGTCAGGAGATCGAGACCATCCTGGCTAACACAGTGAAACCCCGTCTCTACTAAAAACTACAAAAAACTAGCCGGGCGACGTGGCGGCGCCTGTAGTCCCAGCTACCCGGGAGGCTGAGACAGGAGAAGGTGTGAACCCGGGAGGCGGAGCTTGCAGTGAGCTGAGATCCGGCCACAGCACTCCAGCCTGGGTGACAGAGTGAGACTCCGTCTCAAAAAAAAAAAAAAAAAAAAAAAAAAAAAGAAAATGTACCCTTGAGAGATGCATGATTTTCTCTTGAACAGTGCTTTCTTCTGTGTTGTGATTTCTCCACAGTGTTCAGATTCTTTTTCAGGTATACAAGTTTCATACTATATATGTGATTCACAACTGATCATTGACACTTTCATGTTACTCTGTGAACTGAATATCCTATTACATTGGAAAACTTTGATATAAGATTTTCACCAGACCAAGCAAAATTTTAGACTATATAGATGTAAAGCAGTGGTGCTCAACCTTTTTGGCACCAGGGATCAGTGTCACAGAAGACAGTTTTTCCACAGACAGCAAGGGGGTGAATGGTTTCAGGATGATTCACCAACATTACATTTATTGTGCACTTTATTGCCAGGTCTGTCTGCAGACCCTGGCCAAGTGACAGATGAAAGGAGTACTCAGACACAGTTATGCAGTGTAAGAGCAGCTAGGGGACCATCCAGCACTAGTGGCCAGAGAGGCAGCCTCAAGAAGCTGGTGCTGCCTGCTTTTATTTAGTACAGGCATAATGCCAAAAGCCTGGAGTAAACACAGTCTGTGGGTAATTAACATTTATTGTTCCCCTTTCAGAGAACGGGTCAGGTGTGCAGATGATCAAAGATCAGCTTCTGGTCAACATAAGTTAACAAGCCTGTTGAAGATAAATGCCCCATACTTTCTTGTACCTACTCCTTGGCCTCCGCCTCTGTCTTCGAGTTGAAATGAAGGAAAAAATGTTAAGGTTAGCCAGAGGGAAAGGTCAGGTTACCCACAAAGGGAAGCCCATCAGACTAACAGCAGGTCTCTCTGCAGAAATCCTACAAGCCAGAAGAGAGTGGGGGGGAATATTCAACATTTGTATGTATGTATGTATGTATGTATTTTTTGAGACTGTGTCTCACTCTGTCACAGGTTGGAGTGCAGTGGCACATCCTCGGCTCACTGCAACCTCTGGCTCCCAGGTTCAAGCAATTCTCATGTCCCCCCTCCCAAGTAGCTGGAATTATAGGCGCCCACCACCACACCAGTCTAATTTTTGTATTTTTAGTAGAGACACGGCTTCACACAGACTGGCAAATTGGATAAAGGCTCAAGTCCCATTGGTGTGCTGTATTCAGTAGACCCATCCTCCTTGCAAAGACACACATAGGCTCAAAATAAAGGGATTGAGGAATATTCACCAAGCAAATGGAAAGCAAAAATAAAACAACAACAACAACAACAAAACACGGGTTGCAATCCTAGTCTCTGATAAAACAGACTTTAAACCAACAGAGATCAAAATAGGCAAAGAGGGGCATTGTATAATGGTAAGGGGATCAGTGCAACATGAAGAGCTAACTATCCTAAATGTTGATACCCTAAATATGATTATTCCAAGGTGTATTCCTGATACTGAGATGAAGTAGTCTACCTTAAATTGTTTTATAAACTATAAAGTCTAAAACTATAAATGTGGCCAGGCATGGTGGCTCATGCTTGTAGTCCCAGTGCTTTGGGAGGCCAAGGTGGGAGGATTACTTGAGCCCAGGAGTTCAATACCAGCGTAAGCAACACATTGAGACCCAATCTCTACAAAAAAAAATTAAAAATTAGCTGATGTGCTACATGCCTGTGGTACCTACTACCAAGGAGGCTGAGATTAGAGGATCACTGGATCCCAGGAGTTTGAGGCTGCAGGGATCCATGTTCATGCCACTGCCATCTAGCCTAGGTGATAGAGTGAGACCTTGTTACCAAAAAATAAAGCAAAACAACAAAAGCTATGAATGTTCGTTTACTTATTTCAAAATCACTTATTAGAATTATATGTAATGTAATTAGAAATTAAAAATACATTCTGAGAGGCCAAAGTGACATGCATGAGTGTCATTAAATCTTGGCTATGCTGAACATCCTTGCTTCAATTGCTTATACTTCTGACATTTTTAATTTGATTTCAGGTAACATTACAGTTTATCCATTTTTAAGAATTACCTGGCAAACATGTAAACTACTGTGTTTGGATTAATAGAAATATGATGACTGAAGAAGATATGGAGAAAGTTGAGGCTATCTAAAATGACTAGTCTCTGAGACTACTTCTGGCTGAATTTCCACTCCTCAAGTGTATGAAATTTTAGAGAAAGAGAGTGCCAACACATGTATCATTTTCTGGATTTGGTTACATGTCTAATGTAAGTTTATTGATTGAGGGTATTTGGAAGTTTTTCTATTTCTCTGAACTGTTTTTTAAAAACTGCATATGGCAGAGTCGTCTGCAGGATATATGCTGTCTTTCTTTTGAACTATTATTACATTACTCTACCATAGCACTTTTCTCAGTGTATCCTAATGGTTGCTTTACTATCTCGTCACTCTCATTAGACAGAGAGTTGCTAGGAAAACATCATTTTTCCATCTAGCCTGCAGTGCAGTGCTTGTTAATACACTCTGTGTTCTTCAAATTAAATTGAATAACACTTTGTATCTTGCTGGTCACAATTTACAGACATTCTGTACCATAATATGTTTTTATTTATTTTTCTACTAGCATATTATAAATTACTTGAAATATGGAGCTATAACTTTATTCTCTTATTGTCATGGTGTGATAAAATATTTGGGGAGATGAGTGCTGGATGGTGCTAGAGACAGTTTTTTTTTTTTTTTTTTTTTTTTTTTTTTTTCCTGTTTCTGCATAATACCATTGTACCATTCTTAGTTTTCTTATCACCAGGAACTTGATAACCCAGATGTGACAGCTACTTGGATTTCTAACCAAGTGAAAGGAAAGGAGAAATTAATGAAAGAAGAAAGGAATAAGTGGGCTAAACCAGATGCATAGAAATAGATTCAAATATGTCTATGTCTGTTGCTTAATAGGGCAAGGAAACATTTGTTTTGGCCAAAGTTTCAAATAATTAGTTAATGAGAAAGAAGCAATAGACAGCAATCTCCAAAATACCAAACTGAAGAGATACAATGAAGAATATAACAAGCCACAGAAATCCACCTAAGTGTCAACGTGAACAAGAATGTCTCAGGTGGACACATAAACTTATTGAATTATACAGAGGCATAGATGGAAAGTCATTAGTTGTATTATGAAAAAAGATCATAGTTTGTATTTATGTTTTAGATCTTGATATAAATTACATATTTTATAGATCACATGTAGCTATTATTATTTTGAAATATATGGATAACTGATTACATGTTCTACTGATGATTATACAATATTTTGGAGTATCAATTTTGGGTTTTTATAAATATTTTATAAATTTTGAGTAGAGTGCTCTTTACTCACATACTCAATTCAATATTCAAAAGGAGGACTCTGCATTTGTTTCTATATTTATATGATTATTTCTGAAGGATTTAATGATATGTATTTTTTCCTCTTTTTAGTAAGATTTTAAACTAGTCACCTTTACGTCACTTGATGTAATCTGGAGAAGGATAGGCATCTGTCTCAGAAAAAATCAGACATGAATTCTTAAATTAGGTATCTAGGTTCTAGGGCTATTCTGTATATGGCATAATATTGACTGGGATGTGAACAGTCTCTCTCGAAGGATTAAAGTCAGGATTAGGGTAAGTATTAACGTTTTGACCCCTGTCTCATCTTCAAGATGAAGCAAATAGCCTTAAGTGTTTCTGGGGTTTCCTAGCACAAAAATTTATAAATCTATGGTAAAAATGGAGAGAAAATAACAGATCCAAATAAGAGCTAAATGTATTGATGATTAAGAACTATCAGGGCTGAGTACAATAGCTCAAGCTTGTAATCCTGGCATTTTGGGATGCCAAGACAGGAGGACTGCTTGACCGCAGGAGTTTGAGACAGGCCTGGACAACATTGTGATACTTCATCTCTAATTTTTTTTTTTTTTTTTTTTTTTTTAAGTTAGGCCTGATGCACTCTTTCAGTCTCAGCTATTCTGGAGGCTGAGGCAAGAGGATTACTTGAACCCAGGAAGTCAGCGCTGCAGTGAGCTATGATGGCACCACACTGCACTCCAGTCTGGGTCCTGAGTGACAGTATGAGAGAGTGTTTTTTTCTTCTTCTTTTTTTTTTCCTTTCAAAAAAAAAAAAAAAGAAGAAGAAAAAAAGAAGAATCAGGATTTAAAGGCTCCTTCAATCACACATTTGGACAGACTGTAAAGGGCATCTATGCATCTGCTTTCTATTTCCTTTTGCTATTTGGACTACTACTATTTTACATGTATTGATTTACTTGGAAAATTTTTTTTGGGTATCATTCTTAAACTAAGATTAACAATGATCACTTTCGATTTTCTTTTTTGCTCCTTGTCTTACTTAAAAAACAGACTTTTTTTTATCACTATCTGAATCTGAACATACCATTTGATACTGAATATGAATTACATTGTTTGTAAGTATAACTAGAAACATTGCTCCTTCTCATAGTTTTTGTTGTGATTGTCTCAATAAATTTTGTATGTTAATGTACTTTGCAAACCATAAGAAACTATGTATTACTTCTATTATTATCTTTGAATTTAGAGGCAGTAGTTTTTCATGTTGCATGTTCATTTCTTTCCACATGGCAAATTCAGGATTTGGGACTAGGCTGGCTGCCCTCCAGGACATCATTAGTAGTGACCTTGTCATTTAATGTTAACTATGTACCTCATTCGTACATGGGTGAAAATGGCTAAAAGCCAGTGCAAGTGAAGCATTGAAAACCAGGTGACATAGGCAGGTGCAGTCCCCATTTCCCCTGTCTGTCAAAATAATGCTCAGATCTTCAGCTTACCAGATCTGTTTCATTATTTTTGTACAGAACTGAAAGTATCTTCCCAGTTCTTTCTTTCTCAGATAGTGTCTGGCCCAGAAAAACCAATTTCTAAAAATGTTAGATATGCAGTATTTCAAAGATCAATTAATCTTTACATGATTAGTGAATTCTGCTTCAATAACATAAACCAAATTTTTTTACTATATGAAGAAAAAAATGAAAAGAATGAAGAAACAAAATGTGTATCAATGATTTAATTTTTATTTAATAAACAGTTACCAAACTGATGCTTTTAGGATTGCAGGCTAAGTTTTAATGGATCAAATTTCTTTAGAATTATTGTTTCATTTTATTCATATGCTTTAATTACAGGGATACTGTTGTGTTTTCTCATGTGCTTGTACATATTTCCATTTACTTTTGTACTTAACACTGTCAAAATGTAAATGTTTTTAGTGTATCTCATTTGATATTGTATTTAAAAGGTAAATGTCACATCAAAAAAGACATATATTTTTATTTACTCCTATAGTTATTATTAAAGCCAAAGCTAAATGAGAATAACAGTTTTTTAGTCAAGCACTGTACATCAATCAATCAAATCATTTTCAGATCTTTAGAAAACACATAATTCTGGAAGACTTTATGAAAAATACAGGGAACTCCTGCCTTTATAACAAGTTTGCTTAAAATACTAATTAGTAAAAAACCTTAAGTTTATAGCAAGTTTTTTAACTACCTGGGAAAGAGAGAAAATCTCTTTGAAAGGTGGCAGCTGAATTCCCATTTCAATTGTACTTAACTGACAAGTTGTATACATTAAAGTACAAAAGAGTTATCTCTAGAGATTTCTACATTTCTTAACAGACTTTAAAATTGATATTTCGTAGTTTCTGAATAACTTCCTGGAAGAACATGCATTAAAACACCAATATAATATATGAATGGAAAAAATGTCTTGCATTAAATGAAGTGGTTGCAAAAAAAATCAAACATTGGGAGAAAGATGTTCTAGGAAAAAATGAAGAGATAGTAACAATATTCGTTCTTTTCAGATAGTGCTTTCAATTATTCTAGTTAAGGAGAAATATATTAAACAAGTAAACAAATGCATGTCATAAAAAGCAATTGTTGGGTTGCATACCAACTGACCTATCATGTAAATGTTTTACTACATACATAATTTTTGGTTTTGTTTTGTTTTTGTAAATCTTAAAGCTCTAGCATATATATATACACACACACACACACATATATATATATGCTAGGACTATATATATGCTATATGTCGTAGGACATATATGCTAGGACAAAATATATATATGACATATATATATGCTATGACAAAATACCATCTATACATCTGCTATCAATTGATAATAAGAATATTATATATATTTCATACATATAGGTATATGAATGCAAATGCATGTTCATGTATGAATTCATGCATGTGTGTGTCTGTTCAAAGGAAAGACAAATTTACTCGATGAAACTTGCATGGAATCATGGTCTCCACCAACTTAGATTTCTCACTGTCTAAAGTTTGACAACCGTTGGAACTGATCCTATATTCAGGTATTAAACAAGTTTTGTTAAATTGACTAAGATTAATTTTACAAAATGAATTTGCATTTAATTGAGCTTGTATTCTTCAGTTGGCCATCATTGCCATCACACTTTGCTATGTTACATATTTTCTCTATACATGAAACTAGCTGTCAGTTCCCTGGAGGCATTTGTTTTATGTCTTCTGTTTCTGATTTATGCTTCTGGAAGAACAGCAGTAAATTGTCTTGTAAAAATTAGCAGAAAAATTACATTTTCATTAATAAAATAAAATATTCCAGATTTTGCTTTGGGTAGCTAAAAGGCTTCTAAAATTTATGAGTGGAGAATTCAGAGCTAAATAATGACTTATTACAATCATATAATACCTGTCTTGTGGCTGCAACACATACCAATAATAAATCACATTTTGTGGTAAAATTACTGTCAAAATTTAGTAGAATAATGGTCATTATATCAAAAAAGTAGACTAAGCAGTGAATTTTTACACAATTATGATATGCTTAATACTTAACCAGGTGAAAATATGCTTACATGTATATATTTATACATATACACCTAAATATATATATACACATACATATGCACGAACACACAAAACTGGTTAAATCGTATAAACATGAGAATAAAAAAATACAGAGAAAATATAGAAACAAACATAGAAATAAGTAAAAGACATCAACAGTCAATTTATAAAAATTCAAAATGATTAATAAAACTAAAATATATTTTATTATTACTAATAAACAATAAATTTCAGAAGCTAGACTTATTTTGGCTAATAAGATTAACGATCTTTAAAATGTATTGTTAGAAAATACAGATGACAGTGTCACTTAATAGACAATTTTTGTGTAATATCAGGGATACATACTAGCACAATTTTTTGATGACAACTTTATGGTAGGCCTGCAAATGTGATATATGGATGTCTTTAGACCCAGAATTTTACTTCTGAGAATGTGACTTAAGGAAAAAATTAGGTAAATGTACAAAGATGGATTGCAAGGATTTCGTCATGACATTGTACAAATAGCCCCATGTTGTCTTTTAAAAAGGAATAAATTATGTCAAATTACACAGTGAAATATTAAAAGAATGTTGAAATAATGATGCCCAGTCAGTCCTATAAGACATATTTATAACACTTACTAAATTACAGGTATTATTCTGAGAACTGGGGTTTTTCTGGTTGGAATAACAATATTAAATTAGCTGACCTCATTTTCTCTCCTGATTACTGGAGCAAAGCCCCAGAAGAAAGTCAGTGACCCAGTCTAATCTTGTAAATACGTTGATAAGCAGACTCCTTAATAAATAGACTAAAAAGAATTGCTATGAAATGAAAACTTATATGGAATTATTTTAGCAGGTTGTCCCCAGATAAGATTGCTCATAATAAACAAACCGAGAACCTCTCAATGTATCAACATGGATTTCTGGAAAATGTCAGGTTAGCTACACAAATAATGCTTTGGTATATAACTTGGTGTTATTAACAGAATGGTTCCTGTAAGAGGTAACCCACGAACTTCACTTAGAGGACTGATTTATCACTCTGAGTCAGAGAAAGTGTTTATCACATGAAAATCAAGAACCCAGGGAGCCACCATCAAAGTCCCACATCTTCTTTTGATTTGCTCATAACAGTTAATTTCTTCTGCCATTGACACTAGGTGTTATATTTGATTTATATAAATCTGATTTGGAAATCTGTTCCTTTGTGTTAGTTCAAGGGTGAACAAAACAATTTTTATAAATGAAAGTGTGTTTCCCTTTCAATGGAAGAGCTAGAAATTTATAGACAAATTAAGAAATAATAAAACTTCCAACAAACACTTTGAAGTGCTAATAAAATTAAAAGAGAGCAATATAGTAGAAGATAACAATGTGAAATAGAGAACTACTTTAGCTAGTTTGGTCAGGAAAGCCTTTTGAGAGGAGTTGACATTTGCATAAGGATCTGAATATTAACAAAGAGGTCATAGAGAGAGCATGTTAAAGAGTCTTGTGAAAATTTTGAGAAAGATTTTAAAGAGAAGGAAAAGCGAACTCTGAGGTCCGTTCCAGTGGTGTCTAATTGTTTGGTTTAAAATATCCTTTACACTACAAACTACTGAAGATCTCAAAGAACTTTTGGTTTGGAGGCTATTTTTACATGTTGAGTATCCTTAATCAGAAAATCCAAAATCTGAAACGTGCCAAAATCCCAAACTTTTTGAGTACGAACATGATGTCACAAATAGAAAATTCCACATCTGGCCTCATATGATGGGCTGCAAAATGCAGTAAAAACTTTGTTTCCTGTGAAAAATTATTTAAAATATGATATAAAATTACCTTTTGGCTCTGTGTATAAGGTGTATATGATACATAAATTTGGTGTTTAGACTTGGATCTCCTCCCCAAGATACTTGATTATGTACATGAAAATATTTTAATATAAAAATTCAAAACACTTCTGATTCCAAGCATGTTGGATAAGGGATACCAATCTGCATTAATATTTGGCATATTAGAAATTAAAATGGATAATTTTAAAATAGAGTAGTTTAGCAATGCATTTAAATACAACAATAAACCCCTTACATGTTTACATAAATGACATTTTAATTTAATGATGACATTATCCAAGACAATAATAACGACAAAAAGATGGAGAGGAAAGCTATTATAGTTTATTGGTACGAAATACTTTAACAATAGATGTCTTCATTCCTATATTTGATTTTGCCTTCAATCTGTTTGGTATCATAGTTTATGTAGACTCTGGAAAATGCCACTATGTATTTCTGAAAGTATGAGACTACCAAGCATATAAAGTCTTCTTATTGTTAGTATAAAAAATAGGTTGATTTGTGGGCCCCTTGAACATGTCTTGGTGACCTCCAGGGTTTGGCAGACCATAATTTAAAATCAGCAATGCTGATAATTAGCTTAATGCATTTAAGGAATGGACACAAGATTATTTAGCTGAGTAACATGAGAGAGTGAGAAGTGAGGTGTAACAGCACATGAGGTCAGAGATGTAAGTAGGAGCAGATTATTTCTAACCATGTAGATAATGGTAAGAAATTCAGATTTTTGTTTCAAACGAAAGCTGTTGGGTGATTTTGAGAAGTGGTGTAATTTGATTCATACTCTAGGAAGTCAACTATGGTTTGTTTCGGGGGAATTTAGCCTACAAGAGGAAAAGGGATATTAGCTAAGAGAGTTTTCAATTGTAGGCAAAAGGTGATCATTGCTAAAGAAAACAGGTAACATTTGTTAGTCTAGTCACATCAACATTTCATGAAAGCAGCATGACCTTCTTGCGGGGGACAAATCTCTTCTGCTTAAATTGTACTATCTGGTTGATGATGTCAGTCATAGCAGGGCTATGAAGTTGCTGAGTATGATAACCTTTTCATGCATTGAGTCCAGTAAGAAATGAATATATGTGGAAGATATCCCAGAGAAGACTTGGACAAAAAGTCCTGGAAAGCAGTCACACACCAAATTGCAGTGATCCTGAGAAACAGCTGTCCCTGATGATTTTCTAGGGATTTGACTGAATTAATAAATTATTCTTTACATTTACATCACCCAGATTAATGGTTGTCATATTCAGACAGAAGAATTTTGATTAATACATGTTTCGGCCGGGCGTGGTGGCTCACGGCTGTAATCCCAGCATTTTGGGAGGCCGAGACGGGCAGATCGCGAGGTCGGGAGATCGAGACCACTCTGGCTAACACGGTGAAACTCCGCTCTACTGAAAATACAAAAATTAGCCGGGCGTGGTGGAGGGCGCCTGTAGTCCCAGCTACTGGGGAGATGGAGGCAGGAGAATGGCGAGAACCCAGGAGGCGGAGCTTGCAGTGAGTGGAGATCACACCACTGCACTCCAGCCTGGGCCATAGAGCAAGACTCTGTCTCAAAAAAAAAAAAAAAAAAAAAAAAAGTTTAAATAATTCAATCCAATAAGAAATAATATGATCATTTATTTTTGTTAATATGAAAAGAGGTGTACAATATTATGTCAAGTTAATCTGGATAGAGGGTTGAATATATTATGATTTGGGGTTTATTATTTAAAAAATAAGACACACTAAGTCTTTCAGCATTTTCACAATGATGACAATGGGTGGGTAAATTACAAATAAAAAATAGTTAATTAAAGAAAGTGGTTACATTCACACAATGAGATTACTTTTGCGTATTTTTTTCTTATAATTTTCTGGAATTTTACAACCAGTTGTAAAGTGATGCTTTTATTACAAAAACTGTAAAACATTGTAAACATTTCTTATATTAATTATAACATAATTTGATCTTAAAAATTTAAAAAAATACAATAACCAATAACATATCTTTTTGCACTAAAGTTCAGGTTTTATACATTCATAAAACCTAATTTAAAAGAAATGTCCAAATTTTCCCATTTTAGCAACAGCAGTTTTTTTTTTTTTTTTTTTTTTTTTTTTTTTGAGATAGCGTCTCACTCCTGTTACCCATGCTGGAGTGCAAGGGCGTGATCTCGGCCCACTGGAATCTCCGCTTCCTGGGTTCAAGCCATTCTCCTGCCTCAGCCTCCTGAGGAGCTGGGATTACAAGCATGTGCCACCATGCCTGGCTAATTTTGTATCTTTAGTAGAGATGGAGTTTCTCCATGTTGGTCAGGCTGGACTTGAACTCCCAGCCTCAGGTGATCCACCCAGTTTGGCCTCTCAAAGTCCTGGGATTACAGGTGTGAGTCACCATGCCCGGCTAGATACATCTTTTCACAAGACAAACTTTATCTGTGAAGAAAAAATATAAAATAAATATGTTTTACAATCATTTTATTATTATTTAAAAAATTATCTACAAATAGTTTAAATTTATTTAGCAACCATATCAAAAAAGGTTTTAAGTATTTTTTTGAAACATGAATCCCAAATCTATGAAGTATTATGCTAAAAGGCTAAAAAGTTCACATTAAATCATGAATAAACTGAAATACACTTGATTATTTATAATGATGAGATTCACAATCAGCACACAGTTCAGTAAGCTTTTTGAATCATTGTGCACACATTCTAATCTTGAGTTGGGTGTGTTAATGGTTTCAGCCACATTATGAATGCTCCATTACATAATATAACAAAAGACTTGACTACAGATAAGTAAGCTTTATTGAACAGAAATGACTTGTTACATAAAGTGTCCTTGAAGTTCTATTATATGTATAACTTCTGGTATTCACAACGTTTCTGAACATTTTCATTTAGGTCTAAACCAAGTGAAACATATACTTTTCCACTTTATGGTCACAATATTATATTTTATTCAAATACTTGTAATTTCTACTCAAGTTTTATTTGGAAATGTACATTTTAATTTTAATAAGATGCACTTCTGACAATGTGATATGTCATACAGCCAAAGTCAGTTAACTCTTAGACACCTATCATTGTGTTTTGTGATATAGTTAGTAAAAGACCCTGTTATATATATTCCAAGCATAGAGACATATTTTCTGAATTTTTCTAAGATAAATAAAAACCCACAAATGAAAATACATCCTTCACAAGCTCTCAGTAGAAATCCAGTAGGTGGAGACATGTCAGTTTCTTGTCTGTGGTCACCAATTTGAACAATTTGTCTTCCTTAGCTGTTTTTCAGTGGGCATAGGCATTTTGGTTGTATTTTCCTCAGAGAATACCACCTGGCTTTGAATCTAGACTCTCTAGCTGTGACACATATCTCACTGTGACCATTGTGATTTTATTTAACTTTGGTAAAGAAATATTTCATCCTGAAAAACTCTAGGTGTTTTAACAAAGAACCATCTGTCAAAGCACTCTGCCAGAAGCCTGTTAAATATTCTCTACTGTATTTGGATTTCAAGCTTCTTTTTAAAGAAACAATGCTGCATTATGTAGTAAAGTTTGTTTTCAAATAATATTTTGTTTTGATTTAGCAATTTTTTTCTGAGTCCTATGTAAATTTGTGTAATCCTCCAAAACTCTAAAGCATAATAATCACTGTGTTTAAATTATGTCTTCCTCATCAACATAAAGGCTCCAGAGAGAAGGCAGAGAGACATATAATGGCAAACGCCTTATATGTTAGGTTCTATTGAGGAATTATTTATGCATTGTCAAAACAATATCGACAAGAAAAGTCTGCTAGTGGGATTATTATAACATATACCACTCTTTGACCCAGTAAATCCACCTCTAAAAACTGGTTGTATTTTCTACTGATAGCAACATGAGGCAGTCAAATGTCTGGAAGATAGGAGCAGGTTCCCAGAGAAACCCCACCTCCAAGTCAAAGACAGTTTAAAACCCAAAAGCCAAACTACCAGTTAAAACCTCAGACCAGATTGAGAACTTGTCTTCCTTTTTGGAGTCCTTTCTTCTGATTGATTCCCACCCCCTTTCCTAACTGGTTTTCTACATAGTTATCCCCACCTTTAAGTGGTGTCTTCTCTTTAACATTTTTGCACAATCACAAATCAATCAGCATGCACTCCCTATACTGAGCCATTAAAAGCCCCAGGCTCAGCCATATTGGCAGGGACTTTCCTGCTTTGGGGTACGGGAACGCTGCTGACGTCTCCTGTTTGCTGACACCTTTCCTTTCACTTAATACATTCTACTCCACTCACTCTCCAGTGTCCACATGCCTAATTCTTCCTGGTTGTGAGACAAGAACTCAAGCCTAGCTGAGCTAGGGAGCAGAAAAAATCCTGCATCATTACTACAATATTCCTTACATCATTGTATGTGGTAAAACTGTTCATACAACCCAATTGCATTTCAGTTAAAAGTGATATATAAAAACCAACTGCATATATATAAAAGGTTGTGCATACATAAAATAAAATGAAGCCTAAATAAAAGTGTAAAGCACTATACCATCCAGTTATCAATATTGTGTGCATAAATAATACAGTTAAGTGAGTGAGACAGATATTAATTCAAACAACCACCCATCTACTGTAATTATACACTATACAAAATGTTTACTGAGGGAAGTACAATTTGCTATACATATAAAAAGTAAGTTGTAAATTAATATATAAAGCATTGTTGTAATTCAATATTTCTTTATTATAAGTGATAATTATCAATATGCATATAAAAAATCTAAAGTAATAATTATTTGGGGGAGGAGGTATGGAAAGGTGGTTAGTTTTGAATGACTAAAACTATTTTCACATTTTCAGTATAATCCAGTTGTGGGAAAATATCAAATTACATTTGTACAAATGAATTGGTAAATCCTTTGAAAATGCTTACTTAATATTTTAACATGTGGTGGGTGTGGTGGCTCACACCTGTAATCCCAGCACTTTGGGAGGCTGAGGCTGGCGGATCATAAGGTCAGGAGTTCAAGACCAGTCTGGCCAATATGGTGAAACCCCTTCTCTACTAAAAGTACAAGAAAATTAGCTGGGCGTGGTGGTGCACACCTGTAATCTCAGCTACTCAGGAGACTGAGGCAGAAGAATTGCTTGAACCTGGGAGGCCGAGGTTGCAGTCAGCTGAGATAGTGACACTGCACTCCAGCGTGGGTGACAGAGTCAGACTCCGTCTCAAAAAATAGTAATAATAATAATTATTTAAAGATCAATATTTGTAAACTCATTGCTTTCCTTATTTTTAAAGGAACTGTTTGAAAATTCAGTAACATAAGCAAAATCTCTGTTCATTGATTTGTAGCTACACTGACTCAGTAGAAATTATACTGATTTACTTATTTTTCTCAACATGACAAACTTCAGTGAATAAAGAATGCAGGGGAGTCAGTGACCTGCCTGAGGACAAGAGTTTATTTTTAGGAAAGTAGAAATGTTTTGTCTCTAGACCAGGGCCCAACAAAATAGAAACTGCAGGGCAAATCCAGCCCACAGCCTGTTTTTATAGGAGCTTTCAGCTAAGAATGAACGTTACATACTAGATATTTGAAAAAAGATGAAAAGAAGAATAGACGAGGCATGGTGGCTCACACCTGTAATCCCAGCACTTTGGGAGGCCAAGGAGGGTGGATCACTTGAGGTCAGGAGTTCAAGACCAGCCAGGCCAACATGGTAAAACCCATCTCTACTAAAAATACAAAAATTACCCGAGTGTGGTAGTGCACGCCTGTAGTCCCAGCTACTTGAGAAGCTGAGGCAGGAGAATCACTTGAACCCTGGAGGCAGAAGTTGCAGTGAGCTGAGATTGCACCACTGCACTTCAACCTGTATGAAATTTAAATTTTACTACCTATAAATAATTTTAACTAGGTGAAATTCATATAAAATGCGCTAACTATTTTAAGGTGTGCACTTAAGTAGGATCTAATTCATTTAAGATGTATTGCAGCCAGCACCTTTCTAGTTTCAAAACATTTTTACCACTCCAAAGAACACTGTGTCCCACCTTTTCTCCCTTTATTCTCTGGAAAGTGCTCATCTACTTTCTCTTTCTGTTAATAATCCTAATTATTGACTTATTAATATGATTAAATGTAGTAATATTAATATGAATTAAGGTCAGTATGTCTATATATCAAAATAGATATACACACATAAGACACACAGACATGGTTCCAAAATTTGTTATTTCTGCTTAAAATCTGTTCTTTCAGTATAATATTTAGTACTGTATATTTCTCAAACTTTAATAAAAATTTTGTAAGAGCACTTAACATATCCACATTCTTAGATTTTTAAGTGTACAATACAGTATATTTATCTATAGGCACAATGTTGTACATTAGATTTCTAAAAATTATTCATCTGGCATAATGCAATGTTATACATGTTGATTAGCATCTCCCCATTTCCCCAAACCACCAATCTATTCTCACTTCCATGAATTTGACTATTTTAGATACTGCATTTAAGTGGCTTCATGCAGTATTTGTACTTTTGTGACTAGTTTAGCATGTTTATTGCAGTGCTATCACAATAGCCAAGCTACAGAAACATCAAGGACCAGCTACAGAAGAATGGGTAAATATAATGTAGTATGAACATGTGATGACATGCTATTCAATCTTAAAAAAGAATGAAACCCTGCAATATGTGGCAACGTAAATGAACCCAAAACTTCTTATTGAAATGAATCATTTATGGATGAGGCTCTTCAGTATGTATTCAATTAGTGAATCATATATTTGTGGTTTCTCAGTCAGTGTGAGAATAAAAGTGTATTTATCATGGCTACTTACTGGGTTTAAATTCCAATGAAACAGAATTATATAGAAACTGTACTTTCACATGCATTTTACAGAGAAACTACAAATAGATTGTCGAATGCATTCAATTTCCTCTCAAGATAGCATGGAAAAATTACATAAAATAATAAACTACTGCTTGGTTAATGAGGACTGCTTAGTCAATAGATGTATACATGAGAACTACCTATCAGAAATAGTAAATTGGACCCTGGAAGAAATTTGTACTCAGAATTCAAAGCATATTGTCCAAAAAAATTCAAGCATTAAAGTTGAAGAGCCCAAAATAATAATTCTAACAGGGAAGAATTTTATCTGAGACTCTTCATAATTGCTCACAAAGCATGCTAGAAATTTATAGCTCTCAACAGTAGTATTAATTATTTCTTCTCATCTTGATGCAGTGAATTAGATGACATATTCATGATACCTGTGCTATTAAAGCAGATATGCATTTATTTTATCACAGAATCCAGAATAGACCACAAAATAGAGTCCAACATTTTCTTTTTTTACATATAAATTTAGCAAACCTGTAATGGTTTATTTATTTATTAATGGTTAAATGGTAATTTAGAATAAAGTCTTCTGGTTTTATTTAATATATGTCATCTATAACATGACTTACAGATTTGCTGTTTTTGATGATGATGTCTGGGATGCAAGAATAACATTACAATATAGTTCAAATCTTTCAGGATATTCCTGAAATCAATAACAAAAAGACATAGCTTGGCATTGAAAATGCTGCTGTAGTCTTTTGATTTCTGACACTGGAGATGGTAACATTTAAAACTGGTCATTGATTTATTGCTGAATTAAACAGAGCAAGGGTAGCCCAGACATATATCTATCTCTAATTTTCTCTAACAATATTGATTTGGCAATTTCTTTGACTGCATTTAGATTTTCAAAGAACTTTTATGTTATTCATGTTCATGTTACCCAAGACTCTGCACTTTTTTTTTTACATTTCTCTCTGCTATAGTCAAGATTTTCTCCTTTGGTTTTCTGCCTATTGACTGTTTTTTTTTTGTTTGTTTTGTTTTTTTTTTTTTTTTTTTTATGCTTTAAGTTCTAGGGTACATGTGCATAACGTGCAGGTTTCCTACATATGTATACTTATGCCATGTTGGTGTGCTGCACCCATCAACTCGTCAGCACCCATCAATTCATCATTTATATCATGTATAACTCCCCAATGCAATCCCTCCCTCCTCCCCCCTCCCCATAATAGGCCCCAGTGCGTGATGTTCCCCTTCCCGAGTCCAAGTGATCTTATTGTTCAGTTCCCACCTATGAGTGAGAACATGCGGTGTTTGGTTTTCTGTTCTTGTGATAGTTTGCTAAGAATGATGGTTTCCAGCTGCATCCATGTCCCTACAAAGGACGCAAACTCATCCTTTTTTATGGCTGCATAGTATTCCATGGTGTATATGTGCCACATTTTCTTAATCCAGTCTGTCACAGATGGACATTTGGGTTGATTCCAAGTCTTTGCTATTGTGAATAGTGCCGCAATAAACATACATGTGCATGTGTCTTTGTAGTAGAATAATTTATAATCCTTTGGGTATATACTCAGTAGTGGGATGGCTGGGTCATATGGTACATCTAGTTCAAGATCCTTGAGGAATTGCCATACTGTTTTCCATAATGGTTGAACTAGTTTACAATCCCACCAACAGTGTAAAAGTGTTCCTATTTCTCCACATCCTCTCCAACAACTGTTGTTTCCTGACTTCTTAATGATTGCCATTCTAACTGGTGTGAGATGGTATCTCATTGTGGTTTTGATTTGCATTTCTCTGATGGCGAGTGATGATGAGCATTTTTTCATGTGTCTGTTGGCTGTATGAATATCTTCTTTTGAGAAATGTCTGTTCATGTCCTTTGCCCACTTTTTGATGGGGTTGTTTGTTTTTTTCTCATATATTTGTTTGAGTTCTTTGTAGATTCTGGATATTAGCTCTTTGTCAGATGAGTAGGTTGCAAAAATTTTCTCCCATTCTGTAGGTTGCCTGTTCACTCTGATGGTAGTTTCTTTTGCTGTGCAAAAGCTCTTTAGTTCAATTAGATCCCATTTGTCAATTTTTGCTTTTGCTGCCGTTGCTTTTGGTGTTTTAGACATGAAGTCCTTGCCCGTGCCTATGTCCTGAATGGTACTACCTAGATTTTCTTCTAGGGTTTTTATGGTATTAGGTCTAACATTTAAGTCTCTAATCCATCTTGAATTAATCTTCGTATAAGGGGTAAGGAAAGGATCCAGTTTCAGCTTTCTACTTATGGCTAGCCAATTTTCCCAGCACCATTTATTAAATAGGGAATCCTTTCCCCATTTCTTGTTTCTCTCAGGTTTGTCAAAGATCAGATGGCTGTAGATGTGTGGTATTATTTCTGAGGACTCTGTTCTGTTCCATTGGTCTATAGCTCTGTTTTGGTACCAGTACCATGCTGTTTTGGTTACTGTAGCCTTGTAGTATAGTTTGAAGTCAGGTAGCGTGACGCCTCCAGCTTTGTCCTTTTGACTTAGGATTGTCTTGGCAATGCGGGCTCCTTTTTGCTTCCATATGAACTTTAAAGCAGTTTTTTCCAGTTCTGTGAAGAAACTCATTGGTAGCTTGATGGGGATGGCATTGAATCTATAAATAACCTTGGGGAGTATGGCCATTTTCACGATATTGATTCTTCTTATCCATGAGCATGGCATGTTCTTCCATTTGTTTGTGTCCTCTTTTATTTCACTGAGCAGTGGTTTGTAGCTCTCCTTGAAGAGGTCCTTTACATCCCTTGTAAGCTGGATTCCTAGGTATTTTATTCTCTTTGAAGCAATTGTGAATGGAAGTTCATTCCTAATTTGGCTCTCTGCTTGTCTGTTACTGGTGTATAAGAATGCTTGTGATTTTTGCACATTAATTTTGTACCCTGAGACTTTGCTGAAGTTGCTTATCAGCTTAAGGAGATTTTGGGCTGAGACAATGGGGTTTTCTAAATATACAATCATGTCATCTGCAAACAGGGACAATTTGACTTCTTCTTTTCCTAACTGGATACCCTTGATTTCTTTCTCTTGCCTGATTGCCCTAGCCAGAACTTCCAAGACTATGTTGAATAGGAGTGGTGAGAGAGGGCATCCCTGTCTTGTGCCAGTTTTCAAAGGGAATTTTTCCAGTTTTTGCCCATTCAGTATGATATTAGCTGTCGGTTTGTCATAAATAGCTCTTATTATTTTGAGGTACGTTCCATCAATACCGAATTTATTGAGCGTTTTTAGCATGAAGGGCTGTTGAATTTTGTCAAAAGCCTTTTCTGCATCTATTGAGACAATCATGTAGTTCTTGTCTTTGTTTCTGTTTATATGCTGGATTACGTTTATTGATTTGCGGATGTTGAACCAGCCTTGCATCCCAGGGATGAAGCCCACTTGATCATGGTGGATAAGCTTTTTGATGTGCTGCTGAATCCGGTTTGCCAGTATTTTATTGAGAATTTTTGCATCGATGTTCATCAGGGATATTGGTCTAAAATTCTCTTTTTTTGTTGTGTGTCTGCCAGACTTTGGTATCAGGATGATGTTGGCCTCATAAAATGAGTTAGGGAGGATTCCCTCTTTTTCTATTCATTGGAATAGTTTCAGAAGGAATGGTTGGTACCATTCAGCTGTGAATCCATCTGGTCCTGGACTTTTTTTGGTGGGTAGGCTATTAATTGTTGCCTCAATTTCAGAGCCTGCTATTGGTCTATTCAGGGATTCAACTTCTTCCTGGTTTAGCCTTGGGAGACTGTAAGTGTCCAGGAAATTATCCATTTCTTCTAGATTTTCTAGTTGATTTGCGTAGAGGTGTTTATAGTATTCTCTGATGGTAGTTTGTATTTCTGTGGGGTCAGTGGTGATATCCCCTTTATCATTTTTTATTGCATCTATTTGATTCCTCTCTCTTTTCTTCTTTATTAGCCTTGCTAGTGGTCTGTCAATTTTGTTGATCTTTTCAAAAAACCAACTCCTGGATTCATTGATTTTTTGGAGGGTTTTTTGTGTCTCTATCTCCTTCAGTTCGGCTCTGATCCTAGTTATTTCTTGCCTTCTGCTAGCTTTTGAATGTGTTTGCTCTTGCCTCTCTAGTTCTTTTAATTGTGATGTTAGAGTGTCCATTTTAGATCTTTCGTGCTTTCTCTTGTGGGCATTTAGTGCTATAAATTTCCCTCTACACACTGCTTTAAATGTGTCCCAGAGATTCTGGTATGTTGTATCTTTGTTCTCTTTGGTTTCAAAGAACATCTTTATTTCCGCTTTCATTTCGTTATGTACCCAGTAGTCATTCAGGAGCAGGTTGTTCAGTTTCCATGTAGTTGAGTGGTTTTGATTGAGTTTCTTAGTCCTGAGTTCTAGTTTGATTGCACTGTGGTCTGAGAGACAGTTTGTTATAATTTCTGTTCTTGTACATTTGCTGAGGAGTGCTTTACTTCCAATTATGTGGTCAATTTTGGAATAAGTGCAATGTGATGCTGAGAAGAATGTATATTCTGTTGATTTGGGGTGGAGAGTTCTATAGATGCCTATTAGGTCTGCTTGGTGCAGAGATGAGTTCAATTCCTGGATATCCTTGTTAACTTTCTGTCTCTTTGATCTGTCTAATGTTGACAGCGGAGTGTTGAAGTCTCCCATTATTATTGTATGGGAGTCTAAGTCTCTTTGTAAGTCTCTAAGGACTTGCTTTATGAATCTGGGTGCTCCTGTATTGGGTGCATATATATTTAGGAGAGTTAGCTCTTCCTGTTGAATTGATCCCTTTACCATTATGTAATGGCCTTCTTTGTCTCTTTTGATCTTTGATGGTTTAAAGTCTGTTTTATCAGAGACAAGGATTGCAACCCCTGCTTTTTTTTTGTTCTCCATTTGCTTGGTAGATCTTCCTCCATCCCTTTATTTTGAGCCTATGTATGTCTCTGCATGTGAGATGGGTCTCCTGAATACAGCAGACTGATGGGTCTTGACTCTTTATCCAGTTTGCCAGTCTGTGTCTTTTAATTGGAGCATTTAGTCCATTAACATTTAAGGTTAATATTGTTATGTGTGAACTTGATCCTGCCATTATGATATTAACTGGTTATTTTGCTCGTTAGTTGATGCAGTTTCTTCCTAGCCTTGATGGTCTTCACATTTTGGCATGTTTTTGCAATGGCTGGTACCGGTTGTTCCTTTCCATGTTTAGGGCTTCCTTCAGGGTCTCTTGTAAGGCAGGCCTGGTGGTGACAAAATCTCTAAGCATTTGCTTATCTGTAAAGGATTTTATTTCTCCTTCACTTATGAAACTTAGTTTGGCTGGATATGAAATTCTGGGTTGAAAATTCTTTTCTTTAAGAACGTTGAATATTGGCGCCCACTCTCTTCTGGCTTGTAGAGTTTCTGCCGAGAGATCTGCTGTTAGTCTGATGGGCTTCCCTTTGTGGGTAACCCGACCTTTCTCTCTGGCTGCCCTTAAGATTTTTTCCTTCATTTCAACTTTGGTGAATCTGGCAATTATGTGTCTTGGACTTGCTCTTCTGGAGGAGTATCTTTGTGCGTTCTCTGTATTTCCTGAATTTGAATGTTGGCCTGCCCTACTAGGTTGGGGAAGTTCTCCTGGATGATATCTTGAAGAGTGTTTTCCAACTTGGTTCCATTTTCCCCCTCACTTTCAGGCACCCCAATCAGACGTAGATTTGGTCTTTTTACGTAATCCCATACTTCTTGCAGGCTTTGTTCATTTCTTTTTCTTCTTTTTTCTTTTGGTTTCTCTTCTCGCTTCATTTCATTCATTTGATCCTCAATCGCTGATACTCTTTTTTCCAGTTGATCGAGTCGGTTACTGAAGCTTGTGCATTTGTCACGTATTTCTCGTGTCATGGTTTTCATCTCTGTCATTTCGTTTATGATCTTCTCTGCATTAATTAGTCTAGCTGTCAATTCTTCCACTCTTTTTTCAAGATTTTTAGTTTCTTTGCGCTGTGTACGTAATTCCTCCTTTAGCTCTGATAAGTTTGATGGACTGAAGCCTTCTTGTGTCCTCTCGTCAAAGTCATTCTCTGACCAGCTTTGATCCGTTGCTGGCGATGGGCTGCACTCCTTTGCAGGGGGAGATGCGCTCTTATTTTTTGAATTTCCAGCTTTTCTGCCCTGCTTCTTCCCCATCTTTGTGGTTTTATCTGTCTCTGGTCTTTGATGATGGTGACGTACTGATGGAGTTTTGGTATAGGTGTCCTTCCTGTTTGATAGTTTTTCTTCTGACAGTCAGAAGGACTGTCTGTTGGTCTGTTGGAGATTGCTTGAGGTCCACTCCAGACCCTGTTTGCCTGGGTATCAGCAGCAGAGGTTGCCGAAGATAGAATATTGCTGAACAGCGAGTGTACCTGTCTGATTCTTCCTTTGGAAGTTTCCTCTCAGGGGTGTACTCCACCCTGTGAGGTGTGGGGTGTCAGACTGCCCCTAGTGGGGGATTTCTCCCAGCTAGGCTACTCAGGGGTCAGGGACCCACCTGAGCAGGCAGTCTGTCCGTTCTCAGATCTCAACCTCCGAGTTGGGAGATCCACAGCTCTCCCCACAGCTGTCAGACAGAGTCTTTCACGTCTGCACCGGCCCCCGCTGTTTCCCCTGTTGGTCTTCAGCTGTGCGCTGTCCCCAGAGGTGGAGTCTACAGAGACAGGCAGGCTTCCTTGCGCTGCTGTGAGCTCCACCCAATTCGAGCTTCCCAGCGGCTTTGTTTACCTACTTAAGCCTCAGCAATGGCGGGCGCCCCTCCCCCAGCCTCGCTGCTGCCTTGCGGATAGATCGCGGCAGACTGCTGTGTTAGCAGTGAGGGAGGCTCCGTGGGCATGGGACCCTCCCGGCCAGGCGTGGAATATATTCTCCTGGTGTGCCTCTTTGCTTAAAGCGCTGTATTGGGGTGGGAGTTACCCGATTTTCCAGGTGTTGTGTGTCTCAGTTCCCCTGGCTAGGAATACGGATTCCCTTCCCCCTTGCACTTCCAGATGAGGCGATGCCTCGCCCTGCTTCAGCTCTCGCTGGTCAGGCTGCAGCAGCTGACCAGCACCGATTGTCCGGCACTCCCTAGTGAGATGACCCCAGTACCTCAGTTGAAAATGCAGAAATCACCGGTCTTCTGTGTCGCTCGCGCTGGGAGTTGGAGACTGGAGCTGTTCGTATTCGGCCATCTTGCTCCGCCCCCCCCCTTTCCTATTGACTGTTATCTATTGAATCTAGTACTACAATTCTATGATTTTCTGGATTTTTATTATTACAATTAATCTTATCTGCATTTCAACTCAGGGAGTTTCTGTTGCTCTAATTTCAAGGTTTCTAATTTTTTATTTAGCTGTGCCAGTCGACTAAGCGGTCCATCAATAACATTATTTATTTCTTTTGCAGTTTTTTGCTTGTTTTGTTTCCTGTATTTCCTATTTTTTAGGGCTTCTATCTCTTGGCTTATTTTACCTATTTGTTCTTGCACGTTGTTTACCATTTTTGTTTGAGTCCTTAACATATAATGGTAGTTATTTAGAATTATTTGTCTTATAATTCCAAATTGTGATAATATTTGAGCCCAGTCCTGAGGCATGTTTTTACCCTTTATGTTATTATTACACATTTTAGCATGCCTTGTAATTTTTTTCCGGAAAGTCAGACATGGTGTGTCAGGGAACAGAAAGTGAAGTCAATAGGCCTTCAGTGTCAGGTTTTATGTTAATCCATCTTGGAGTCGAGAAGTGTTCAATGTTTGTTGTCGTAGCTGCTAGAGGCTGAACATTTCTCTGGTTTCCTTGTTTTTGTCTCTTCTGTTGTCTTTGGGGTTTCTCAAGAATTGTTACTCAGATAAAGTCTGCCTTTTGAAGCTATTTTGGCTGGAATTCGCTATTATTATTCTGGAGCTCTTATTGGTATGGCAGTAAAGTGGGGATGGGGTATATAATTAAATCTCAGGCCTTTAGTGGATTCCTGCCCTTCAGCTGTGACATTTACAGATATTGCTTACCTTAGTTTCCTCTGTAAGTGAAGCATAAATGCAAGGGGTCTGCAGTGGGGCCATTTCTCTTCTCTAAGCTGATGGAAGGCTCTAATAAATACTTTTTCCCCTAAAACATAATTCTTTCTTATGGAGAACACTCTAGACATATTTGATCATGCTTAATTTTTTTCCTTGCTCACACAGAGGCATGAGGGTGTATTTCTTGGCTCTTTATCATAGGAACCTAGTGGGGCTCTTACAGGTAAAATCTGTGAAAATGTGAGGTCTCCTCTACGACAGTCACACTCAAAATTTCCTCACTCTTATGCCAGTCTATATCCACCCTCCAGTAACGCATCAAATTTACCATTTATGTGTTTCTAAGAGTTTATGGCTCTAGTGACCTCTGCTCAAGTAAAGCAATTTTTAGCTGAGACCTTTAAATTTACCTCTTTGCAATTCAGATGGCAATCTATTCTGCAAACTCAGTTCTCTGATGAGTCCAAATAAAGTTACAAATTTTCAGTTTGTTCAGCTTTTTTCTTGTTATAAGGATGATAGTGAATACTTCTTACATTATTAGAGCTGAAATGAGAAGACTGTATTTTATGCTTCTCCATCATGTATTTTTGGAAGAAACGTTCTAATGAAGATATTAATCTCACGCAAAAGTTACTGAAGTTTTTGTCATACTTTAAAGGCAAAAGCACTATTACTTTTGTTCCAACCAAATAATTCCTGAATGCTGAATGGTGTAAACAAAATTTCAGGTATGCGGAAAAAAGGATAAGGTCCAAAAATGCTAGCACTGCATTATTGCTAAAATCTTGTCAATGTCTTGCAATGGCATGCAAACAATTTTTCATTATTAACTTATTACACTTTTCATAGTTGGCATATACTATAATCACCAACAATGTACACATAGGCATCACATTCTATTTAACAGTATTGCATTGTGTTATATATTCTGCAGCAACTACTTGGGCCTTAAATGATATTTTCCCTCCACCACATAAATATATTTTGAGCTAGTATACTATTAATAGTGCTCTGTGGAGGAAAGATCACATGGAAACCAAAACAACAATAATAAAATATAAAGTTTCAGCAAAAGAAATATTACAAATTGCTACAATATGAAGAGCAGAGACCATGGGTGCTGTAATCCCAGAGAGCTATGGAGAAATGTGTGTGTGTGTGTGTCTGTGTGTGTGTGTGTGTGTGTGATTTTTTTTTTTTTTTTTTTTTTTTTTTTTTTTTTGTTGAGACGGAGTCTCGCTCTGTTGCCCAGGCTGGAGTGCAGTGGCCGGATCTCAGCTCACTGCAAGCTCCGCCTCCCGGGTTTACGCCATTCTCCTGCCTCAGCCTCCCGAGTAGCTGGGACTACAGGCGCTCGCCACCTCGCCCGGCTAGTTTTTTGTATTTTTTAGTAGAGACGAGGTTTCACCGTGTTCGCCAGGATGGTCTCGATCTCCTGACCTCGTGATCCGCCCGTCTCAGCCTCCCAAAGTGCTGGGATTACAGGCTTGAGCCACCGCGCCCGGCAAATAGTGTTTTTTTCAATAAATTTAAAAAGGGTAAATATGAAGCAGTGAATGTGAGGAGTATTTGGACAAACGCACATTTTACTTATCAGCTTTATAATTTTTTTCCCCAAGCATTCCATATATCTGCCCATTCACATACATCCTGCTGAATTTCTTTAAAAAAAAAAAAAAAAAAAGATTATTTTTCACAATATGATGTGGTAGAAAGAAGAGAGCAGAGAGAACAGTTTAAGAATATATCAACGTAATAGGCCGGCGCGGTGGCTCAAGCCTGTAATCCCAGCACTTTGGGAGGCCGAGACGGGCGGATCACGAGGTCAGGAGATCGAGACCATCCTGGCGAACACGGTGAAACCCCGTCTCTACTAAAAAAAATACAAAAAAATTAGCCGGGAGAGGTGGTGGGCGCCTGTAGTCCCAGCTACTTGGGAGGCTGAGGCAGGAGAATGGCGTGTACCCGGGAGGCGGAGCTTGCAGTGAGCTGAGATCTGGCCACAGCACTCCAGCCTGGGCGGCAGAGCGAGACTCCGTCTCAAAAAAAAAAAAAAAAAAAAAAAAAAAAAAGAATATATCAACGTAATATAATCTATGATACATAAAAATTATTTAAAATATTACACATGCACAAAAACAAATAGTGCACAGAAAACTACAAATGAGAGCTAAACCTAAGGATGCACTCAAAATAAATGTTATTTTGACATTCAAAATGTCTTTACTATTAAATAAAAATTAGTATTGATATAGGGTTTTATTTATACACATATAAATGTAAAATTATATTTACATTAATTGTTCTAGATAAGCGTTTTTAGTTAACAGATTTTTGTAGCTACTTTTTCTGTTCAATAAATCTTTTTGTTATTTAAATATATTTTGTAGTATTTATTGAGGATATGTATAGGTGTGATAAAATTGTATCATTCCATTTGACTAATCAGAAGTATTTTGCTAATATAATTAAAATGTTTATTTAATATAAATAAATATGTATAATATCACAATATATTTTCCAATTGTAATTCACTTATATTTTTAGCTTTTTCCATATGATAATCCATTTATTAAACTTCTAGCTATTTAGTATCTAAATAAATCATTTAAAAAATTTTTGATATGTTTTATAATAATGACAATAGCTTTTGATGCACGCTTTTCAAAAATAACTTCAACTTTTATTTCAGATTTTGGAGGTACACATGCAGGTTTGTTACATGGGTATATTGTATGTTGCTGAGGATTGAGGTAAATATGATCCTGTGCCCAAGTAGTTAGTGTGGTACCCAATAGTTAGCTTTTCAAGCTTAGCCCGTCTGTTCTCCCTCTAGAAGTCCCCAGTCTATTACTACCATTCTTATGTTCATGAGTATACAATATTCAGCTCCCACTTAGAAATGAGAACATTTAGTATTTGGTTTCCTTTTCCTGCATTAATTTGTTTAAGAGAATGGTTTCCAGCTACATCCATGTTGCCACAAAGGACATGATTTCACTGTTTTTCATGGATGTGTAGTATTCCATGGTATCTGTGTATATATTTTTTTACCCAATCCATCATTGATGAACCTAGGTTGATTCACACTTACCTTAGTGTCATCATGAATATTAAATAAAAATTTACACAAAAAGCATTTTCAATTTAAATGAATTATATTTTATAAGTATCATCCATTAGAACAGAAAAGTATAAAAATAAAGTATGGATTTTCAAAATATATATAGCTTACAGAATTACATATTTCTTGAACTTCTGTTTTAGGTATAGTTGTATATTTTTATATCCAAGTTTATTTTTTAATACTCTTCTTAATATTTTATTTTGTACTTGAACTAGAGTTACTCAATAGCACAGAATTTGTCTTTATTGTTATCACTGGAAGTTATCACAAAGGCTAATGTAAATACTTGTTTAATAGTAAACTAGTAAATAGTAAAAGAGCAAAATAAACTAATAAGAGTTTATACAATATTTTTATATAGCTGTTAATACACTATATAAAATTATCAATAACAGTACACTTACTGGCTAATACATTTACTGACCCTTAATAGAAACTCCCCGGACATATGAATCAATGAATATGTTTGTCACTAAATATCTTTTGCTATTGAACTTTTCAAACTGTGAAATTGCTAATAAGTAGCTTTAAAGGATATTACATAATTCTAACTTTTCTAGATTCATTCACTATCTCTGGGTTAGATTTTTTTATTTTAACATTTCAGTATTTACTTTCCTTTTCTAAATTAGATATTTATTTGGAGCCAAAATTCTACATTAACCCTGAGTCTTTCAGTTAATCTCCAAAATATTATAATAATAATGAGCTAAAATCAAATATCTGCTGGGGTAAATATTGTTCTCTGAGAAGAAAGGGTTTTTTGAGAGAACACATTGATAGTAGAAAATTGTATGAGCTTCTATTTAACATAATTATGCCTGAAAATATTCAATCTGCATAGCACATTTTACCTATCGTAGCATAATTTTTGGTGTTAGATGTATAAAATGTACCTTTAACATTGCATCTTTAATAATATAACATTTGTTTTTGGTTGTATAAAATGTGCTTATGCTCTTGGGAATCCTCTGAGATACTTATTTCATGATGTTGTGGTAATTGCTGTCAGAACTTTGCTTGATGATGATGAATAATTAGGTTCTCATCTAGTACTTCTCTTTCTAAAAGACCTTTATCAACATTAACACTTCTGACCTTTTTAATTGCATGGATTAAAGCTGGAAATAGATGGTTATTAATGTTCTGTACTTTCAGTTCCTGGAGCATGAAATAATGTTTTCTTTCTCAATAGCATTCAGCAAGTTTACATTTCCCTCAGTAAATGTGACTTTAAAGGTGGCACCATAGTGGGTAATAATTTGGTATTCATAACGCTTTCCGCTACACTTAGGAGCTTCTTGGTGTTTGCTAAATCCTCCTCGATGCGTCCATGTCATTCTAATTACAGATTTTGACTGAGCCACACAAATGCATGCACCCCTTTATTACAGAAACCAAGAAAAACTGTTTACAAGTTTTTCTGTCTTTTTCTCTTTTCATACAAAATTAAAAATGGTGGCTTTTGCACTTGTCATTCAAGCCTTCCAGAGAATGACAAACAGTATTGAAGCAATGTTGAGAACACAGAGCAGTACTGTAGAATTAAAGGCAGCTTTGACATATAAGCTCCCAATTAGGCAGGTCGCCTATTATTTCTTTCTGGAAGAAATGAAAAAATAATGTGATCTGAGAAAAACTTTTGTTGGCATACGTGAAAGAAGGAAAAACTTCTTACTTAGGAAAAATGGGTTTTGCACAATAATATATCTATGAATAGAAGTTAACCTGCAGTTGTAATTTATGCATGTGCATATACTTGTATTATGCACATATAATATCCATGTTTATATGTGCATACATTTATGCATAAATGTGCATCTATAATAAATATACATTAAACATATATGCCTACAAAGTGATTATCAGCTGTATATTAAAATATTCATATCGTTTGTATCAGGGTATATTGCAAACCCAAGACAAATTGAAACTAGTTTCACGTTTTTCTAATCATTATATGTGGACTAGCAGTTGAAAAATAAACCTGTAGTTTTACCTCCTATGGCTTTACATGGACATAGTTCAAACAAAATGAAGGTAGATTAGTGAGAAACTTGGAAAATATGAGAGAAAAATCTCTTACTTTTCACATATGCAAAGCCCATTTGAACCTAATCATTTTAATGCTGACATGAACAGCTGTGCTAGTTCTCATGATTTGATAATGAGGGTTGTGAATATATAAGGCAGTTTCTAGAAAGCTAATGCTTTGAAGACTAAAAATAATTGTGTGTGTCAGAGTACATATGCACACAGGATTTTAAACCATTTTCATAATCTAGTTTCCATTTTCTCCATTATACTTTGTGTTGGAATAGTATTTCAAAAAGAATGAAGTAATACATAATATATTTTACAGGTTACTATAAAAATGTCCAGAGGAAAAAAATATTTAATCTCATGATTTGTACTTGTTTTGCAGTTTTCATATGTTAGAATGTATCATAGGTATATTCACGTGCTTTTGCTTTACAGCTCCGTGGGAAAAAAAGCTGAAATGTTATATTTTTATTACTGTTTGACAAAACTGAGCTACTTAGAGATTAAGTGACTTGCCAAAGATGACATAATACATCATGATTAAGGTACCTCTTGATACTTTCACAGATTTTGTTGCCCTCTGAATATTATAATATGTTAATCACTAAATAGTGTTATTTTTCATACTGTTCAGGAATCTTTTTGAAAATCCACGAACAAGTACAATCCTTGAGACAGAGAAAATGCTTAGTAAGTAGCTATCAAAAATTTTAAGAAAAATGTAGATTTATAAATTTCACAACCTCATGACATTACAAATATAGATAGTCTTCAAAGAAGAAAATATAGAGACAACTAAAATAAAATGGAAGAAATTTATTTTCCAAGGAACTGTCTTGACTATCTTAGCTTCAATTTGAATAATATTTCTGAGGAAATTACTAACCATATATCTGTATGTTTATGAGAAAGTTTACTTAAACCATTATTTGACAATCTATAGCTGAGAAAAAAATATGAGAGGTAAAACTACATTAAATTTCAGCATATTTTAGTTGGAACTTAGTCTAAATTATAAGGGTACTTAACACAATCCATATGAGAAGACACATACAAAACTATTTTTTCTAATTCTCATATTTAATTACAGTGGATAGGTTCAAAGAGACATTAAAGGGATCATAGGGAATATCACAGCCAGATTCTTTTAATGGGAACAATTTTTAAAATTAGCCCAAATTTTCATTAATTACCAGAAGAATTAAAAGTTTCACAATAGGATAATTACTTATAAAGCTATAAAGAAAATATTGGAAGTAATAATGGCTAAGAGATTTCCAAAGTAAGTGTCAGACACCTAAAATAAGGCACTTAGAAATATAATGTGAACATATTAGTGAGCTTTCTGTATTCTACAGTAATAAACCCTTAATATAACAATATTAAAGTTTTATTTCTTGGTCATATGTACTTTGCCATGGTCAAATGTGGCCCTGCTTACCACCTGTCTGTTCTCATGCTGCTAATGAAGACACACCTGAGAATGGGTAACTTATAAAGAAAACAGATTTAATTGACTCACAGTTCAGCATGGCTGGGGAGGCTTCAGGAAAATCACAATCATATTGGAAGAGGAAACAAACACATCCTTCTTTACATGGTGGCAGCAAGGAGATGTGCCAAGTTAAAGGGTGAAAAGCCCCTTATAAAACCATTAGATCTCATGCGAACGCACTCACTATCACGAGAACAGCATCATAGAGGTAACCACCCTCATGATTCAATTACTTCCCACTAGGTCTCTCCCATGACATGTGGGGAGCATGGAAACTACTACTTAAAATGAGATTTGGGCACGACGCAGTTAAACCATATCACCACCTTTATCTTTTAGGGTCCCAACCAAAGGAAAATTTCTAATTTTGCCCCTTGGAAGTTTAACCCAGATGTGGCTTATATCACTCCTGTGAATATTTCCTTCTCTAAAGCAAGCCACATGTCCAATCCCAAAGTCACTGTGGTGAGAAGTGTGCTCCTCCTCTAGGGAGAGACTCTGTAAGTATAAAATCAAGGAAGGGCATGGATATTTTTGAACAAATACAAAAACATATTGCAGAAAAATTTGTGAACATATTTTCAAAAGCTCTCACATCCAGAAACAGATACTTGGTTCTCTATGTGACATTACCCACTACTGCATATAATTGTGGATTCTTCAAGAATCTCATGTCATCCGTAAAATTTAGGAGCCAATTTGGGGAAAAAAAAAAAAAAAAAAATCATTACTTTCCACTCAAGATCATGTATACAAACTGTAGAAAAATCTGTAATACTAACTACAGACAGTTTAACAGCATCAGTCTTAGGAAATACACTGGGGAAAGGGATTACATATCTTTGTTAAGGAAGCTGGGAGGTAAATAGTTGGCTACTTCTGAAAACATATAGGGGATGACTAGCCATGGAAATTAGCAGCTGAAACCTATAAATCAAAAACACATGTTTAAAGACTCTACCCTGAAGAACCAGTGAGTAAGAAATGAAGATTTATATTTTCCTAGTAGATGTATCTGAGCAGATATATATGTGACATATATATATGTGTGTCTTCTGAGGAAACACATCAAATTATCTCAAAATTATCTGAGTTAGGTATTAAGTGAATTTCTGGATGTTTTGCCTCTTCAATTCCATATTTCATAAATTTCCATTGATATTCCAAAATATGATAGAGATTAACCAGTATTTTAAGGAATTGGGTTGGTGTCGTAAATGGTAAAATAAGTGGCAGAGTAACTCCATTCAGAAACCATCCAACAAAATCCAACCCACCACAGTATATCTTAAGACACTAATGTTTTCAGATGGTCCTAATGACCAAATGATTTTTAAAGAAAAGGCAAATAATTTATTCCAAATGATCTCTTGATTGTATTTCCTTAATTTTAGCTTGCATACATTATGAATTCACTTATTTACATGTTTGTTTTGTGAAAGAAAATTGGATCATGAAATATGTGCCTAGGAAGATGTCTGTTTTACAATATGTTCTGCAATTTTCATTTTTCGGATTATGAATGCTTCTGTTGAATAAATGCATGTGTATGCATGTGCATTTGTGCATATATGTACATTGAGAAAGTTATTTAAATTCTTAACCTTAGTCTCTTCTTTTTTTTCTTTTCTTTTCTTTTTTTTTTTTTTGTTTTGAGAGGAAGTCTTGCTCTGTCGCCCAGGCTGGAGTGCAGTGGCCGGATCTCAGCTTACTGCCAGCTCTGCCTCCCGGATTTACGCCAGTCTCCTGGCTCAGCCTCCGGAGTAGATGGGACTACAGGCGCCCGTCACCTCGCCCTGCTAGTTTTTTGTATTTTTTAGTAGAGACGGAGTTTCACCGTGTTAACCAGGATGGTCTCGATCTCCTGACCTCGTGATCCGCCCGTCTCGGCCTCCCAAAGTGCTAGGATTACAGGCTTGAGCCACCGCGCCCGGCAACCTTAGTCTCTTCTTATGTCAAATTGACAAAACATCTCAGCATTAGTTGAGAATGTTTCAGGTGAGAGTGAAAAAACTGTATCTGAATTAATTTTAAAAATCTATAGATAAAATAGCTTCAGATGTAATTGGATACTGAGAGTTCAAACAACATAGTCAAGTTTCTCTTATCTTCTTCCTTTATATTAAGCCCTTCTTCTGTATGTATATTTAACTTTTATCACATTTATTAGTTGCAGTAAGGAAGTTGATATTGACAGTCGAAGATTAGAATCCTCCCTACGTAGTAAACTATGGGAAGAAGAGCATCAACTCCTCTAATCTTAGGAGAAAATTATGTAACTGACTTGGCTTTAGTCATTTTTTTATTTTTATTTTTTACTGAATTAATCGTATGATCATGGAGATGTGTCCCTTTTGAGAAGGATAGAGATGACCATTGACACATCCACTTTGACCATAAGGAATTCAGGAAGGCTGATTACCTAAAGAAAGGGACATTGACCTAGACACGTGTCCACTAAAATTACATGTGGTGGTGACATAAAAATGCCTCTGAAGTGATTAAAAGTTGTCCAGAACTTTTCCAACTGAAAGAAAAATGTGATAATTTTTAGCAGATATGGTGGCACCCATATTTCTACATAATGAGGAATCTATTTTCAGCTCTGAACTATCTTAAGTTTATTCTCCTCACTGAAAGACAATCTGGAAAAACATTGCTTATTATTTCAACAGGCAGAATATAATGACAAATTATCAGGAGACACATAGAAAAAACTACTACAGCACAGCACAAATAGAAATGGAAACCACTGTCTGGTAGGAAGTAAAACACTCTAGATGGATATTTTTATAGAGGAAGAAAGTAAAGGCATCTTAGCAATCAATTAATAGAGTTTTTTTTTTTAATTTTATCTTGGCCCAATTATAGAGTTTTATTTTTTAATTAATAATGAATGCTATGATTTAAGAAAGTAAAAATTCATCCTAGAGCTGTGTGGATTGAATAAGTGATGTGAAAGATGGAAATAGTTGAAATATTTAAGCAGACATAGAACAAAATAAGATGAAAAATTGAGACCATACCAAGGTCAAGAAATTTCTCAAACTTGTAAAAAACAAATTTGCTAGTTTTTAAGAAACAAAGATTTGATAAGTCAATTCAGGATGCCATTTTATATGCATTTATTACTTATTTATTCTTCCATTGAATCTATTTCTATTATTCTCAAGGAATATTTTCTACATTGTGATAATTTTCTGATTCTAGTTCCTCTGTAGTGTGTTTTCTCTCTGGCAATATTTAGATTTTAATATTAATTCTTAGTGTTCTGAGATTTCACAACAATTAAATTAAGTATAGGTGGTTTTTCACTGATTTAATGAGATACTCATAAGGCCCTTTAAATGTGAAAACTCCTTTTGTTGTTTGGCTATAGGCGTTTATGTTGTATTGTTCTAATTGCTCCTTTTATTATTTTCCTCCTCTTTCAGCATTTTTCTTTCAGAACTTCTCTTAATAAATATTGACTATATAGTGTTGAGAAAACCAAAAATGATAGAAGGAGCCCTCTCTACAAGACATAATAAAAGAAGGAGTTTACTGAATTAGCATATCTAGAGTACACTGCATATTATAAGCAGTCTGCAAAAGAGACTATAAAGTCTAGATAGAATTTTCATAAATTAATTTGGTAAAGCAGAAGAAAGAAAAATTAAAATTAAACCTTTATCTCTTTGAGAGATAAATTATTGCACCTTGGAATAGTCTCCTGAAATTCCTGGGAGACTCCTGAGGTCATTTTGGAGGCAAGAGTTTACAGTTCCAAGGGTCAGAAAGCCTTAAAAACAACAGGCCAGTGTTGAACCATCCTTCCATCCCAGGGATAAATTGCAGTTGCTCATGTGTGATACTGTTAATGTGATGTTGAATTTGGTTTGCTAGTATTTTGTTGAGGATCCTTGCATCTGTGTTCATCAAGGATATTAGCCTGTGATTTTCTTTTTTTGTAGTGTCCTTCTATGGCTCAGGTATCAGGGTAATGCTGGCCTCATACGATGAGTTTGGATTCCTCTTTAGTTTTCACAAGAGTTTGAGAAGTATTATTCTTAAATAATTGTATCTTTTTAAAATGTTTGGTAAAATTCCCCAGTGAAGCCATCAGGTCCTGGATGGGCATCTTTTAAAAATGGGAATTCGCTTGACTTTTATAATTTTTTCACAGGACATATGTATATAAAGATATCATGTTGTAGTCTCTAAATATATGTAATTTTTATTTGTCAATTATACTTCATTAAAACTAAGGAATTTTTTAAGAAAAACCACAATAGAACAGGCCAATTTTGAAGTTTATGATGTTTTCAAGGAGACACACTGAGGAGTATGGGAAAAAATTTTATAAGTTTGTCCTTACAATAGTGATGCTAACATTTACCAAATAATTATTAACATCAAACACATTACTAAGGACTTTACATGTACTAAATGACTTATTCACATAATAACACTTTAGAATCGTTATTATTATTAATATTATTATTGTCTCTATTCTAAAAGTGAGAAAGAAACAGGGAAGCTAAATTACTTGCATGAGTTGACACAGGTATTAAGGGACAGCCAGGATTAATCCCTGGCAGTCCGGCTCCAGAGCCTATAGTCAAGCATTCCACTTAGTACTTTTCCACATACCTTTTCTATCTCTATTTTTTCTTCTGTTAATAATATTCTTTTAGTCTTCCTGGACCTTTTCCAGCCCATTCTTCTACTTCAACAATGCATTCCTCAGCTTAGTTCATTCTGCTCTTTGGTCTATGAATTAAACTTTTATTCTTAAAATATACTTTTCAAATTAAAAGTACTATGGATATTTATTTGTTGTATATAACATATTCTAAAATATCTTCAAAATATTAAATAAAGCCATTCTAAAACTTCTGTTTTCCCTCTTTTCACACTCAGTTTGAGCTGCTATAACAAATTACCTTAGACTGAGTGGCTTAATAACAAATATTTATATCTCACAGTTCTGGAGGCCAGAAAATTGAATATCAAGATGTCGGATCCAGTGTGTTTTGTGAGAGTCTACTTCCTGGTTTACAGATGGGCATTTAGTATTCTCATATGGCAGAGATCAGAGAAGAAAAAAAAAAAACAAAAAAACTCTTATGTCTCTTCTTGTAACAGCGTTGATCCTACTCATGAGATTCTACCTACTGACCTACTTACCTTCCAAAAAAACCCCTGCCTCCTAATACAATCACACGGGGGCTAGTATTTCAGCACATAAGTTTTGAAGGCCACAAACATTCATGTGTAACACTCCTATGGATTATATGGATTATTTCTTTGAGTAACAAGTTTTTTAGGTTTTATTTTTGTAGGTTCTCATTCTTGATGTTGTTTTCTATAAGTGTCAGGCAGTCTTTCTAATGAAAAGTATACGCTTGAATTTTCTGACTACTCAAAATTATGGCACATAGGGTTCAAAGGGATATACTTGTAACTTATCTTCGGACAATAGTGGCACTTTTTCATCCATTGACTTTTTTAACTTCTTGGGTCCGAATATCTATATTTTCTTCTTTATGCTGTGGATAAATCCCACTTTTCCCAGGTGTTCAGAAAGGATGAGTTTGGAGGAGACAATGACTTCTAAGTTGCTCCAATTTGATTCACCCATATTTGTCTCACGAGTCCTTGTATCTCCTTATCTCAGGGTGAACCCTATCTCCTACATGTCTCCTGCTTTCATTTCACCCCTCTCACCTCTACGTCTATACAGTCTTTGTCTGATCCCATCTGGAATTCTACTGATGTTCCTCTACCCACTAATTACTCACTTAAATCTTCTAATGATTTCTCCAAAAATCTATGAGAGTTCCTCTTTTCCCCAACATTGTTATGGAAATACACATATATGTATGTGTATTTATGTTTATATGTATAACATAGTATGTGGTGTGTGTGTGTGTGTGTGTGTGTGTGTGTATAGACAAACACTCTCCTTGACATAATGTTAGTGAGACTCCTCTAAACCCTTAAAGCTACAACCTTGAGCTCTGTCCATGGCCTGTTATCGTACAGTTTTAGCAAGAATTTTTCAGGTCAGTTTGGGAAAAATCATCCACTCTTGATATCTGATTAAATCCTCATTGCCCACCCCTGATATCTTATCACTCTGCCCTGTCTTCAGCAAAATTCCTGTCAAGTAGGTTTATCCAAAATTGTCCTTATACATTATGATATCTTAGTAATTTTCTGTTCTGTGACCTCTACCCACCTTCTTAGCTATAAATCTCCATTTGTTCTTGTTATTTTTGGAGGTGAACCTAATATCTCTCCTCTATGGAAAAACTTAACTGTAGTAGTCCCTCTTAAATAAATTCCTCTTTGCCATATTTAACAGGGGTATGAATAAATTTTTTATAGTTATGGTACAGTGATTCAGAGAGAATCAGACACATCATTAGACCCCTGGAGCTCTCACTCGGAACCCTAAGTGTGTATCTTTGAAGATTTCTTCTTCATTTCTGATTGATTTCTCTGGGGTCCACTAGGACATCTAATTCCTGAGTCAGTGTTTGGGCAACAGTTTGTTGAAGCATGGTAGGGACAGATTTGGATTCTGAGGATTTGGAGTATATCCTTGAAAACTGGGTTAGAGTCCCAGGTTTCTTTTGAAAGATATCTCCTGGGCTGCAAGTTGTTCTGCCTGGCTCCTTGTTTTGAGGTGGGTTCATTCCCTGACTTCTGGGCTGGAAAACAGTATTTTTTTTGTGTGGTGGGGGACTTTCCCTCTGATGTCTCTATTTAATCATGCTTCGCGGATGGAACTTCTCAATCAACTGAAATCACCTTCTCAGATCCTTGCTAACTATATGCCCTGCCAACTCTGTCCACTTGCTTTTCTTGTTGTTGTTGTTGGCATAATTTTACTAAAGAGCATTTGGAACTAGTTTAGCACCTTTGGAAAACTTAACATCTCCACAGACTAAATCCTCTTAGACCACCTCTCTCTTACCATTACCTCTGCTTTTCCACCTTTCCTTTTTACCACCTTCGATCTTCCATTTGGCTTTTTGGCATCCATTGCTATATTCTCCTTCAGTCCTCTGCCTCTTCCTCACCTCCATTCACCCTGCAGACCTTTCTGCTCTCGCTCCAGCTCCTCAGCTTCTTATAGACACTTTGGCCTTTTGCCCAATCAGAGATTCTCAAGCGATTCATTGATCTCCAAAAGCAACTATCAGAAGCTGAACAGACTAAGATTATTAGTCTGTTTTTAATAAGAGATAATAAAAGACTTTTCTTTACCTTTTCAATAATCTGCCTAGGAAACCATGATCTTGTGTCTTATCAAATTAATATCTCGTGTGTTATGTTCATTTTTATCATGTCCTTAATCGTTAAAAAAATCCACCAAGACTTCTTACATATATTTTAGAGCCTGGAGTGCAGTGGCTCTTCACAAATGTGATCATAGCATAGCACACTACAGCCTCAAATTCCTCAGCTCAGGTGCTTCTGCTGCTTGGGCCTTCCCAGTTGCTGGAAATACAAGTGCGTGCCACCAAACCAGGCTCTAAATTAAATATTTCTAAGCCTTCCAGGAATGTAGAAAGTAATCCAAATACTCTACATGTTCACATGACTTGGGTAAACTTCTTTTGATAAATAAAATTAGTTCAATGTTGTTAGTTTAATAAAAATTGGTATTTCATCATTAATTATAATATTGGCATACATTTTTATTCTACCTGGATTTACTAGTTAATTAAGGTTTTTATTTCTATTAGATGTTTACGATTATTAAAAATAAAAATTCAACCTAAGAAAAAGTGTACAAGTAAAGATACAATAAAAACGAACTGCCTGAAATACATTACTTCATGTATATCAAGCACAGAAATAAAAATAAACAAAACTTCATGTATTCAACTTTTTAGGTTTATGCTTTTGTGATGCTCTGCATACCATGTATGTGCTATGAGATACTTAACAGGGAAATAACTTGAGATGATAGTTAGCCATGTTTAATGTTATCATATGTCTGCCTAAGGATAATTTTTAAAATAAATTTTAACTAAAGCTATGCCAAGTTAAGTAATAGATATTTATTAAATGTCTGGGCCATTTCTAAATAAAGCAAACTACAGAAATGTAATTACTAACATTCTTTTAAGATTATATACTTTTGACATATTATAGAATACAGAGACTATGATTATATATGTTCTGTTAATAAACAGTTTTATGCTATCTAAAAATTATACTTTATAAATGTATATGCCTCTATAATTATAAATTGTATATTCCTAAATTTGTTACTCTGTTACAGAATGCTGGTAAATGACAATTTTCTACTTCCTGGTTTTCTCTGTAAAAATGAGATTATTAATGGTTAAAAATATAATATATATGTATATATGTATATATACACATATATGTATATATCTGTATAATATATATTATATACATTAATATATGTGTATATAATATATACATATATACACACATATATAATTAAACTAGAAACAATAAGTGTGAATAAAGAAAACAACTCAGTATATAAAATATGCAAAAAAGTATGTGTTTTTAATAACGAAAAATACACTTGTATGAATGATTTATTTTCATTAAAGGAAAAAGAGAGTAGTCTTATCCTATGGATTTATGACTATTGATATCCATAGATAGTTTTTAAATCTTGCTAAACTAGATGAAGTGGTTAATACAGATTGAAAGTATGTTTATGAGCCCACTATTGAAAAAAAGAAAGAAAAATGTCCTAAATTTCAAGATAATGCATTTGAGTTTTATTTAGGATGGAATGAACAGTCACTAAAAATTCTGGATGAATGCTGTTATCATGACAATGTTTAGGAAAGTCAATATGACAATAGACAGTAAAATAATTTAGAATAAGATAAACAGAAAAATAGGTTTACTGTTAGAGAAAAATTTCAATAGTACTGAGGTAATTAAAGATCAAACAGGTATGGGAATGTAGTGTTAGGAAGAATCATAGATATTATTAAATTCAAATACCTTACTGTGAAATGAAGAAAATTAAATTTAGATATGCAAAGAGACTTCTTCAGGGATTTACTGTTCATTTAAAAGAGTACATTCTAAGGCAGAATACAGTCATTTTTATTCTCAATCCAAGGTTCTATTACTCTTTTTCTATGATTTTAATATCAAATTTTGGTAATAATTTAAAATTTGTTTTGGCTTTACTCTTTTAGGAGTTCAATACAATTCTGACACTTGGTACTTAAAAAAATGCTGATAACCCCCATTTTAAATCAGTATTGTCAATCAAATTTGTAATGTACATGCACACTTATTTTGCAAATAATTTTCAATTGAAATAATGGAAATATAATTCATGAATTATTTCATCCAAATTTTAACCTTTAGCTTTTGATCTAACATCTAGAGGGTTCTTCCAGTCGAATTTTAATCTTAGATGGTAGAATGCAGAATCCATCACCCTGGGTTGCCAAATCTAGAATTAATATAAACTTGACCACCAACTAGCTCTTTGTCATTGAGTAAGGTCTTTGAACTCTCTGGGTTTTAGATTTTCAATCTGTGAATTTAGAAAGCAGTTCAGAGGGTCTCTGGGTCCCTTCCATCTCTAACAGTCATTCATCTTATCATCTCTAAAATTCTGAAATTCAGTAGAATTCAAAGCTTATTATGAGCTAATAGTTCCATGACAACCATTGTATACTTGTGTACACAAGTTCTGAGGCCATTAGATTTGTAATGGGTTCAAAATTTGTGATGAGTGAAATGAAAGCCTTTGCATTTCAGTGTATCCATATATATATATATATATATATATATATATATAGAGAGAGAGAGAGAGAGAGAGAGAGAGAGAGAGAGAGAGAGAGAGAGAGACTAACTCTGTCACCAGGCTAGAGTGCAGTGGCACGATCTCAGCTTACTGCAACCTCCACCTCCCGGGTTCAAGCAATTCTCCTGCCTCAGCCTCCCAAGTAGGTGGGACTACCAGTGCATGCCACCACACCCAGCTGATTTTTGTATTTTTAGTAGAGATGGAGCTTCACCATGTTGGCCAGGATGGTCTCAATCTCTTGACCTCGTGATCCACCCACCTCAGCCTCCCAACGTGCTGAGCCCAGTCCCATATTTTGAGCCTTGTACAAATGCTCTGTTCTTAGGAATTCTTTTGGGTTTTAATGTTCCAGACATTTTTCCTTATATTTCTGTTTAAGTTTCTATAGAATTAGAATATTCATAGCACCTAGTTCAGAAGGTATGTGAACTTCTGAAGTATGAGAATGGCATGTCATAAAATTCACCATTTGCTTACACACATGCTTACACACATGGCATATTTTATGACATGCCAGTCTCACAGCAATGATTAAAACAATACCTAGCACGTAAGACTCACAATGATAGTTGTTATAATTAACCTTCCCAATGTGGTCACCTTGGTCTCTCATCAGTTGTTATGTATTAGTAGTGTATTTGACAGTTGTTACATAGTTACCATTATGTAGCATGCCAAATATTTAATAAACCATTCGTTAATGTTCAAAAGCTAGAATGGAGATATGTGTTTATCTTTATTTGGAAAACAATACATTGAAGACATTTCTGCCCAATGTAGAAAATTTCAAGCCAGATCACAGATTTTAAAAAAGCTTTCTCTATTGCCCTAATTTCCAACTGTTTTTTTTTTTAATATTTCCCCAGTATCTTAAACTGAGTTAAAAACAAGGAAGCTTATCTTCACTGAATTAAAAATATAAAACAAATAAATAAGTTACAAAACAAATAAGCAAGCTACAAAACATATTCTGGGCAATTTTTCTTCTCTCTTCTTCCTATATTTCCATCTTCCAGCTCTTTAATTTTTATTTTCACATTCCTGTTTCTGAAATCCCTTCACTGTGGTAACTTCTTGATCTCTATAATCTGCTAAATAAATGTGATTCTTGCTTTTCTCAGGAAAGAGGAACTGATTTTGAATCAAAGGTATGATAAAACTCTCAATCACTCCCATTTGTACCTGTACAACAGAGGCAAACCAGAAATGTGGAAAAAGTAAAACTAGTTGCATTAGCTGCAAACTTGTTCTTGGAGGGAGTAAACCTCTGTACATATTAACCAACACACAAAAAAAATCTTGATTATAAACAACTTGATTAAACTATAGGAAATGGAGTATAAGATCTTTAAAAAGAAAGCAACATCCAAGCAGAGACTGGAATGGAAGGTGATGATGGTAGGCAAGAAAGAGTCAGCAGAATTTGAAAAATCAAAAAAAAAAATTTTTTTAAGGATGTTCAATGGTTTCATGAAAAGGAATTGGAAATTGTATTACAAATAAGAAATTATATTTAAATAGTCTAACATTTTTATTATGTAGACTACTACAAATATAGTATGGATTCAAAATTTCTCAATTTTTGCTTTTGCTTTTGCTTTCATTAAGTCACCTATAATGGACACATATTAGTAAGTAGACTCAGAAACTCCAAATTTAATATGCTTTACATAGAACACTTATTTTACTATTTACAAGTTACCACATAGGAACGTTAGCACTTGATGATGAGAAATAAGATAGATTTACATGTTACTCAGCTCTTTCACGTAGTAATTAATTTTATTTACCCACCATTCAAGGGAAATTCCATTTTGAAACTTCGTTAATTTGAGAAGAGGTTTCTTGTACATAACAAAGCTCTATTTTATACAATCTATAGAAATATTTTTAATTACAATATTATTACAATCAATCTTCTGCCATCCATAGGTTACAGTATGAAATAGTTTTAGAGAATTTTTACCAACACGGATTTCTTGCCTACCTGTTTTTTTATCTTAAAGTTAAAAATTCTTGTCATTAACCTATTTTTCTCTTTTCTGTTCATGGTTGTCTCAAATTTTTTAAAATGGTAACTAATAGATTACCAGATTGCTGGACAATTTTAAAAAACTAAATTAAAGTCACAAGACCAGAATTTCTTTCAGAACCCTCTCACTAATTAATTGTAAAACTTTAGAAAAACCATTCAACCTGTAGGTGAGTTTACTTAGATTTTCTGAGATCTTTTCTAAATTAAAATACTTTGTCATTAACTCTCCTCTGAGCTGACATTGTGAGACATGTTTTCAAAGATGTGTCTTATGATGAAAACATGACAAATACGACAATGATATTATAAATCTTTTCATTTCCCCCACAGTTTTTGAGAAAAAGATATGGCAGATAAAGAGTTGGTAGATATTCTTAAAAATTGTTATTGAAGTTTACATTGGAGGCAATCATGTAATAGCCCTGTGCTTTCTGAACTTAAAACTCAACCTTGTCTCACTCCATGAACTCTAAACTAGAGAGAAGTACAACTTTTGCAAAAGAGATAAAAAAGCTGTAATAATAATGAAATCTGAATTACCCCACTACAATATCTACCAATATGATTATGTCAGATGTGACACATTTTTAAAAGGTCTATACAACTATCAACTATGCACCTCTACACTCCAGACAATTCTAAAGAAAGAGGGAAGAGAGGCTGTGATTTTTTTGTGAGGGGTGTGAAAATGTGTTGGTACTAATACTTTACTACAAGGCAGAGGTAGCTATTAGGTTGGTGCAAAAGTAACTGCGGTATTGCCGTTAAAAGCAATGGCATAAAACACAATTACTTTTGCACCAACCTGATAATAGTCACTTGTGAATTATCTAAAGATTATATGTAAGACCAGTTATTCAATATGTGAGATAAACATGATACTCTTGAACAATTTATGACCTGTATATAATTTGTACAAACACAGTGGACATATTCTCATTAGGATAATGGTACTTTATAGTGTCCAAAAAGTAAATCATACATTATAATAATATGATCTCATGAAACCCTAAGGTGATCTGAATCCTGAAGTAGAATTGTGAAATCAAAACTCTATTTTCAGTTATTTTTTGACTGTACACATGTAGTGGTGGGCGAGTCATCAATCTCTGGGAACCTGTGTTATCTCCTGAACAATGCGTATCCTAATCTTACAAAATAAAATAATACAATATGCTTATGAATATTAAATAACTTCAGAAATTTTTGTGTGACTTTTTATTTCAAATCTAAATATACTTCTATTTTCAGTAACTGAGTTTTTCTCTAATATTATTTTTTGAATAAACTTAGAAAAAATCTCAGAATTTCCTGGTTTTTAAAAAAGTGTATTGTAGTTTCTTTATTTCCTCTAAGTTGATATGTCGAACAAATAACGTTTAAATGGAGAATGTGATGGCCAGTTTTATGTAACTTGACTAAACCCTCAGATGCCATATATCTGGTTAAACGTAATTTCTTAGTGTGTCTGTAAGGATGTTTTAGAAAGAGATTGGCAATTCACTTAGTGGACTGAGTAAAGCAGATGGCCCTCCCCAATGTACATAGACAGGCATTATCCAAACCGTTGAGCGACTGAATATAACACAATGGCAGGGGAAAGTTGAATTCACTGTCAGCAATGACTGCTGAGCTGGGACATCATCTTCTATTTGTGATCCTGGTTCTCAAACCTTTAGACTCAGATTGGAATCTATACCATTGGATCTCTGACTGTAAGGCCCTCAGGACTTTGAAATACATTACTGGCTTTCCTGGGTATCCTGCTTGTAGATGGCAGATTACAGAACTTCATAGCCTTCATAATGGTGTAAGCCACTTCCTTTATTAAGTCTTATTTTTAATTTCATATATTTGTACAAATATATGATCATATCTTGTGTCTTTTTTTTTAAAATTCCTCTTTATTGTTCTTCAAAGCTGCTGAGATTTTTACAAATTGAAAGATTGTGGTAACCCTGGGTTAGGGAAGTCAGACCATTTTTCCAACAGCATGTGATCATGTTGTGTCTCTCTGTTACAATTAGGTGATTATTACAACATTTCAAACTCCTTCATTATTATTACAACTGTTATGGTGATATGTGACTAGTGATCTTTATTAGTGATATTTGATGGTACTATTGTCACTGTTTTGGGCTGCCATAAGCCATGCTCATGTAAGGTGGTAAAATTAATCCATAAATGTTGTGTGTGTTCTCTCTGCTCCACCAAACAGCTGTTTTCAGTCATGCTCCCATTCCTCAAGCCTCCCTATTCCCTGAGACACACCAATATTGAAATTAGGCTAATAGCCCTACAATGGCCTCTAAGTGTTCAAGTGAAAGGAAGAGTGGCACATCATTCACTTTTCATCAAAAGCTAGAAATGTTCAAGCTTAGTGAAGAAGACATGTCAAAAGCTTGAGATATGCTGAAAGCTATGTCTCTTGACTAAAACAGTCAAGTTGTGAATGAAAAGAAAAAGTTCTTGAAATAAATTAAAAGTGCTGCTCTAGTGAACACATGAATGATAAGAAAGCCAAAGAGCTTTATGCTGATATGGAGAAAATTTTTGTAGCTTAGATAGATTGTTCCAGCCACAATGTTCCCTTAAATCAAAGCCTAATCCAGAGCAATGCTCTATTTCTCTTCAGTTCTGTGAAAGCTGAGAGAGGTGAGGAAGCTGTAGAAGAAAAGTTTGAAGTGAGCAAAACTTGGTTTATAATATTTACAAAATAAGACATGTCCCTAAAATAAAAGTACAAAATGAAGCAGCAAGTGGGGCTATAGAAGTTGCAGCAAGTTATCCAGAAGATCTAAGATAGTTGATAAAGGTGGCTACATTAAACAACAGATTTTTCAATGTAGATAAAACAGCCTTCTATTGAAAGCAGAAGCTGTCTAGGACTTTCACAGCTAGAGAAGAGAAGTCAACGCCTGGCTTCAAGCTTCAAAGGACAGACCAACTCTGTTGTCAGAGGCACATGCAGCTGTTGACTTCAAATTTAAGCCAGTGCTCATGTACTAGTCTAAAAATCATGGGCACTTTCAGAGTTATGGTGACTCTACTCTGCCTTTGTTCTATAAATGGAACAATAAAGCCTGCTCATTGAGCATATCTTTTTACAACATGGTTTATGGGATATTTTAAACTCACTGTTGAGGCCTACTGCTCAGAACAAAAGATTTATTTCAAAATATGACTCCTCATTAATAGTGCGTCCCGTCACTCCAAAGCTCTGGTAGAGATAGGTGTACAATAATATTAATGTTGTTTTAATGTCTGCTAACAAAAAGCATTCTTTGGCCCGTGGCTCAAGAAATAATTTTGACTTTCAAGTTTTTTTTTAATTTTTAAAATAAATTTTGTAAAGCTATAGCTGCCATAGATACTGATTCCTCTGATGGATCTGGGCAAAGGAAATTGACAACCTCCCGGAAAGAATTCAGCATTCTAGATGTCACTAAGAACATTTGTGATTTATGGAAGGAAGTCAAAATATCAACATTAACAGAACTTTAGAAGTTGATTCCAAAATGTATGAATAGCTTTGAGACATTGAAGACTTCAGTGGAGGCAGTCACTGCAGATGAGGTGGAAATAGTGAGAGAATTCAAATTACAAGTGGAGCATCATGATGTGGTTGAATTGCCACAATCTCACGATAAAACTTGAATGGATGAAGAGTTGCTTCTTACGGATGTGCAAATTGGTTTCTGGAGACGGAATCCACTTCTGGTGAAAATGCTATATACATTGTTGAAATGACAAGCAAGGATTTTAAATATTACATAAAGTTGGCTGATAAAACAGTGGCTGGGTTCAAGAGGACTGACTCCAATTTTGAAAGAAATTTCTACTGTGGGTGAAATTCTATCAAACAGCAGAGTATGCTATAGAAAATATTTCATAAAAGTAAGAACCAATCCATGCAACAAACTTTATCGTTGTCTTTTTTTTTTAAGAACATGCTACAGCTTCCCCAACATTCAGCTATCACCACCGTGATCAGTTAGCAGCCATCAACCTTCAGGCAAGACTTTCCATTAGCAAAAAGAGTACCTCTCACCGAAGACTTCGGTAGTGTCAGTATTTTTTAGCAATAAAATATTTTTAATTAAGGTATGTACATTGATTGTTTTACACGTAATGGTATTACTCATTTAACAGTCTACAGTATAACCTACAAATATCTTTTATATGTACTGGAAAACAAAAAAACAAAAAAAAAGTGTGACTTGTTTTATTGCAGTGGTCTACAATTGGAGCTGCAGTATATTTGAAGTGTGCCTGTATGTGTGTCTGTATATAGATATACGGATGATTGACAGATTAGATAGATATAGGTAGGTAGATAGATAGATAGACAGATAGATAGATAGATAGAGAGGGATAGATACATTGATAGATATGTTCTGTTTCTCTGCAGAACCCAGAGTCCTGACTGACACAAGAGATATAAAAAACATGAGGTTGGGTGTAATGGCTCACGCCTGTAATCCCAGCACTTTGGGATACCGAGGCTTGTGGATAATTTTGAAGTCAGGAATTTGAGACCAACCTGGCCCACATGGTGAAATTCCGCCTCTACTAAAAATACAAAAATTAGCTGGTTGTGATGGCACACACCTGTAATCCCAGCTACTCAGGAGGCTGAGGCAGGAGATTCGCTTGAGCCTCAGAGGTGGAGTTTGTGGTGAGCTGAGATCATGCTGCTGCACACTCCAGCCCGGGTGACAGAGAGAATCTGAAAAGCAAAAAAAAAAAAAAAAAAAAAAAAAAAAAAAAAAACTGTTAAGTCTCTTCCAAACACCATATATGCAACATGGTCAGGTATGAAGGAGATATCCATGGCTCTCAAGATCAAGGTATAACCAGTTCTTAAGTTTGTAAGGAGATAAATAGACATGAATGATGTTCTTCATGGACTTACGCGGAAAAATATTTTTTTGGAACTTTACATTTGGACTACTGTGATTCTTTATCCCCCTCTATTAGATCCAGACATCCACTAAGAGAGATTTCAACATTCTTCATCTGTTCATAGGCCTCCCTCATATCTTCCCTAAGCGTCACTCCTGCATTGATAGACCGTTTTTACATAGATTACAGATACTTTTTTTTTATAGAAATTCTCTTAGTACAAACTTAAAAGGTAGCATTTTTTTGTCTCGTCTTCTTAGGCGATTTACAGAATGGAATTTGTGCTATTGATAATTTAAATAACTCTGCTTTACATTTGGTAAACATACTAATAGCATTAGCTTGTAAATAGCATTTTACAGCCTTCCGAATAAGCAGTAACTCCTTTTAAAATATTGTTGGGAGAAAGGCATGTAGCATTGAGAATTGTCCTCAGAATTCTGAGAACTAAAATTACACAGCAGAAAGAAGTATGAGATATTAGGATTATTTTACTATTTTTGCAAGTTTTTATTTATAATAATTGTATATATACTATAAATAAATTATTTCAGGTGTATAGTATATTTATACATGTATCTGTATACATGCAAACACACATATATATGCAGTCAATGTAAACAGTGAATACTTTGGTGGAAGTCAAATTGGCAGAAATCAAACTATGGATAATAAAATACTAAATTAACCTAAGTAGGAATACAAATGGAATGTAGAAGAAATTTGGAATTTCTCAAAATATATTACCATATTTAAAACAGTGCTGATTTATATCCCTTGAAATTTTTAAATTATATATTTTTGTTAATTTTTTAAAAAATATACTTAAAAGAGGACTAAGGTCAGACATTAATCTGAAAAATGTTGGAAGTGAATAGAGAGGGTGGATAGCCTACACAATGGATAAGTTTGCCAACACTCTGATGTGCTCTGTACATATCTTCTATTTTTTTTTCTTTTATATGAACTAGTCCTTTTAAAAACCTATAATTACATTTTAGACAAATTGTAGAATGGTTAACTTTGCAGTTCCTTATTATAATTTTGTGCTTGAATAAACTTCCATCTATGCATTTATCTAAACAATTAAAAACTTAGGAAGCAACACAGATGGAAAGACAATTTATGTCACTACTAATTCATGCAACAATACAAAAGCAATTTTAAAACTATATACGAGATGCCGTAATACCCATTTCTAGAAACATGAAATTGGACTTGTGTTCATTTTGAATCTTTAGAATAAATATTTCATGTCAACAATCAAATTGATTGTTCTATGAGGCAGCTTTTGCTACCAGAAATTTTTAGTCAGAGCCCAAATACCTAATTTTTTAAGATTCCTCAAGCTTTTATCTTTAAAAAAAAATAAAATCAAGATTGTTCAACAAATAAGAGAATGTATTTCTTTCTAAACTGTATATACTCACTGGGAAATGTTTATTAAATTATGGATTTATGCATAAAATTCCCCAATAATAGGTATTATTTGCATTTAAAAGTATGTTTAAAATAAAAACATAATTCTATTGTAAGAAAAATTCCAACTTCTCAGCCAACATTGGAAAAATAGAGCATTACATTTTCGAATTTTTGAGAAAGCTACATTTTTTAACTTAAACCTTGCTGTGATTATGCTTGTTATTGTTCAAACTAACCATATACCCTGTTTTAACTTAACGCAAGTACCTTCCAAATGATTATAGCAAATATTAATAATGCTGGACACATTTACAATAGCAGGTGAAAGAATCAGAAAAGTTGAAGTTTATTCAATATAAATTATAAACCCTAGAAAACCAAGATGAAATAACATTTGAAGACAAATGAGCAAAGTATCAGATCTGTGGGAAGACATTAAGCACAGTAACATAGTCTGAGAAGAGAGGAAGAAAGGACAGAAATAACAGCTTAGAAAACATAATGACTAAAACAAACTTGATTTAAAAAATCTGCAAATTTAAAAAACTTACTAAATCTCAAAAAAGATGAACACGAAAAAGATCCACTTCTAAACAAATAATTGTCAAATTACCAAAATCCAAAGCCACAAAGATCTCTTAATAGCAACACAACAAAATGACATCATATTTAAGGGAACATCCATACAATCTACAGCTGACTCTATACAATTTATAGTGGAAGTCTCATCTTAAACAAATGAAGCCAGAAGCCAATCAAATGATACATTTTATATGGTGAAAGAAAATAACTGTTATCAAAGAGTTCTATCTTAGTCAAAAATACGCTTTAGAAATACAAGCAAAGTAAATACATAGAAAGAATTTTAAAATACAATAATCCTGTGAGGATTTATTTCTAGAAGATCTGTTGTATGATAAATGCCAAAAAATCCCTTCAGGCTAAAAGAAAGTGTCACTAGACTGTAACTCAAATAATAGAAAAAAATAAAGAGCAAAGGCAATGGTAAGGTATTGGAAAACATTTGAAAACCCCCCAAATATTTTCTCTTTCTTTACTTACTTTATAAAAATTATGTAAGACTATGTAAATCAATAAGTATAGCACAGTTTTGTTAGTCTTAAAGTTGAAATAGATAATTTATATGATAATGAAACAAAATAAGGGAAAAAAATGGTAGTATTTGCAGAAGCTTGCTATATTTTACAAAAAAAAAAAAAAATTCAATATTAACCTGAAGTAGTTTGTGATAGCCACTTGTAATTTCTTGATAAACTAAGAAAATAACTTAGAAATACACATAAAATATGTCAACATTTAAATGTAAGAATTTAAATGGCTCACCAGAAATATTTATTTACCAAAAGATAACAAAGTAAAGGATCAACAGAGGGAATAAAATAAATATAATCCATACAGAAAACAAAAAAAGGCATAAATAGACTACCAGGATGGTTTTATTGAATGAGAATAAACTAAAATTCCCATAAAACTTCAGATATTGTCAGATAAAATGTGAGATCCAGCTATATTTCTAAATATGTTATTTTTTGAAAAGGAAAAATACATTATGAAAAATAATGGTAAATAAGCAGTAATGATTATATTAATTAATAATACAAAATAGATATCAAAACAAGAAAAAATGCTATAGAATAGAGTGTGATAATAATAAAAGGTTAATACATTTAGAAGGTATGACAATTGTAATCATATATTCATCTAAAAATAAAATTTCACATTACATAAAGTGAAACTGTCATGTTTGAAAAATAGATAACTTAGTAATTATGATTTGTAATGACAATACCTCATTCTTGAGACTTGACAGAATAATTAGACAAAAATATCTATAAACATATTCAAGACTGAAATAACACTATCAACTCACTTGAATCAACTGATACAAAAATCTATAATTGGTGTGTATATATATGTTTATATATAGATGTTTATGTATATTTATATGTATAATACATATGTATATAAATATATATATAGAGAGAGAACACTTAGTCTAACAACAGAAATAAATATTCTTTTAGTCTTTTCAAACACACATTGGACATTATTACAGACCATAAAAGAGGCAGTATAACAAATCTCAGCACATTTATAAACACTAAAATATTCAAAGGTATGTTTTCTGAACCAATAAAGTTAACTTAAAATTATCAGCACAAAGATATTAAAAGAAATTTCCAGATATTTAGAAATTAAACCATATAATAATTAATAATTAGTCAAAACATAATTTACAAGGGAAATTAGAAAATGTTTTAAACTAGATGAAAACTAGCCCAAAATTTATGTGAAGCAACTAAAGCAATATTTACAGTGAAATTACTAGTTTTAAATGCCTATATTATAAAAAAAAAGAAATAACCATTGAGGTTTTATCCTGAAAACTGGAAAAGAAGAAGAAATTAAGCAAAAAAAGAAGCTGAAAAAACAAATAATAAATATCAGAGAGAAAATAAATATAACAAAAAGAAAGAAGCAACTGGAAAACCCAATGAAACCAAAATTCATTCTTGGAAAGAATCAGATAATTGATCAACTTTTAGCGAGGTTGACATAAAGAGAAGCAAGAGAAGAAGAGAAGCAAATTAAGTTAGGAAAAGCAAATACAGTAATCAAGAATCAAAGTGATGATATAATAAAGGAATATTGTAGATAAATGTATCCTTTATAATTAGACAACTTACACTGAGTCAACATACTAATAATAAAGCATTTCTTGCCAAAATTGATTCTAGAATATACGAAAAATCTGAATATACTTACAGTAAGTAAATAAATTGATTCGGTAATTTGTTGCTATTTAGAAATAGCAACAAATACTGTTTTCTCTCTCTGATATTTTGTGTAGATACTATCTCTGCATTAAAACAAAAATTACAAAGTTACTAACAACTTCATTTTCCTTGAGATTGTTGAACATGGACATTTTTATTTTGGGATCTGCTTTGCCAAAGAGATTATCCAGTGCTAGGAATTTTCCCAAAAGACATCTATAAAAACTTAAAATTAAAATTATACTTTATGGTAAAAGACTAAAAGCTATCCTCCAAGACTGGGAATAAGAAAATAATAATACCTCTAAGCACTTCTACTCAATGTAGAACTGAAAGTTCTATCCAGTGCAGTAAGTAAATATAAATAAAAGTAACCAGATTAAAAAGATGAAATAATATTCTTTTATTTGCAGAAGCCGTAATCTTACATGTAGCAAATCCTAAGAAATCTACAAAAAATACTGAAAGTAATAAATGAGTTCAGCAAATTGGCAAAATTTAAAATCAATACATACAAATGAAGTTTTAGTCTATATACTAGCAATTAACTATGCAAAAATTAGTTATAAAACACTTTCAAAGTTTCATCAGAAAAAAATGTTAGAAATGAAATTAACAAAGAATTGTAAGACCTGCACAATAAAAATCAGGAAGCATTACACAAATAAACTGAAGGGCATCTAAATAAATGGATAGTTACTGCAATTTCATGACTTTAATGACTCAATTTTATTAAAATGACAATTTAACCCAAATAGATAAATACATTCAAAACAGTGCCTATCAATAATCAAAGAATTTAAAGAATCATAGTAATTTACAAACTGATGTTGAAATTTACTCAGATATGTAAAGAAATTAAAATACCCATAATGATATAGTCTGGCTGTGTTCCCACCCAAATCTCAACTTGAATAGTATCTCCCAGAGTTCCCACATGTTGTGGGAGAGACTCAATGGGAGGTAATTGAATCATGGGGGCCGGTCTTTCTCATGCTATTCTCGTGATGATGAATAAGTCTCATGACGTCTAATGAGTTTATCAGGGATTTCCGCTTTTGCTTCTTCCTCATTCTCTCTTACTGCCACCATGTAAGAAGTGTTACTATTTTACCCTCCACCACAATTACGAGACCTCCCCAGTCATATGGAACTGTAAATCAAATTAAACTTCCTTTTTTCCTCAGTCTCAGGTATGTCTTTATCAGCAGCATGAAAATGGACTAATACACCTAGGAAGTTTAAAAATAAGAAAAAGAAGTTGGAGGATTTAATGATACTCAATTTCAAAATTTGCTATGATTGTGCAGTAATTAAGACACTGTTGGACTGATATATGAGGAGACACATAAACCAATGAAACAGAATAGAAAGTTCAGAAAGATAGTGTGTAATTATTTTTGTTTCTGAATTTTCTTTTTTTCTGAATTTGGTTAAGGACTTTCAATTTTATCCTTATAAAATGTATTTGTCTGTAGTTTTCTTGTCTCGTTATGACTGTCTGGCTTTAGTAAAACATTAATAATGGCCTCAAAGATGAACAGGTAAATATTTCCCCCTCATATTTTCTGAAAAGTATTCTGTAAAATCACTATTTTTACTCTTTAAATATTTGATAGAATTCACCTAGGAAAGGCATCTGGGTCTGGGGAAGTTTTTAATTACCGAATCAATTTATTTACTTACTGTAAGTATATTCAGATTTTTCGTATATTCTAGAATCAATTTTGGCAAGAAATGCTTTATTATTAGTATGTTGACTCAGTCTAAGTTGTCTAATTATAAAGGATACATTTATCTATAATATTCCTTTATTATATCATCACTTTGATTCTTGGTTACTGTATTTGCTTTTCCTATCTTAATTTGCTTCTCTTCTTCTCTTGCTTCTCTTTATGTCAACCTCGCTAAAAGTTGATCAATTATCTGATTCTTTCCAAGAATGAATTTTGGTTTCATTGGGTTTTCCAGTTGCTTCTTTCTTTTTGTTATATTTATTTTCTCTCTGATATTTATTATTTGTTTTTTCAGCTTCTTTTTTTGCTTAATTTCTTCTTCTTTTCCAGTTTTCAGGATAAAACCTCAATGGTTATTTCATTTTTTTATAATATAGGCATTTAAAACTAGTAATTTCACTGTAAATATTGCTTTAGTTGCATCACATAAATTTTGGGCTAGTTTTCATCTAGTTTAAAACATTTTCTAATTTCCCTTGTAAATTATGTTTTGACTAATTATTAATTATTATATGGTTTAATTTCTAAATATCTGGAAATTTCTTTTAATATCTTTGTTGCTATTTCTTAAAACCATTTCTCACAATGTTCCAGATTTAAGTGGATGTAGAAATTGAACTGTTTTTGCTTAGATTGTTTTCTGTCCCAATGGACATTGGACTAAATAGATTGCAGATTTGGGAAGAGGCTTTCCCCCCTTTTTCTTAGGAAATGGAATTCATTTTGTGAAATAAATTGATGATCACTACTCATCCCCTATACGACAAAGACACACATTTTTCATATAGATCAGAGATGAGGTCGTATAAACAGTGATGAAGTCATCAAACTGAGGAATAAAATCCTTTTGAACTTGTAATTATTTGTATTGTATGAGCAGAACAAGAGAAACAAACAAACAAAAAAACCCAGAAATTTATGGATTTCAATGCCAATATTTAGGTCAACTCAATTAATTTGTGCTTTCAGCTAAGATATTGCATTGCTAATAAAATTTTAAAAACTTAAATGATAATTAAATTTCCACTTATAACAAAATGTCCATGCAAACTTTTTACTACTCATAACAAATTTCCCATAATAATTTTACCAGATATGAATCATTTTATGAGCATAACATATTTAAGTTAAAAATTATGCTTCTGCATAATAAGTTTTAGTATATGGACCTGTTTTGTCAATATACTTGGTAAACATGAAAACTCATTGAAGTCAATGATAATTTTATTCTCAGAATTGAAGAGGACACAAGATGAATGAAAGGCTTTTCTTAGGACTGTATGCATACAACATATGAATGTATTTAGCATTCATTAAAATCGCCCAAGGAATAGTGTTGCTGTCATTGTTTTGATCAAGTAAATGTTTTCATATACTTTATATTTTTGTCCACAGCATATTAACCATATTTTCTTAAGAAATATAATAGCATATGTATTCAGAGCTAATTTAGAGCAAATGTCATGAGGAGAAAACAACAAGATCCTATAAAGTACCTAGTTAGTTGTTACTCTGTTGACTTATAATATGTTACATTTAGAAGTGAAACAGTTTGCTGAACATTTTACATAACCCTTAGAAAAACTATTCGTATGTATTATTTAAGACATGAATTTTTGGTTGTTTACTTTAGGAAAGCCTCAAAATAGGACTTCATTTGTATGCTATAATCTATTTGCCTTATTTTAGGTTGCAAAGAGAGATTTATCTTGCTGTCAAGGTAGAAGCACTGATGATTGTACATTGGATGCATCTCATCTTGCCATCTTGCCATCTCAAAGATACTTTCCTGATGTTTTTCCCTGTTTTAATTTGCTCACCAAGTATTAAAATTAAAAAAAAAAAACTTTTTTACATGCATGATACTACCATCTTATTTACATCATCCATTTTATAAGAAAATGTCTTAAGAAAATTTTCATTATCTAATTTCCTTATATATTATTCCCTTTTTTACTCCTTCAATAAGAATATAGCTCTCAATATACTGTCAAAAACATTCTTGTACACTTTTCCAGGATTTCCTTCCAAATTCACCGATCAATTAAAACATGTCATTGAGTCATGACTTCACTTCTATCAGATTTTGATATTCTTGAACATACTGTACATAGTACAATTTATTCATTTGATTTCTAGAATAAACCATGATCATTATTTTTCTCTGATCTCCCTGACCACCTAAACTCCTCTTAGGAGATTCTTTTTCTTTGCAGATCTCTTGGTGATGGTGTAACCCAGAGATTAAACTTTGACTCTCTCTCAGTTTGTGCTCTTTCATTAGTTGATATCATTTGACCCTGGGCTAAAAATACCATTTATAATGTACAGAAAACATCCAAATTCATATCTCAGCTCTCATCTTGCCCTCACCCCAAACTTAATATATTGGATCACTTTACTTGAATTATTCACCTAGAGGATGCCTGAAAAGATCTTAATTCCTTCTCCCATCACTTATCTCTCCTTTGCACATATTTGGTAAAGACACAGTCCTAGAATCACTTAATTTTTTCTTTTTCTATCATCCCTAACATGTAATTCCACAAGTTCCTTTTTCATCTACCTTGAAAATATGCTTCTAAACCACATATTTCTTTATTTCTCAACACCTCCTCTCTTACCTTTTACTTCTAAGATTTTCACACTACTACCTAGAGAAATGTAAGGCCTTCACTAATTGCCTCTATTTCCAATCTTATCCTTCTACAATTTGTTCTTAACTGAGCAATTCAAGATACAGAAAAAAAAAATGTTTCTTCAGCTCTTCTTGATCTACTACCATATGTTCTTGGTTTTTGAGTAATAATCCATTCCGTGCTCCAGTTTTCAGATATGTGCAGTACATAGATTAGCAAGGAATTGAATTCTGATTATATTTACCTCTTTTGAAATAGTAATTTTAAAAGCCCACATTTATCTTGTTTTATTTAAAAAAAAAAAGTGGTTCTGATTTACTTATACCATCTAATTTCCACTCTCTTAAACATTTATTCAAAGATATTCCTTATCAATCTTACATTTGTTTCACTGATACTTTACTTTCACCTCTACATTATGTAAGATTTTAAAAAGTAAGAAATAACTAATTTTACAAATATTAATTTATAATATAGAACCATACGGCTGCAGTTTTTAAGCTATTTTTTAAAAAGAGTTTGCACAGGATATTAGAGTGATTTAAACTGATCTGCTTTGCAGTCACACTCACAACTTGCAACTAGTTTTTTGAAGAAACAAATAGGGCAAAGAAACGGTTCATAGATGTCAAGACTTATGAAGAAGGGAGACATAGGATAAAATCACTGCACATCATTAAAACTTTCTTAAAAAGTACAGATAAGGTCAAGTAACTTGTTCTAGGTCATGTATTCAGTGGTAGATCGATCCTTATTTGCTTGACTCTAACAATTGTATTCTGAGATTGAAACATTAATTGAATACCTATGTTGGTCACTGTCATATATCCACTTTTATAGATGAGTAAATTGAGGCTCACAGAGGTCAGCAGCCCAGGATCACAAGAAAACAAGTAGCTTAGTGAAAAATAATCATTTTAGAGGTCTGTAAATATTAACCCAGTGTCTTTTATATGATACAGAGTTCAACGAAACAGATGTGGTCTTCTTGTTCCTTATAAAGATTAGTTCAGTGAAAATATTATATTTAATTATATTATTTCAATGAAACTCAATCTCATAAACTATTTTAAGTGGATTAAAGGAGATGAATAAATGTAGGAAATAATTCTCCTTAAGTGTTCTCACTGCCTTTCATTTTTACAGATAGCTCTCCAAGGTGGTTGTGAGGATTGAATTACTGCCATACAATACAGGCTGAAAGACCAGTGACAAACTTAATCAGGGAAGGACTGCTTTGATTAGTGATTTTTTCATATTTATCAAATGCTTAAACAGTCTTGGGTGTATGCCTGGTGATAGACTTAATATCTCAGTATCTAAGAATGTCAGAGTTGAAAGTCAATTGCACCATTCAGGACTCTTCACTTGTAAGTGATAGAAACCCAAGTCAACATGACCTAAGAAAGAATGATTAAACACACACACACACACAAATCATTTGAAGAGAATGGAGGTAACTCTGTGAATTCAGAGTGGCACTTCAGGAAATGAGCCAGCTCTAAGTCTCTCAGGGACTGGACACTCAGGATACCATGTGTATCTCTTCTCTGTTTTCATTCTTGATGTCGCAGTGGGTTTTTGTTTGTTTTTTCTCACGTTTTATCTTGTGTGCTTCATCATGATTTCAGGTAATTCTTGAGCTATTATCTTAAGATAACACCAAAGAGCCTTATGCCAAAGAGGAAGAAGAATACATTTCCCAGGAACTCAAGAAGGAAAATCCCAAAGATAAATTACAGTTACTAAGGCTGAAGGCACAAGCCCAGGAATTCAAGACTGCAGTGAGTTATGATCATACAACTGCCCTCCAGGCTAGGTGAGAGAGTATGACTCTGTCTCAAAAAAAAAAAAAAAAAAAAAAAGAAAAAGAAAAAGAAAAGAAAAGAAAAAAAAAAGAAAACAAAAGAAAGAGACTTAAGGCACAGGTACTTCTCTGACCATGGTCTCCCAGCATCAGCCACATAGTCAACTCTCAATGGTCAGGAAAGTAAGGTCTATGGATAGAAACTGAAGGGTAGAGATGTTGGCAGAAAAGGTCAATAGTCACAAGTTACTTCTTGGTTGTCCAACATACATGATTACACACATAAACATACATATTTCCTTTAATTTTCAGAACATCCCCAACTTTAATGCAACTATTCACAATCATAAATAATTCCAAAAAAGAATGCCCACAATAAAATCTAAAATCTGTGTTGAACATCAAATCAGTATCTCAATGTGAATTCCTTTTATTAATTATAGAAGTGGCCTCTCTTCATTCTGCAACTTATTGCAAAAATATACATAAACATATGAACCCCAGAAACTGTGAGCACAGATGGAGGAAAAAACATGAGGGAATTTTATTTTACAGTCTAGAGGTCAAAGCAAATGCCATAGCTTTCTAAACAAGATTTTTGTAGGTTTCTTCTATTTGCTAAATGAGTGAGTCCCTTAATGTTTCCTTTGTATACTCGGTGGACATATCAGCATGGGGTACTGGGGAGCATCCCCCAAATTGGTACTACATGACTTTAGTGGTCCAAATTACTTTGGTCATGTTTATGATAGCCTGAAATTTGCTCTAGTACAGAACAATCACAAAACTCCCTTTTATTGTTTTGGAGTTGCAGGCGCAATGCAACACCATGAAAACAGTTGTTTATTGATTTATTTGTATCTTAGCCCTGCCTTGGGGATTTCTGTTTTAGAAAGCAGTTGGGGTTTCTACAACCTCAGTTACAGGGTACTGAATGGACTTTGCCATGATGATTAATTTAAAAAGCTCTTTGCTTTTCACCAGGATACATTTTCATAAATAATGCTTTCCAGGAAAGACTATTAACAATTTTGTTTTGGGACAATGAGGGAGACATGATTGTCTAGAATATTAATTTGAAGGGCCAAGAAAATTCATGCTTGCCCCATTTCTCTGTGTCCTCCTGTGTGCTCATCTTATCTCCCACTGAGTTTTCCACATTCCTGTCATTTTTCATATGACTTCAGTATGAGGCGCATGATTTAGCTTTATAATCTTAAAGATGCACGACTTCCTCAACCCTGCATTCATAAATAACTAGTTGTAGCAGAAAGGGCATTTTTAACCAAACCAATTATATGGATGGTTCTCTTTGCTATTCCTTTCTGTTTCCAGATAGGTCAGCTTAGAAAGCAGCTCCTTTTGTTGAAACATCTTACCACAGGTTGGAAGAAGCAGCCATGTATCCAGTATTCTGAGCTTTTATATCAGGTCCCTCACAACAAAGCTCTCCATCAGGACATGTGTGTGGTGTATTTATTCCCTCAATCCTGAGTTGATATGGTAGAGACAAAGACTATGGGAACCTCTGGGCAAGCCTCTGGGCTTCTTTAGGATCAAATGTTTATTTAGTGAGAGAAGAAAATATAATTATCTACACATGCAATTTTTTTTTCAAAAGTAAGTCCTATCCTAAAGCTTTCACTGTAGCAATCATTTAACTAGTTTCATTGCCATTACATCACAAGAATGGTTGTTATCACTGCCCAGAGTGAAGAAATCCTCATTATCTACCTTTCTCTCTCAGTTCGCTCAATTTCAAACTTAAAGGTCACTTACGACATCATTCAAACTTAAACACCAGTTTTTATATTAACTCAAGTTGCAAGTGACACTGACTTTAGATAACAGGAGTGGGATTATTGCAAATATGTGGAATAAGTCTTTTATTGGAAGGAAGAGCTGCAGAAATTAGAGACGTTTGAATATAAAGTCTGAATTCTAAGACCTAGTACTAGGTCATCAGGTAATCAGAAGTCTGGCTCATTTGAAGAATACAAATGACATAATATTAAAAAGGTGAATTAGTGAAAAATAAAATTAAAGGTAGCTGAAGGCCAGATTACAGTATAACCCTTGGAGGGTTATAGTGAGTAAAATATAAAGATGCCTATGCAAGAGAGCTGTTGTTTCACCAAACTTACAGTTCCAACAACCTTACCATCAGTTGTTTATGATCTGTCTCTAGGAATGTGTCACACATTGTATGGCAGCTTGTTAGGGATGACAAGAACAGTGACAACAACAAAATTAAGGGCTTTTCATTTCAGCACTGAGACACAATTGAAAAGAAAGCTGTTGTGATAAAGTTATAACCACGTAGTGGCAAGGGAGAATAATAAATGCCGGACTGTAGCCAGACACAGTAGCTCACTCTGTTAATCTTAGTGCTTTGGGAAGCTAAGGCTGCATGATTTCTTGAAGCCAGGAGTTCAAGACCAACCTGGGCAATATAACAAGACCCCATCTCTACAATTTTTTTTTTAAATTAGCCAGGAGCTATGATCATACCACTGCACAGAGTGAAACTCTGTCTCTAAAAAGCAAAAATATGAATAAATGCCAATTTTTTTTGCTGTTTCATAGAGACATTTTATTAATAAATTATTTAGCTGTATTTTTAAAAGTAAACCTGTAAAATTTAAAATTATGATGAGTTATTGCATCATAATACAAACATAAATAGAAAATGTTTTTTCTATTTAACTTCTTAGATATTTTATGAGTAAAATTTGTATTTATTATCCTCAAACGACTCTGTGGAAGTGACCAGTGCCTCAGACAGCACACTTGGCTGTAGGCTGATACAAAGGCCCAGATAATGCCTTTGAATCCTATGGTGTGCATACCTACATCATAGAATTTCCCAATGATTACACGTATATGACCTATAAAGGTTTTTCTGTTTAAACTCCTCACATGTCAAACAGTTAGATAGTTTTGTCTTCATAGCTACATACAAGCTAGAAGTTTCTTACATGTGTTGGATTAAAGCCACAGGTAATTCAAGCATTGAGACAAGTAACTCTGGAATAAATGCTTTGTTGCACTTGTAAGTGACAAAGAGTAAAAAGGCTTCTGAACAGACAGAAAAATGTTTGTGACACAAAGAAATAGTAAATGCTTAGGGCTGTGGATACCCCATTTACCCCAAAGTGATTATTACACATTGTATGCCTGTATCAAAATATCTCATACACTGAATAAACATATGTACCCACTATGTACTCATAAAAAATAAAATAAAAGAGAAGTATGCTCTTTTGAAAAAATAGTATTGCCAACACATTTAAACAAACTCTTATCACGGAAACCAGCTGAAGTAGCTATAATAAGCTTATCTTAATGTGACAAGAGTGTTGCTAAACACTTCAAAGTCTGATATAAATCAGTCCATTCACCCCTGCTGACCAAAATATGTCTTTTTAATAGGAAAGTAAATACAACTCCCTCCAATAACCATCATTTCCAAAAAATATAAGAGTGCAAGTCCTTTAGTTTAGAAATAGAAAAATTGACCTTTTTAAAGTGTTTGCATTGTTTTGGAAACAAGATCAATAGCTATAATACAAATGGATAAAAACTGAACATTTTAGATTTATGAAAATCAAGAATGCATATTCAATGCATTTTTAAAATTGGGGTAATAATAATGCTAAGAGGCTTTCCAAAATTGGTGGGGAGAAAAACATTAAGACTTAGTTTATAAGATCAAGCTTGGAAAGTTTTACATGTCCCATTTATATTATAGAAACCTGCTGGGATATTGAAGATATGGAAACAATAAAGTAAGACAGTTCCATATTTGATTTACGGAATGAGTACTAGTTTGTGGACAGCACTAATCATATGTATGCATTCTTTCCTAAATCACTTGAAAGCATTATTTACTTTTTACATAATTTCTAAAACTCCAGTGGCATATCTCAGAATAATAAAATGAAAGTTAAAATGCATAACCAATTAAATTTGGGGTGAATGTACGTTTTTGGCAAGATTGCTTTCAGTTATTATTTAGTACTGTTTAGACTTGTCAGTCTGTGCTGAATCAGCTGAGCAGTCAACATGAGCTCTTAGCAACCATTTGTTTTTTACTTGTGTTTTATTTTCCATGTGACATTTAAATATGAAAGTACAACATTTGGTTAATGGGTGTCTCTTACATAAAGTTACTGAATTGCCCATAATTGTCAACTGTTTAATGGTTTTCTTTTATGATTTTTTTTAGGAAACATTAACTTTCCTCAATTGGCGAGAGAGCGGTATCCACCTATGAACATGAATGTCATAATGACCCAAATCTTAGCATAACAAAGATATATTTAATATATTCATGGCAGAAATGAACAAGATGCATCTGGACTACACGTTGATGACAGGCAAGAGCAAAAGAGATGGACTTGGTATAGGGGACTTTGCAGAAGCCTTTCGTTTCCTCATATGCCTGATTTAAAAAAAAAAAAAAAAAAAAAAAAAAAAAAAAAAAACTTATTTACTTGCCAGATTACAAAAAGCCCTAGTTACTTCTCACAGGCCAATCCATTAAAAAAAAATAAAAAAGTAGATAACATTGCAGAATAACCACCCTGGCCCCAGACTAGTGAGACCACACATTGTGTTTTGCCCAAGACAGTTTGAGTCACTTGCTACACTATATAATTATTAAGAGGATATCTTCAGTCCATAAGTGCTCTGGTTTAAACAATCATGTGTACAATCTTCCTACCCACCATTGTGTTTAATCTTTTCAAAATATATCCCCATAATGATTAGGGTTATTAGCTTGACATTAGAGTTCACCTCATATGAAAGACATTCCTTAGACCATTTGACCAGCCCAATGTAATCTCTGGAAATTGTACTTAGCTGTAAATTGAACATAAAATATGATAGTATAATTGTTCAGTTTGATTTATTATGATAGACCTTGCATCTATAAGAAATGTTTCCAACTATATGTAACAAAATGACAATGGCAGGCTGGGTGTAGTCGCTCAGGCCTTTTATCCCAGCACTTTGGGAGGCCGAGTCAGGTTGATTGCTTGAGTTCAGGAGTTTGAGAACAGCCTGGGCAACATAGTGAAACTATATTTCTACAAAAATAGAAAAAAAAATAGCTGGGGATGGTGTCATGTGCCTGTGGTCCCAGGTACTCAGGAGACTGAGGTGAGAAGATTTCTTGAACCCAGGAGGCAGAGGTTGCAGTGAGCCAAGAGAGCCCCACTGCACTCCAGCCTGGGAGACAGAGCAAAGCATGTCTCAAAATTAAATAAATAAATAAATAAATAAATAAATAAATAAATAAATAAAATGACAGTAGTGTCAATGAACTATATATCTAATTAATTCTTGCAGGATATATTGAGGTGGATAATTTCTGGTTTGGTAGTAGTTTTATGATATCATCAATAATCCAGATTCTGTCTCTTATTCGATGCCACTAAACATTTCTTTTTCTTTTCCTCATTTCACACATGTAACCTCATGTTTGAAAGACGGGTATCATAGTTCCAGGTTTCATTTCCATTTTCAAAGGAGTAAAAATCGCAAAAAATTGTACCAGCAGCTCCTCTCTTCTTTTCTTATGTCAATGAAGGAAACTTGTTCACAAGATTATAAGATGTCTTCCCCGTTTTACCACACTGAATTTGAAATAGGACCACCTATAGCTATACAGGTGACAGCAAATTCAAATTTCTATCATTTATGTTATCTACTAGAAGGCAGTAAAGCTAAATTCGGGTAGAGATGTCTGCTGACATACTGTGTCTGCAATAGTACCTTATGTATTGCGTTGCTTCTGTAAAGAGGTTAGTAGTGTTTTTAAGTTCTAAAGGCATTTATCGTATAAGTCATCCTGAACCAATCAATCAATCAACTACTGTTGGACATTTATGCTGTTACAAATTTTATTACAAAACTTCTGACCATCCTTTCTTATTTCTTAGTGTAAGTTTTGATTAGATTTTTAGGGACAAAGGGTATGATTAAATGTATAAAAAATACTTGTTGAAAATTTATTCCTCAGAAATAGTCCATTATCAACCATACCCTCATGATCAGTAGAAATAATATTATTAATACAAACAGAAAAATTATGATAGCTACTATGTCATATTATATTTAAATATTGTCTCTATAATTTATTTAAGCCTCAAAAAGCTGCTTTCTCAAGTAATTTATATAAATTATTCTATCCTCATTTTTTCAGCATGTATGTTTGCCTCGAAATTTGGCTCAAATCTCTTGTCCTTAAAGACTGATATGTGAATGAATCATCTAATTAAATTGTAGTTGCTTTGGTGGGAGATTACTTCCTCTGTCCCCTATCTTACTAAGTTAGATGAGATGCTCCCAAAGAGTCTCTTTTTTTCTTTAAAATTAGGAATGGCTACTGGATATGCATCTACATTTCATTTCCCATTTGGATACTGATTAGGTAATAGGCTTGCTTCCCTGTGTTTATTTATCAGAGCCTTGGGAAACATTTGAAAAAGATATTAGGAGGGGAAAAAGCATAACAGTGTAACTGCTTATATTTTGATTTGTCAGAGATGAGTTAGGAATCCATGGACAAAGCAGACACAAAGAGAAAGTGAGCATAAACTGTTTTACCACTCTGCATTTTATCACGAGGGAAGAAGGTGAAAAACTGGACAATGTCAAACCACAGTTAAAAATATAATTTTACAGAACTGTGCATGGAAGAGATACCATAGAATCTACAAAGAATTCACAAGTGGGCCCCGTAAGGAACCAACATTTAAATTTCTACCAGATACACAGTATTGACAGCCAATCAGAAACAGCCAGAAAAACAAGAATGGACTCTTTACATGACTTTTTAGTGGCCAGCATAAAAAGATTTAATAGAGAATGGAAAACCCATTTACTAAAGAAAGCTTACAGTTTCAGTTTTAACTGGATACATATGAAATTTGATCTAGACCTATGTTTCTCAACATTTAATGTGGATATAAACTCACTTGAGCATCTTGCTTAGAATGTAGATTCTGATGTATTAGTTTGGGGGGGGGTCCTAAAATTTTGCATTTTTGTTAAGCACACTAGTGATGTGATTATTAATAATCGATGGGCCAAACACATTTCCAGTGTCAAGAATTTTTTAAAAAGTTAAATATGAAGCATAAGCAAAAGCTGTTAAATGAAAATAAAAGGCCTCATTTAAAAAAGGGAGGGCATATAAGCTTGAAAAAATAAATCTTCAAAATCTGATGTAAGGCTAGGAAAAAGAAAGGTTGAATCTCAGGAATTAACAAAAACAAAAAAGAGAGTCCATCCAGGAGGCTGAATATCTGAGCAGTAGAACTTACAGTAATATGTTTTGTAGGAATCATAGACAAAACAAAAAACAAAAAACAAAAATCTCAAACTGAGTATCAAGAGTATATACAGTGAACCAGGCAATAAAAGAATAATCATCTAGGCTGGGCGCGGTGGCTCATGTCTGTAATCCCAGCACTCTGGGAGGCCAAGGAGGACGGATCATAAGGTCAAGAGATTGAGACCATCCTGGCTAATACAATGAAACCCCTTCTCTACTAAAAAAATATAGAAAAATTAGCCAGGCATGGTGGCAGGCGCCTGTAGTCCCAGCTACTCAGGAGGCTGAGGCAGGAGAATGGCGTGAACCCGGGAGACGGAGCTTGCAGTGAGCCGAGATCGCACCACTCCAGCCTGGGCCACAGAGCTAGACGCCTTCTCAAAAAAAAAAAAAAAAAAAAAAAAAAAAAGAAAAAAAAAAAGAATAATGATCTAAAGAATGTTTTAAAATATTGAGAAAAAAATTCATATTCATAACAACCAACTAACTAAACAAGTAGTTTATATAAAAAGAAGATTTAGAGTTTAAGAGAAGCAAAGCCACGAGATAAATGTATGAGTAAACTACAGTATTTCCTTTTTTTTTTTTGAGACGGAGTCTCGCTCTGTCGCCCAGGCTGGAGTGCAGTGGCCGGATCTCAGCTCACTGCAAGCTCTGCCTCCCGGGTTTACGCCATTCTCCTGCCTCAGCCTCCCGAGTAGCTGGGACTACAGGCACCCGCCACCACGCCTGGCTAGTTTTTTGTATTTTTTAGTAGAGACGGGGTTTCACGGTGTTAGCCAGGATGGTCTCGATCTCCTGACCTCGTGATCCGCCCGTCTCGGCCTCCCAAAATGCTGGGATTACAGGCTTGAGCCACCGCGCCTGGCCAAAACTACAGTATTTCCTAAACAATTATGGCAACAACTGGGAAAGTGGAGGTCTGAAGGTGGAGGCTAATTAGAGACTGGAGTCATTTAATCAGTTTACCAAAAGTATCTACCTGTGTGGGCAAGTTAGGGCTTTCATGAGAATTTGAGAACCCAAGCACATCCAGCCCCTGAGGTGTGGGTAAGGAGCAGATGTGACTGTCAAGAATCCTGGGAAAGTGTTGCCTTTGTGTAACTATCACTTCTGTGGTCTACATACAAGTGTCTAGTTGTGAAACTGAGTCTATTTTGGATACTAAGCATAGCAGCTGTTAAGATGAGATATGCATGATGTGGAAGAATGAGGAGGAGGTAGTAACCTCTAGGAACCTCTGAATGTATTGACCACTTGTCTTAGCTTTGAGAGTAATGACCATCGATTCGCTTTAATCTTCTAATATTGTACAGTTCCTCTTTTGGCAACTCTATACTGTAATCATACAGAAAAGGGAAATTTGGGGGAAATATTTTCCATTTTAACTAAGTGTACAATAACTTAGTAGAAAGGAATTCTTTAGCACTAATAATCAACATATGCTGATTTTCAAACTGGTCTAAAAACAACTAAGAATGTTGACTTACATCTGTGTAGAAGACAATAGTGTCTTCTTGAGAAAACAATTTTGAGTCAATTTCTCTAGATCTCATTTTGTCTTGAAGGATCAGAGCCAGGAAAGCCTTGACAGAGTCATATTATTGGATTTCTCCTCCTTCATCTTATCTTATTCTCACTCGTATAACAGAGTATCTGAAGAAACCCAAGAGCATGTCTTCTTGTCAGTATACTCATTCCAAATGCACTAACCAAACCATTTCTAAAATAAGACAAGACTACAGCATTTTATTGACTTATTACATGTATTCCACAAAATTTTGGAAATGTTTTGGAGATAGAATTCAACTGATTGTGTTTGGCATAATGACTATTTTATGCAGAAAAGATAAAATATGGCCATATTTTAAGAAAATTGTCCTGGATTCACCTACAATACCTGTAATGACTGCAGAGATAATAGAGTGACTAGTATCTGAAGAGTGTTAAAAATAATTCAAGCGAGTACATTATATAGAAAATCAAGGAAGTCATTTGTAGCCTGACTGTAAGCATAGAGTTTCTGAGTGTCTTAGTCTGTATTGAAAGATTAGTTGTGTGGAGATGTAATATTTTATATTCTTGTTAAATACATGACACTGCAAATCCAGTTAACTAAAAAACCCCATGTAAGGCTGGGCACAGTGGCACACTCCTGTAATCCCAGCACTTTGGGAGGCCTAGGTGGGCGGATCACTTGAGGTCAGGAGTTCCAGACCAGTGGCCAACATGGTGAAACCTCATCTCTACCAAAAAAAAAAAAAAAAAGAAAAAAAAAAAAATTAGCCAGGCATGGTGGCACACGCCTGAAATCTCAGCTACTCCGGAGGGTGAGACAGAAGAACAGCTCCACCACACTCCAGCCTGGGCAACAGAGTGAAACTCAGACTAAACAAAACAAAACAAAACAAAAACAAAAAACAAAAAATAAACAAACAAAAAGCTCCATATGATTATGGCAAAGGTTTATTACTTGTATCTTTGTATTCTTTATAATGACCATTATGTTACTCACTTCGGACATGAAATACTTCAGTAAGTTTTTTATCACTGAGATCTAATGAACATTTTTAAAATTAATTTTCAAGTTTTTTCATCAAGATAATCTTATGAATAAAATTTTACATTGTTGACTTAAATGCAGTGAAAACACATATCTTTAAATAGCAATTAGTATACTGTAAATATAAAAACATATAGACTTACACAACCCAAAGTCATTCATACTTTTGAAAACTTGATATAAGGTAGATGATTTAAAATAATAAATTCACATATTGAGTGGATATATATATATATATATATATATATATATAATATATCTGTATTTAATAAGATCTAAAGTAGTTAATCTATATTGAAATTTGGGAATATTTTATTTTTTTATTTATAAAAATTATTCTTTCCATACAATAAATTAATACCTACATAAATCACAGTACAGTATAAGTATGGCAGGTACAGAATTTAAAAATATTGTTGGATAGATAATGCACAACATTCCATTACTAACTTATATTCATAAATTGTTTTAAAAAGTCACATTTATATGCATACTCTCATTTTGCATATTTGACAGCCTTATGATGTAGTCATTAATATAACCATTTTCCAGTGAGAAAGATAGTAGTTACATAGTTTTCTCAAGTTGAAATTAAATTTAATTTTAATTCCTCAGATTTGTTTTCTCCTTCTTTTTAAAATAACAAGTCTCAGGAGTAAAAAAAGATTGTGGAAATTTTGAAGTGAGTGCTCACTTGTGCCCCAGGGAAATTAAGAAAGGCTTCAGAGAGGGTGAAATGGAAATGAACATTGAGGGAAATACAGGAAATTTAGCTAAGAGAAGACATTGTGAGAAGTAAATTTTATTATCAAAATCTATGTGCAAAGGAGAATGAGTAGGAAATTTACCTGGACAAAGAAATAATAAATCAGGGTAGAAGGGTACTATGATGAAAGAAAGAAATAATATAACACAGTGGAAGAAGGCTCTGGGTGCAAACTAGAAAAATTATCTTGTGATACTTTGTGTTTTTTTGTGACTTTAAAATATTTAATTTTACGGCAATAAGATGACTTTATTGTTATAAAGAAGAAATTTTTTGCTACCAATTCAAACATGAAAGAAAATTACATTTATACACGTCACGTGTAAAAGCTCAACTCTTTTACACATGGCATGTGTAACGAATAACTCAACTCTTTCTGCAGACACTGTGATAGAACAATTATGAAAGTGTCCAAAAGGCTGAGTGACCCTCCTGAAGGAAAAATAAATTTTATTGCAACAGAAAAAGAATATGTATTAATATTTCAAATAATGTTGAGAAAACATTATATAGAAAGTAGATTAAAATAATAAAATTTGGCATAATTGATGGACTGTATAGAAATGATACATTAATTTTCTAATTTAAATGGCATGGTTTGACGTTTGTCACATGATGACAAAAATGAGTCTTTTAATACAGTAAGTCTAGACTTTTTGAAGTCTTGTTGTAAATGGATAACTTGCTAATTCCTTAGGTACATCATGATTTATGTAAAAGTCCTTGACACATCTTGTGTGTGGTTTATCCATGATCCATTACATACTTAGTAAAAGAGCAGAAAGTCATGTCAACAGACATGGTTGAGTAAAAATCTCCTAAAATCCTCTCTTCCATTAAGTCATTTAGAATACTACTAAACATTGCCAAAGTCAACTTTTAAAACTCTGAAATTTGCTAAGATCTTGTAGCAATCTAAGAAGCATTTAGTCAAAAAAAGTAACTGAATCTCAATAAAATATAGTGAGTATTTTTACATTTTAACTTACCATATTTCCATTACAAATGCTTTCGCTCCATTGTAGTTTTAAAGCCCAACAATCCAATGGGTATTGTGGCTTATGCCTGTAATACAAACACCTTGGAAGGCAGAGTCAGGTGGATCATTTGAGCCCGGAGTTCAAGACTAGCCTGGGCAACTTAGGAAGACCCTGTCTCTACAAAAAATAAATAATAACAACAGTAACTAGCCAGGCATGGTGGCACTAGTCTGAGTTACTCAGGAGGCTGATATGGGAGGATCACTTCAACCCAGGAGGTAAAGTCTGCAGTGAGCCATGAATGCACCACTGCCCTCCAGATTGGGCAACAGAGTAAGACTCAATCTAAAAAACAAACAAAACAAAACAACCCCCTTCCAAAACCAACAATCTAACAGCCACGGTAGTCATGTAAATCAGTAGCCTATCAGCTCATAGCAGGAGTAGAATAGATTTAGATTTGTCCAAAAGCCCCATTCCCAGGAAATTATTATTATGACCTCTAGAGCAGTTCCCTTGAAACTCTCATTGTTTTTATTTGACCTGGTGCAGAGCTTGCGAACTGCGAACAATTTTTTCCAAGGGTATATTTCAGAAATGATTGGTGGTAATTGCTAAAGTTGCAGCTACCTGAGGCAGTGATACCAGGTAGAAAAAACATAAAGATGGCTAAAAACCTGAAAAGTAAAACCTGAGGATTCACATGTCCATAGAGAGCTTTAAATAACATCAATGTATTTCTGGCAATCTAGAAAGACACAAACATATCCAGGACTGTGGGCAAACCCAGGAAATACATGAGAAGTCCCTACTTTCTTGCAACTGGCTCACCTTGAGATACATCACAAGCAAGCAATGAAGTCATAATCGTAAGTTGCCTATTGGAGCATTTGAAGATATGATTCAACATGTAAAGGAAGCCCATTTTCAAAGGCTGGGCAACTCAATAGTTTCAGGTATTTAAGGAAATCGCTAATCATCAGTGAGAACTAGCTAATAAGCAGAGCTTTGATGATTATACATGTCATAGTACAGACTTTACAGAATTCATTCGGGAAAATCAATATACAAATAACAAACAGCAATAGCAAAAAACAGCAGCAACAACACAGAACACTGGAATGTGGCTTCTAGAGTTGTCATCTATGCTACGTGTCCCTAAATCAGCAAAGGAAATTATGAGAATGGTGTTTTGCCAAATAAAGAATATCAATACAAAGGTAGAAATTATTAAAAACATAACAAATATAAATTCTGGAATTGCAAAGTACAGTAACTGAAACAAAAATTTACTGGAGAGGCTCAACACCAAACTTAATCTGGAAGAAGAACTGGTGAATAAAAAAAGGATTAATTAACATTATCCAATCTGAGAAACAGAAAGACAAAGAATAAAGTAAATTAAGAGCATCGGGACATGTGGGACGAACAAGTGGCTCAATATTTGCGCAATGAAATTTCAAGGAGAGAAGATAGAGAAAGAAATATAAAAAATAAATGAAAAAATAGTTACCAAAATGTTCTCAAATTTGATGAAAGCTGTTAATTTACACATCTGGGAAACTCAACAAACTTTAAGTGGTATAAACTCAATGAGATACACTCATAGGCACATCATTATCAAACTGTCAAAAGTTGAATACAAAGAAAGGATCTTTAATATTCTGAGAGAAGTAACTCATAACACACAGTATTATACTATATAATACTGAAAAACAATTAGATCTAACAGGCTTCTGTTTAACACTCTTTTTCTACAGCAGCAAAATGTATATTCTTCATAAGTGCACATGGAACATTTTATGGGGCTGATCATATATGAGGCCATTAAACAAATCTCAATAATTTTGAAAGAATTTAATCATATAATAAGATTGCAAACCTAATAAAATTACAAATTAACTACAGTAGGAAAATCACAATAACAGGAGAATTTAACAAAACATTTCTAAGTAATTAATTGGTCTAAGAATAAATCAAAAAAAAATTAGAAAATATTTTGAGGTCAGTTAAATTGAAAATATAACGTTCCCAAACTCGTGGGATGTGGTTTAGGTTAACACTTAGGAGGGTATCTAGAGCTGTGAAGTCCTATATTAAAAAAGAAAAAAATATTTCTAATAGCTAAAGTTTCCAACTTAAGAAACTAGAAAATAAATAACAAACTATACTCAAAGCAAGGAAAAAAATAGTGAAATTAAAAGTCAAATAAATGAAATAGAAAATAGAAAAACGAGAGAGAATCAACAAAACCAAAAGTTTGTTATTTGAAATAATCAGCAAAAATTGATAATGGTTTAGCTAGAATGACAAAGCAAAAAGAAAAAAAAAAAAAAACTGAATTAATAAAACCGGGACTGAAAGAGGGGATAAAACTAACAAATTTAAAGAAATAAAAAAAATATATAAGATATTATTAGAAACAAATGCATGGCAACAAATCAGATATCATGAGCAAAATGAACCTATTTCTAAAAGGTATGGAAACTGACTCAAGAGCAAAACAAAAAATATATGAATAGACCTATAAGAAGCCGAAAGATTAAGTTAGAAATTTAGAAACTTCTTTCATCCTCACATACACACACACAGAAAGCCCAGATCCAGATAGCTAAACTGGTGTATCTAACAAACAAAAATTCATAAAAAGCCTTATTACTAATCTTTCACAGACTTTTTCAAACACTAGGAGAAGACAATACTTCCCAATCCATTATTTGATGCAGTAAAATCCTAAGAACTAAAAACAAAGACTTTCATAGGAATAGAACACTATGGGCCAAGGTCCCTTACAGATATAGACACAAAAACTTTCAACAAAATGTTAGCAAATTAAATCTAGCAACATATGAAACGAATTATATACTATGACTTAGTGGATTTTTGTCACTATTGCAAAATTAGTATATTAGTTTTCTACTGCTGCTGTAGACAATTACCAGAAACTTTGTGGTCTAAAACACAAATTTTTGTCTTAGATTTGTGTAGGTCAGATTTTATCTTAGATTTGTTTAGGTTTAACCCAGATAGGTCCCACTGGGTTAAAATAAAGGTGTTAGCAGATCTACATTCCCTTCCGAAGGCTGTAAGGGAGAATCCTTTTCACAGTATCTTCTCAGGGGGTTCATTCATTCGTTCATTTATTCTAGTAATATTTATTTAGTTAGTATACATGCCAACTACTACTCTGGGATCTTTGGTACTGGAGGCAACTAAGGAAACAAGCAACTTCTCTTATGGGTACTGGTTGAAGGATTTAGACAATAAACAGGAAACTTAATAATAAGTTGCTAATTTTTTGTTGTTGTTGAGAGCTAGACACTGCAATGACCAATAATGCAGAGCAGGATAAATGAAAGTTGGGGTGTGAAGCAGTTTTAAATTTTAAAATTAAGTTGTACTTTTTAAAATTGTGGACAGCTTTATTGGGAAAGTGACATTTTAACAAAGATTAACAAAGCAGTCAAGAAACTCTGTCATAAGGTTGTCTGGGAGATGAGAATTCTGCACAGAGAAGATTGCCAGTTTCCAAGGCTCTAAGGTAGAAAGATATTCAGTAAATTTAATCAACAGCCCAGTAAAGAATAAGCAACAACAAGAGAGAAGGAGAAGAGTTGAAGAGAAGTAACAGGGCAGAGCGGTAATAGGGCTTATAATTTTATTTGAACAGTTTTGACTTTTTCTCTAAGTGACATAGAAAGTCGTTGAAGGCTTATGAGCAGAGAATTGGTGTAATCCGACTTAATCTGTCAGTAGAATTACTCTGAGTACTGTTTTGGGAATAGTCTAAAATAGCAATAGCTCTTCCTGACCCCATTCCCCTTGTATTCAATCTATCTTTCACATTTTCTACTAGAAAGGCTTTATAAAACATAAAGTGCATAATGCTATTCTCTAGTGCAAAACTCTTTGGTGGGTATTCATTGAAATAAAATAGCTGTGCCCTATAGTGTTCTGTGTTATCCAGTCCCTGCTTCCCCCTTTAGCCTCATCTAGTGTCACTCATCCCACTTGTCACCGAGCTCCCACTATATTGATATTTCCTTTTCAGGAAATTCAGCTATTTCAGACAGATATTTTATACAGATTTCTTTTATTCTGCCTGAGAGCAATTCTGTACACTCTGTTGCAGATTAAATCTTACATGTTCTTAAAGTCTCAGCTTGAATGTCACACACTCAGGAAGGCTTTCTCTGAACACTAAATTGAGTTAGGTTTCCTGATATCATTGTTCAATGTAGTCAGTCTTCCCTCTTGCACTGTGAGTTCAATGGTAATAGGGATTATGTTCCACTTTGTTTCTCTTACAGTAGTTGGACCTACAAATAAGTTACCTTCTCTATCCACAGAAAGTATGTCAACTCAGTTGCATGTCACACTTTCTAGTTATATGAATTATAGCATAACATTGATAAAGAATGAATATATTTTAGCAAAGCTAATCTAAGTGACTATTAGAGCTGTCATTCAACTTTTCTGACTAAAAAATTTGGTTCATTTCTCATTATCATGTGATATGTTTTTGTAATGAGTACTTGGATTTTACATAAAACATGCATTTTAAAGTGAGAATGCATGATGAATATCAAAGTAACACATTAAGGTTCTCATGTAACATATATTGCTTTTTTTAGTTTCTTTCTTTTTCTTTATTATACTTTAAGTTCTAGGGTACATGTGCACAACGTGCAGGTTTGTTTCGTATATATAAATGTGCCATGTTGGTGTGCTGCACCCATTAACTCATCATTTACATTAGGTATATCTCCTAATGCTATCCCTTCCCCCTACCTTCTCCCCACAATAGGACCTGGTGTGTGATGCTCCCTTTCCTGTGTCCAAGTGATCTCCTTGTTCAATTCCCACTTATGACTGAGAACATGCGGTATTTGGTTTTCTGTTCTTGCCATAGTTTGCTGAGAATGATGATTTCCAGCTGCATCCATGTCCCTACAAAGGACACAAACTCATCCTTTTTTATGGCTACATGATATTCCATGGTGTATATGTGCCACATTTTCTTAATCCAGTCTGTCACTGATGGACATTTGGGTTGATTCCAAGTCTTTGCTATTGTGAATAGTGCCACAATAAACATACGTGTGCATGTGTCTTTATAGCAGCATGATTTATGATCCTTTGAGTATATACCCAGTAATGGGATGGCTGGGTCAAACGGTATTTCTAGTTTTAAATCCCTGAGGAATCACCACACTGTATTCCACAATAGTTGAACTAGTTTACAGTCCCACCAACAGAGTAAAAGTGTTCCTATTTCTCCACATCCTCTCCAGCACCTGTTGATTCCTGATTTTTTAATGATTGACATTCTAACTGGTGTGAGATGATATCTCATTGTGGTTTTGATTTGCATTTCTTTGATGGCGAGTGATGATGAGCATTTTTTCATGTGTCTGTTGGCTGTATGAATGTCTTCTTTTGAGAAGTGTCTGTTCATATCCTTCACCCACTTTTTCATGGGGTTATTTGGTTTTTTCTTGTAAATTTGATTGAGTTCCTTATAGGTTCTGGATATTAACACTTTGTCAGACGAGTAGATTGCAAAAATTTTCTCCTTTTCTGTAGGTTGTCTGTTCACTCTGATGGTAGTTTCTTTTGTTGTGCAGAAGCTCTTTAGTTTAATTAAATCCCATTCATCAATGTTGGCTTTTGTTGCTGTTGTTTTTGGTGTTTTAGACATGAAGTCCTTGACCATGCCTATGTCCTGAATGGTATTACCTAGGTTTTCTTCTAGGGTTTTTATGGTTTTAGGTCTAACATTTAAGTCTCTAATCCTAATCCATATTGAATTAATTTTCGCATAAGGAATAAGGAAAGGATCCAATTTCAGCTTTCTACTTATGGCTAGCCAATTATTCCAGCACCATTTATTAAATAGGGAATCCTTTCCCCATTTCTTCTTTTTGTCAGGTTTGTCAAAGATCAGATGGCTGTAGATGTGTGGTATTATTTCTGTGGAGACTGTCTTGTTCCATTGGTCTGTATCTCTGTTTTGGTACCAGTACCATGCTGTTTTGGTTACTGTAACCTTGTAGTATAGTTTGAAGTCAGGTAACATGATGCCTCCAGCTTTGTTCTTTTAGCTTAGGATTGTCTTGGCAATGAGGGGTCTTTTTTGGTTTCATATGAACTTTAAAGCAGTTTTTTTTTCCAATTCTGTGAAGAAACTCATTGGTAGCTTAATGGGGATGGCATTGAATCTATAAATTACCTTGGGCAGCATGGTCATTTTCACAATATTGATTCTTCCTATCCATGAGCATGGTATGTTCTTCCATTTGTTTGTGTCCTCTTTCATTTCACTGAGCAGTAGTTTGTAGTTCTCCTTGAAGAGGTCCTTTACATCCCTTGTAAGTTGGATTCCTAGGCATTGTATTCTCTTTGAAGCTGTTGTGAATGGGAGTTCACTCATGATTTGTCTCTCTGTTTGTCTGTTACTGGTGTATAAGAATGCTTGTGATTTTTGCACATTAATACTGTAACCTGAGACTTTGCTGAAGTTGCTTATCAGCTTAAGGAGACTTAGGGCTGAGATGATGGGGTTTTCTAAATATACAATCATATCATCTGCAAACAGGGACAGTTTGACTTTCTCTTTTCCTAACTGAATACCCTTTATTTCTTTCCCTTATGTGATTGCCCTAGACAGAATGTCTAACACTATGTTGAATAGGAGTGGTGAGAGAGGGCATCCCTGTCTTGTGCCACTTTTCAAAGGGAATGCTTCCAGTTTTTGCCCATTCAGTGTGATATTGGCTGGGGGTTTGTGATAAATAGCTCTTATTATTTTGAGATACATTCCATCAATACCAAATTTATTGAGAGTTTTTAGCATGAAGGACTGTTGAATTATGTTGAAAGCCTTTTCTGCATCTATTGAAATAATCATGTGGTTTTTGTCTTTGGTTCTGTTTATATGCTGGATTACGTTTATTGATTTGCATATGTTGAACCAGTCTTGCATCCCACGGATGAAGCCCACTTGATCATGGTGGATAAGCTTTTAGATGTGATGCTGGACTCGGTTTGCCAGTATTTTGTTGAGGATTTTTGGATATATGTTCAACAGGGATATTGGTCTAAAATTCTCTCTTTTTTTTTTTTGTTGTATCTCTGTCAGGCGTTGGTATCAGGATGATTTTGGGCTCATAAAATGAGTTAGGGAGGACTCTCTCTTTTTCTATTGATTGGGACAGTGTCAGAAGGAATGGTACCAACTCCTCCTTGTACCTCTGAAAGAATTCAGCTGTGAATCTGTCTGGTCCTGGACTTTTTTGGTTGGTAGGCTATTAATTATTGCCTCAATTTCAGAGCCTGCTATTGGTCTATTCAGGGATTCAACTTCTTCCTGATTTAGTCTTGGGAGAGTGTAAGTGTCCAGGAAATTATCCATTTTTCTAGGTTTTCTAGTTTACTTGCATAGAGGTGTTTATAGTATTCTCTGATGGTAGTTTGTATTTCTGTGGGGTTGGTAGTGATATCTCCTTTACCATTATTTCTTGTGTCTATTTGATTCTTCTCTTTTATTCTTTAATAGTCTTGTTGCAGTCTATCAGTTTTGTTGATCTTTTCAAAAAACCAGCTCCTGGATTCATTGATTTTTTTTTTTTGGGGGGGGGGGGGGTTGTGTCTCTATCTCCTTCAGTTCTGCTCTGATCTTAGTTATTTCTTGCCTTCTGCTAGCTTTTGAATGTGTTTGCTCTTGCTTCTCTAGTTCTTTTAATTGTGATGTTAGGGTGGCGATTTTAGATTTTTTCTGTTTTCTCTTGTGGGAATTTAGTGCTATAAATTTCCCTCTACACCTTGCTTTAAATGTGTCCCAGAGATTATGGTATGTTGTATCTTTGTTCTCATTGGTTTCAAAGAACATCTTTATTTCTGCCTTCATTTCATTATGTACCCGGTAGTCATTCAGGAGCCGGTTGTTCAGTTTCCATGTAGTTGAGCAGTTTTGATTGAGTTTCTTAGTCCTGAGTTCTAGTTTGATTGCACTGTGGTCTGAGAGACAGTTTGTTATAATTTCTGTTCTTTTACATATGCTGAAGTGTGCTTTACTTCCAACTATGTGGTCAGTTTTGGAAGAAGTGTGATGTGGTGCTGAGAAGAATGTATATTCTGTTGATTTGGGGTGAAGAGTTCTGTAGATGTCTATTAGGTCTGCTTGATGCAGAGATGAGTTCAATTCCTGGATATCCTTGTTAACTTTCTGCCTCGTTGATCTGTCTAATGTTGACAGTGGGGTGTTGAAGTCTCCCATTATTATTGTGTAGGAGTCTAAGTCTCTTTGTAAGTCTCTAAGGACTTGCTTTATGAATCTGGGTGCTTCTGTATTGGGTGCATGTATATTTAGAATAGTTAGCTCTTCCTGATGAATTGATCCCTTTACCATTATGTAATGGCCTTCTTTGTCTCTTTTGGTCTTTCATGGTTTAAAGTCTGTTTTATCAGAGACTAGGATTGCAAACCCTGCTTTTTTTTGTTCTCCATTTGCTTGGTAGATCTTCCTCCATCCCTTTATTTTGAGTCTATGTGTGTCTCTGCATGTAAGATGGGTCTGACTCTTTATCCAGTTTGCCAGTCTGTGTCTTTTAATTGGACCATTTAGTTCATTTACATTCAAGGTTAATATTATTATGTGTGAACTTGATACTGTCATTATGATATTAGCTGATTATTTTGCTCTCTAGTTGATGCAGTCTCTTCCTAGCATTGATGGACTTTACATTTTAACATGTTTTTGCAATGTTTGGTATCTGTTGTTCCTTTCCATGTTTAGTGCTTCCTTCAGGATCTCTTGTGGGACAGGACTGGTCCTGCCAAATCTCTAAGCATTTGCTTGTCTGTAAAGGATTTTATTTCTCCTTCACTTATGAAACTTAGTTTAGCTGGATATGAAATTCTGGGTTGAAAATTGTTTTCTTGAAAAATGTTGAATATTGGCCCCCACTCTCTTCTGACTTTTAGAATTTCTGCCGAGGGATCTGCTGTTAGTCTGATGGGCTTCCCTTTGTGGGTAACTGGACCTTTCTCTCTGGCTGCCCTTAACAGTTTTTCCTTCATTTCAACTTTGGTGACTCTGACAATTATGTGTCTTGGAGTTGCTCTTCTCGAGGATTATCTTTGTGGCATTCTCTGTATTTCCTGAATTTGAATGTTGGCCTGCCCTACTAGTTGGGGAAGTTCTCCTGGATGATATCCTGCAGAGTGTTTTCCAACTCGGTTCCATTTCCCCCGTCACTTTCAGGCACACCAATCAGACATAGATTTGGTCTTTTCACATAATCCCATACTTCTTGGAGGCTTTGTTCATTTCTTTTGACTCTTTTTTCTCCGCACTTCTCGCTTCATTTCATTCATTTGATCTTCAATCGCTGATTCTCTTTCTTTCAGTTGATCGAGTAGGTTACTGAAGCTTGTGCATTTGTCATGTAGTTCTCATGTTATGGTTTTCATCTCTATCAATTCTTTTAAGGTATTCTCTGCATTGATTATTCTAGTTATCCGTTCATCCATTCTTTTTTCAAGGTTTTAATTTCTTTGCACTGGTTACGTGGTTCCTCCTTTAGGTCTGAGAAGTTTGATTGACTGAAGCCTTCTTTTCTCAACTCGTCAAAGTCATTCTCCATCCAGCTTTGTTCCATTGCTGGCAATGAGCTACATTCCTTTGTAGGGGCAGATCCGCTCTTATTTTTTGAATTTCCAGATTTTCTGCACTGCTTTTTCCCCATCTTTGTGGTTTTATCTGCGTTTAGTCTTTGGTGATGCTTCAGCTCTCACTGGTCGGACTGCACCAGCCGACCAGCATCGATTGTCTGGCACTCCCCAGTGAGATGAACCAGGTACCTCAATTGAAAATGCAGAAATCTTCTGTCTTCTGGGTCTCTCACACTGGGAGCTGGAGGCTGGAGCTGTTCCTATTTGGTCTACTTGGGTGTGCCTAGTTTCTTTCTTTAGTAGACTTTATCTTGTGGAACTATGTCTCGCTTTTTAATAGCATTTTATTCTACATTGGTATGGTGATTACCATGACTTTCCCTCATAACGCCCAATATTAAGCAAAACTTGCCATACTATTATGGGGTCATTTTATTTCTCTTTTCATAAATTTGTCAAGAAAGCAAGCTAAGTAGCATGGAAGAGCATTCCTTTCCATTTTACAGATATAACTGAAAAATAACTGCATCTCACAAATGATAGAAAAGATGAATAGCAATAAAACCAATTTTTACATTATAGATAAGATTTATTTAATATAAATGGCCAAGATGTGGCAGATACTCATGCATTTATCTTGAAAGTAATTTTATATCAATGTGGAGTGTATTTTAGAAAAGTGTGCAGGCATTGGAAAGTATGTTGAATGCCTATGTTCTCTTTTGACGAAGATTTTTAAAAGGATTACTCTAAATAATTTTTAAATCAATAAGTAATTACGTTTTTTTTTTCCAATCAAGTAAATATTGACTTAGAGGAAGATATATACCTTTTCTCTATTTCTGGGAAATAATGCTTTGATTGCTGTTTGTCATTTCATGTTAAACAAATTCATATATTTGTTAAAAGAAGTGACACTAAATGCTTAAAGATATACCCATTGATTTTACATTGCTTTGTTGGGACTTATAGCAGGATATTCTGGCTTTCTTTTTACTACTTGGTCTTTGCATATCAGTTTGTAGGAGATATAATCAGACAATATATTAGTGTGCGTTTTGAGGCATTAATACCAGAGCCTGAAAGCATTATCTCTAATGTTTATATCACCATAAAATTGGTTTATAGTGATACAATTAGTAATGTTAAACCTAGATATTATAAGAAGTAGTACTGATTGTTCCACAGTAAATCTCACTTTATAGTGACATAAATGAACAATATTTGTGCCATCATGGTTTATGGTATCAAGTAATCTCACGGGAACAAATAACAGTTATCCTGAATACTCTAATCTCACAGTTAAACTTTCCATTCATGTTACATTTTAAATCAATATTACTGGGATTCACATTCTCTTTTGATTACTTAAAGTTCTGAAGGTTTTTTTTTTTAGCAAAAATATCGCAGACTTTGAAATATTTTGTGTCATTAAAATATTTTAAATATTATTTTTTCTTCTGAATGCTATTTGGATATTTTATATTCTCATTAGGATATGAAAGAAGAGCATTTGCATTTTACTTTTTTTTTTTTTTGCATAAGTCATTTTGTGATGATAGTATAACCTGTATTTTAAGCAAGTTTTATCAAATGTAAGTTTTCTTTGAATACATAGTATATTCATGCCGGTAATATTCAAAATCCTGGATGTTTAATTAAATTATTGTAAATCGATTTGTGTTTACAATACCATAACTACATTAGTCCATTCTCGCTCTGCTGTAAATAACTGCCTGAAACTGGGTAATTTATAGAGGAAAAAGGTTTAATTGACTCACAGTTCTACATGGCTTAGGAGGCCTCAGAAAACTTACAATCATGGCAGAAGGGTAAGCAAACAGGTCCTTCTTCACATGATGGCAGAAAGGAGAAGTGTAGACTGAAAGGGTTGTGGGAGAACCTCTTATAAAAGCCATCAGATCTCAGGAGAACTTACTCACTGTCACGAGAACAGCATGGAGGTAACATCCCTTATGATTTAATGATCTCCCACCTAGTGCCTCCCACAACACGTGGGGATAATGGAAACTACTATTCAACATGAGATTTGGGTGGGGTAACAGCCAAATCATATCATTTCACATGTGCCACCCCCCCAAATCTCATGTCCTCACATTTCAAAACATAATCATGCCTTCCCAACATTCCCCCAAAGTCTTTACTCATTTCAGCATTAACTCAAAAGTCCACAGTCCAAATTCTCATCTGAGACAAGGCAAGTTCCTTCCTCCTATGAACCTGTAAAATCAAAAACATGTTATTTACTTTCTAGATACAATAGGTGTACAAGCGTTAGGCAAATTTACCCATTTCAAATGAGAGACACTTGCCAAAACAAAGGGGATAATTCAAAATCCAATAGGTCAGTCATTAAACCTTAAAGTTACAAAATGATCTCCCTTGACTCAGTGTTTCACATCCAGGTCATGCTTATACAAGAGGTGAGCTCCCATGGCCTTGGGCAGCCCCGTCTCTGTGGGTTTTCTGGGTACATCCCCTTCTGGGCTGCCTTCATGGGTGGGTGTTCAGTGCCTGTGGCTTTTCCAGGTGCACAGTGCCAGCTGTCAGTGGATCTACCATTCTTGGGTCTAGAGGATGGTGGCCCTTTCCTCCCAGCTTCACTAGGTAGTGTCACAGTAGGGACTATCTTTGGGGTTCCAACCCCACATTTCCCTTCCACTCTGCCCTACCAGAGGTACTCCATGAGGACTCCACCCCTGCAGCAAACTTCTGCCTGCACATTCGGGTATTTCCATACATCCTCTGAAATTTAGGCAAAGATTCCCAATCCTCAATTCCAGACTAGACCAGCAGGCTCAACACCACGTGGAAGCTGTCAAGGCTTAGGGCTTGCACCTTCTGAAGCTATGGTCTGAGCTGTACCTTGGCCCCTTTTAGCCAGGGCTAGAGTGGCTAGGAAGCAGGACACCAAGTCTCTAGGCTGCACACAGCAGGGGGGACCTGGACTTTGCCCACAAAAGCATTTTTTTTTTTTTTCTCCTAGAGCTCTGGGCCCATGATGATAGGGACTACCACAAAGGTCTCTGTCATGTCCTGGAGATATTTTCCTTATTGTCTTGGTAATTCTGGTCCTCATCACTTATGCAAATTTTTATAGCTGGCTTGAATTTCTCCCCAGAAAATGGGTTTTCCTGTTCTACTGCATTTTCAGGTTGCATATTTTCCAAACTTTTATGCTCTGTCACTTCTTGAATGCTTTTCTGCTTAGAAATTTATTCTGCCAGATATCCTAAATTAACTCTCTCAAGTTCAAAGTTCCACAGATCTCTAAGGTATGCTGTCAGGCTTTTTCCTAAAGCAAAGCAAGAGTGACCTTTACTCCAGTTTCAAATAAGTTCCTCTCTTTGACTGAGACTATCTCAACCTGGACTTCATTGTCCATATCAGTATCAACATTTTGGTCAAAGCCATTCAACAAGTCTCTAAGAAGTTCCAAACTTTCCGGCATATTTCTGTTTTCTTCTGAGCCCTCTAAACTGTTCCAGCCTCTGCTTGTCACCCAGTTTCAAAGTTGCTTTCACGTTTTTGGATAGCCTTGTAACAGCACCACACTCTCTGTGGTACAAATTTACTGTATTATTGTGTTCTCACTTTACTATAAAGAACTCTCTGAGACTGGGTAATTTATAATGGAAATAGGTTTAATTGACTCACAGTTCCACAGGACGGGGGATGTCTCAGGAAACTTACAATCATGGTGGAAAGGGAAGCATACATGCCCTTCTTCACACAATGACAAGAAGGAGAAGTGTAGAGTGATTTGGGGGTGGGGGAGCTCCTTACAAAACCATCAGATCTCATGAGAACTAACTATCATGAGAACAGCATGGAGGTAACCTCTCCCGTGATTCAACGACCTCCTACTGGATCCCTCCCACAACTCATGGGGATTATGGGAACTAAAATTCAAAGTGAGATTTGCATGGGAACACAGTCTAACCATATCAATAATGTTGACTAAATAACATATTAATTGAATTATTTGTCAATTTTATTCATTGGGTTAGATATGATATAACTTGATATTCAATAATACAGCAATCTTACTGATATAGCACATTACTATTTCTTGTTTATAACATGTTAGTCAAATCATTATATATTTGCTTTCCATAAAGGAATTATGGAGCCCAAGAAAGCCTTCATTATCTTATCACTGCATCATATTGAAAAGGTTACAGAATTGCAGAGGCTCCCAAACTGGCAATTATATGGTTTGGCTAAGAAGCAATATGTATTACTTCTGATCACAAAGTACTGGCTTTCGTTAGTCATACTGCCACTTTCAGCTGCGTGAAATTAAAACATGCAGTTACCCATGTGACTCAAATATGTGAACAGATAATATTATTAATATATTAGAAATGTCTACCATTCATTGGAGCATTGGTCTACTATATGCTAAAATAAACATATATGCTTCCATCATTACTTATTAGTAAACAAGATGCTATAAGCTATTAAGTAAATAAAGTTTATCTTGTAAATGGAACAGTTTCAAAAATTTCACAATTCTTTTTAGACATTAAAACATTATAATATTTGTACTTCATTTATGAGTAAATGGAACAAACATTCTTGAGCCCATTGTATTCATGGGTTCATTTCACATACCTGGCAGCATGTGATTCATTACATTAAATTATGTTAAAGTATTTTTAATATTTGAAAAGATGTTATATGTCTAAAATGTTGTTATTGATTAATTTTCTTTAGTATAATACTTTGGATAATACTTATGATCTGAATCATATACTGTTTACACTAATATTTTATTGTTGATTCAACTCTTCCTTCATTATTTTCTTTATATTAAATGATATTGCTTGTAGCCCCTTTTGTTCAAAAACCATACATTTTCTAGTTCATGGTGTAACTATGGTATCAAGGAATTTAAAACTCAAACGAGTATCTGATTCTAGCTGCCTAAATGGGAAAAGAGATATTTATCTGATAAAGAACTGGACTGTATGAGTGTCGGTAGAATTCCTCATGATGGCAAAATGAGAGAAAAAAAATGTATGACCAATATGCTTTCAATCTCCCTTTGTGTTTTTTAATATGCCATGATGATGTGCTCATAATCAACAACATTTCTTGTTTTTTTTTTTTTTTTTTTTCCCCGATACTTTGGGACACACATAAAACCTCATTGTGCATGTGTATGTTTGTGTGCACTTGCTTCATAAACTTCTATTCTGGTAGAGAAAGAATATACTGTGTTGGTTTTGGAAGTATTTCAATACAATAGAACTGAAAGTTTGAATTATAATTTTGGCAGTTAAAAATCTAGTGTGAAGGTTAATATTGAGTGTCAACTTGATTGGATGGAAGGATGCAAAGTATTGTTCCTGGGTGTGTCTGTGAGGATGTTGCCAAAGGAGATTAACATTTGAGTCAGTGGGCTGGGAAAGGCAAACACACCCTTAATCTGTGTGGGCACAATCTAATCTGCTGTCAGTGGGGCCAGAATAAAGGCAGATAGAAGAATGTGGAAAGATTAGTCTGGTTTTGTCTTCTCGCCTGCACCTTTCTTCCATGCTGGATGCTTCCTGCCCTCCAACATTGGACTCTAAGTTCTTTAGCTTTGGGACTCAGACTGGCTTCCTTGCTCCTCAGCTCGTAGAAAGCCTGTTGTGGGACCTGATCTTGTGATTGTGTGAGTCAGTACTCCTTCATAAACTCCCCTTTACATATAAATTTATCCTATTAGTTCAGTTTCTCTAAAGTACCCTGACTAATACGTCTAGTAACTATGCAGTATGTGCTAATGTAGGAAAGCTTTTGGAAAGTTGGCCAAGTGTTTAATTATCATCAATAGTTACAAAGAATACTTTTAATACCTCTAAACTGGGATTACATTTTACTCTACCTATAGACTACCACTTCTTTATGTAGTACTCTCACAATGTTTTATAATTATGTTTTCAGTGTAGCCACAACAGACATTTGAATTTTCCATACCTAGTTTAGAATCTCTATATCAATAGATTCCCATTTTTTTCACTAAACTTTCAAATACTGGAAAATTTGTCCCAATTATTTAAAAATATAGCATTTCTTGTAGATTTCCTCATATTCTAATTCCTTCATAATTAATATGCAGAGAAAACTATTTGAAAAATAATCAAGCCCTTCAAATTTCAAAAATCTTATTTAACAGAGAACCCCAGAAATAAAGCTGCTCATCCAGAGCCATCTGATCTCCAATAACTTTGACAAAAATAACTAATGGGGAAAGGACTTGCTATTCAACAGATGTGGTGGGATCATTGGCTAGCTATATGCAGAAGAATGACTCTGGACCCATACCTTTCACTATATACAAACATTAACTCAAGACAGATTGAATATTTACAAGTAAAATATCAAACTATAAGAATTCTAGAAGAAAACCTAGGAAACACCATGCTGTACCTAAGCCTTGACAAAGAATTTATGACTAAGTCTTTAAAAACAATTGTAACACAAAAATTGACAAAAAGGATTTCATTAAAACTAAAGAGTTTTTGCACAGCAAAAGAGGCTACCAACAGACTAAACAGACAACTTACAGGAAGAGAGAAAATATTCACAAACTCTGCATCCAACAAAGATCTAATATCCAGAATCTACAAAGAACTTAAATAATTAAGCAAAATAATAATAATAATAATAATAATAATAATAATAACATCATTAAAAAGTGAGCAAAATACATAAACAGACACTTGTCAAAAGGAGACATGGAAGCAGTCAATAAACATATGAAAAAAATATTAAACATCACTAATAACCAGAGAAATGCAAATCAAAACCACAATGAGATATCATCTCACACCAGTCACAATTGCTATTTTTAAAAAGTCAAAAATCAGCAGATAGTAGTGAAGCTTCATAGAAAAGAGAACACTTATGTAATTTAGGTGAAAATGTATACTATGTCAGTCATTGTGGAAAGCAATTTGGAGATTTCTCACAGAACTTAGAACTACCATTTCACCCAGCAACCCCATTAGTGGGTATATTTCTGAAAGAAAATAAATTGTTCTACAAAAAAGCCACATGCATTAGTATGTTCACTGTAGCACTATCCACAATACCAAATACATGGAATCAACCTAGGTGTCCATCAGTGGTGGACTGGATAAAGAAAATGTGGTACATATACACCATGTAATATTATGTAGCCATAAGAAAGTACAAAAGTTTGCCCTTTGTAGCAACATAGAAGCAGATGGATGCCATTATCTTAAGGGAATTAACACAAGAACAGGAAACAAAATACTGTATGTTATTACTTACAAGTGGGAGATAAACTTTGGGTGCTCATGGATACAAAGTTTGCAACAATAGACACTGGGGACTATTAGAGCAGGGAGGCAGAAAGAGGGGCAAAGACTGAAAAACTAACTAGTGGGTACCAGGTTCATTATCTGGATAATGGGATAATTCATATCCCAAACCTCAGCATCATGTAATATATCCATGTAACAAACTTGCAAATATGCTCCCAAATCTAAAATAAATGCTAAAATCATAAAATATAAACATAAGTTGATAAATCTTCTTTAACTTAAATAATAGGATACATTTTTATCAAAAATCATTAGTCTCAGATTTGCTTTTAACTATATAAGTATTTGACCTAAAGTAAACTTTTCTTATTCCTCCTTGTTAGATGATTAAAAACTTTCCATTTCTCCAAGCACTTAGAGTAAGTAGTTCCATTTATCCAACTACTTCTTCTGAATTATTCTGACTTTCCTTGCCTTTCATAACTGACTTGCATGGGTTCTTAATATCCTTAAAACCAGTCTTTTTTCAGATATATATTATATTAATATTTTCCCAAATCTGCATATTTATTTTTCTAACTGCATCTACATCTTCTGCTGAGTAGAAATTTTTAATTTTGTTCAATTCCATTTTATCACATTTTTCTTTATATTTGCTGTTTTCTGTTACCTGTGTACAAAAGGGTTGTCTTCATGGAAATATTTTACTATATTGTCTATTAAATATGTTATGGTTTTAACTTGTGTTGTCTTAATAACTTTGACAATGTTATTCAGTCATATTAAGTCTATTCTTGGGTCTTTTTAATAAGTTTTGGAGTAAGGCAGTGAGTCTTAGGAAGTTTTTCTTTTTTCAAGATAAATTTGGATATTCTAAAGCCCCATTTCTTTTCCACATAAATTTTATCATCAGCTTGGAAATTTCAACATTAGTAATGAAAATAATTCTGGAATAATATTTGAGACTCCATTGGATTTATAGATGATTTGGAGAAGAATTGGCATCTTAGCAATATTGAATCTTCCAATCTGCATCCTAGGAATAATGGCATACCAAATTACTAAACAAAATCTAACACTAGACAAAATACTGTGTTTCAAGTTCAAATTAGAATAGCCAAAAGGTACTGAAACTACTGAAACTCTCATAGATTTGTTGTGGCTATAAATTGCTACAGCCACTCTAGAAGACTCTTTATCAGACTCTAATAAAATGTGTACTTACACTGTGACACACAATTTTTATCCCAGCTGTATATCCAAAAGACATGAAACTACATGTTCACCAAAATACAAACATACAAACAAGTGCAACAAACTTTTATACCAGTTTTATTTATAAAATTCCAACCTAGAAACAGCCCACAGAAATTAAAAAAAAAAAAAAAAAGTAAGTTTTGGTACATTTACACGATGTCATACTACATATCAGTGAAAAAGGATAGACCACTGGTGAAACAGCAGCATGGATCAATTTTGCAGAAATAATGGTGAATGAGAGAAGACAGCATAAAAGACCATATGTCATAAGATTGTATTTGTATTACATTCAAATATAGAAAGAATTGATCTATGGTTGTAGAGGTCAGGTAAGTGGTTAATTTAAGTGATGTATGGTCTATAGGGTGATGTGCTAGAGCCTTCTTGGATACTAATCTATCCTAATGTATATGGTGACTGTAAATAATATTGATACATAAAATTAATTGAGCCATATGGTAAATATTCATGTATCTTATTGTATGCACATTAAGCACCAATTTAAAAGAAAATATATTGAATAATTAGATTCCTCCACCTTATGCAGAACACAGACACTAAAGTAGCTCTTTCTAAAGCGACTTAACAAATGGATCTTATAAGAAGAAAGCAAAAAGTATAGAGAAAAGACTTCCATCTTCTAAAATCTGGGGGATACCTCATTAAAGTAGTTAACTCTGCAGCAATTGTAATGCAGTGAATCCTACAAGCTGACTGTCCCTATGCACAGCCAAAAATTTCTCATTAGTTTAGTACTTTCCTCTTTTTAGTAGAAACAGATAATCAAGAATCAGAAGTTATGAGAGCAAATATCCAAACACGACAATCTACAAGATGAGGAATAAAATAATTCAGAGGTAACAACGTGTTGTGAAAGAAAAAGAGATATTATTTTAAAATAAAACTAGACTCTAAGGATGGCAAAGAAAGATGTGCACCATGAATTTAAGAATAGATTCAGGATTCTGCAAAAAACAAAACAAAACAAAACAAGCAAAACAAATACAAAATGAAAAGATGTTCTTAAGAAAGAAAACTAATATTACAATTTAAAAAGGAATTTCTCAATAGAAGATTTAAAAGATTATGCCAAGTTAAGCTCTCAAAGGGTAGTAAAAAAAATGACAAAAAGAAAATACAACAATTAGAAAATGATTTTGTGGAGTTTTCATATAACAATAATGTTTCTTCTAAGAACAATGAATAAGAAGGAGAAGATTAATATATTAAAATACTATAATAAAATTTCCTGAAGACTGAAGAACATGTGTCTTATAGAATAAAAAAGTCCCACTCTAGAAAATAGGATACAAAGGGGGCATGCTGGATGATACAGTTTAGCTCTGTGTCGCCACCCAAATCTCATCTTGATTTATATTCCCATAATTTCTGCTTGTTGTGAGAGGGACCCAGTGGGAGATAATTTGAATCATGGGGTGGTTTTCCCTATACTGTGCTCTTCATAGTGAATAAGTCTAACAAGATCTGATGGTTTTAAAAGAGGTTTCCGCTTTGGCATTTTCCTTATTCTCTCTTTGCCTGCTGCTATCTATGTAAGATGTGACTTGCTCCTCCTTGCCTTCTGCCATGATTGTGAGGCTTCCCCAGCAACATGGAACTGTGAGTCAAATTAAACCTCTTTTTTCTGTAAGTTGCCCAGTCTCAAGTATGTCTTTATCAGCAGCTTGAAAATGGAACAATACAGTAAATTGGTACCAGTAGAATGGGGCATGGCTGAAAAAATACCCAAAAATTGTGGCAGTGACTTTGGAACAGACTTTGGCAGTGACTTTGGAACAGACAGAGGTTGAAACAGTTTGGTGGGCTCAGAAGAAGACAGGAAAATGTGGGAAAGTTTGGAACTTCCTAGAAACTTGTTAAATGACTTTGACAAAAATGCTGATAGTGATATGAACAATAAGGTTCAGACTGAGGTGGTCTCAAATGGAGATTGGGAACTTTTTGGGAACTGAAGAAAAGATGACCCTTGTGATGTTTTAGCAAAGAGACTGGTGGCATTTTGCCCCTGCCTTAGAGATATGTGAAACTTAGAACTTCAAAAAAATGATTTAGAGTATCTGCAGGAAGAAATTTCTAAGCAGCAAAGCATTCAAGAAGTGAATCGGGTGCTATTAAAGGTATTCAGTTTAATAAGGAAAACAGCATAAAAGTTCAGAAAATTTGCAGCCTGACAATGCAATAGAAAAGAAAATTTCATATTCTGAGGAGAAATCCAAGCCTGCCGCAGAAATTTGCATAAGTAATGAAGAGCTGAATGTTAATTCCCAAGACAATGGGGAAAATATCTCCAGGGCATGTCAGAGGTCTTCATGACAGTCCCTCCTATCACAGCTCCAGAGTCCTGGAAGGAAAATTCGGTTTCATTGTCTGGGTCTAGGGCTCCTGTGCTGTGGGCAGCCTAGGGACTTGATGCCCTGTGTCCCAGCTGCTCTTTCCATGACAAAAAGGGGTCAACATAGAGCTCGGGCATGTTTTCAGAGGGTGCCTTAGCAGCTTCCAACTGGTGTTGAGCCTGACGGTGCACAGAAGTCAAGAACTGGGGTTTGGGAACCTCTGCCTAGGTTTCAGAGTATGTATAGAAATGCCTGTATGCCCAGGAAGAAGTTTGCTGCAGGGATGGGGCTCTCACGGACAACCTCTGCTAGGGCAGTGTGGAAGGAAAAAATGGGGTTGGAGATCCCACACAGAGTCACTGCTGGGGCACTGCCTAGTGGAGCCGTGAGAAGAGGGCCACCATCCTGTAGACCCCAGAATGACAGATCCACTAACAGCTTGCACCATGTGCCTGGAAAAGCCACAGACACTCAACACCAGACCTGGAAAGCAGCCAGGAGGGAGGCTGTACCCTACAGAGCTACAGTGGAGGGAGCTGCCCAAGACCATGGGAACCCACCTTTTGCATCAGCATGACCCAGATGCAAGACATGGCATCAAAGTAGATCATGTTGGAGCTTTAAGATTTGACTGCCCTGCTGGATTTTGGACTTGCATAAGGCTGGTAGTCCCTTTGTTTTGGACATTTTTGCCCATTTGGAAAGGCTGTATTTACCTAATGCCTGTACCCTCATTGTATCAAGGAAGTAACTAACTTGCTTTTGATTTTATAGGCTGATAGGTGGAAGGGACTTGCCTTGTCTCAGATGAGACTTTGGACTGTGGATTTTGGGGTTAATGCTGAATTGACATAAGACCTTCGGGAACTGCTGGGAACGCATGATTGATTTTAAAATGTGAGGGCATTAGATTTGGAGGGGTCAGAGGTGGAATGATATGGTTTGGCTCTGTGTCCCCACCCAAAGCTCATTTTGAATTTTACTCCCATAATTATCATGTGTTGTGGGCAGACCCGGTGGGAGATAATTTGAATCATGGGGATGGCTTCCCCATACTGTTTTCTTGGTAGTGAATAAGTCTCACAAGATGTGATGGTTTTATCAGAGGTTTCTGCTTTTGCGTCTTCCTGGTTCTGTCTTTGCCTGCTGCCATCCATGTAAGATGACTTGCTCCTCTTTGCCTTCTGCTATGATTGTGAGGCTTCCCCAGCAATATGGAACTGTAAATCCCATTAAACTTCTTTCTTTTGTAAATTGCCAGTCTTTTTTATATGTCTTTATCAGCAGTGTGAAAATGGACTAACACACTGGGAAAGTGATTTTTAGTGTACCATTTATGTCTAGTTACACACTCCAAAGGTAAATGAAAAATAAAGACAGGATATGATTAAAAAAAATCTACCTCTTATGCATACTTTCATAGGAAGCTACCAGAAGATGCTTTCTAACAAATCAAGAAAATAAATTAAAACAAGAAGATACGAGGTTCATAAAACAGTAGCCATAACAAATTAAAGCAGATAAGAGAAATTCCAAGGTTGCAGTGTGCTTCAATCATAGATATCAAAGCATCCAGATTAGAACAAGAGGTTGATTCCTGGATGACCCTTGCAGGCCACTGATTCATTGAGTGATACACTGGAGAAGTTCAGTCATAAACATATATCAGCAGCATACACACGACACACCAAAAGCCCAAGCCTGCCTACTACCACTACAAAGGATTTTGGGTATGTAGCAGCCTGGAAAATGAAAAGTTGCACAGAAATAAAGCACTGATATTTGGTTTATTAACTATTATATCTTTTATTTAATTCTTCTGTATTATAATCTTAGCAGAAATGATAAACATTAAAATAATTGCTGACAGCAATTTGGTAATGATAATAAATGAAACACATATCCTACTTTGACACTATACTTTTTGTTTTATATCTTAAAACATCTATAATTGTCATAAAAACATGTTGGTTATGAAGAAAAGAATCATTCATATTTAATAGAATATGAACTAAAAATTTTAAAATATCACAAAGTTTCAAAGTTCATTTAATGAATAAATGAAAAGAGGATACTTTGATGAGAGGTTGAATATAGAGCATAGGAAAGTTGATAAATCAAAAAATAATTTAATCATGTTATTTTGACATACATGATTATCTGAAGTACTGAAAATGAGGATGTTTGAAATGGATACTTTGAAAGACTGCCAAGTTCAGCTCTCAAAAGGTAGTTAAAAAATGATAAAAAAAAAAAATAGAGAATGGTGTTTTGGAGTTCCCATATCACAGTAACATTTCTTCTAAGATAGAACAATGAATAAGAAGAATAGTAAAAGGAGATTCAATGATAAGACACTGGTATTTCATTTGCTGCTTTTGATTATAATACTATTTGTACTATAATTTTAAAACCGATATGTGTGCATGTACATTGATAGGATTTAAAAAAAAAAAAAAAAAAAAAAAAAAAAACAACAAATAAAGTGATGCCATCTATTTCAGGGAATATAGAAAGAGTAATTTTATTTTTAATTTTACGTTATTTGATAATGTTATTATCTATACATAATATGTTATAATGCTTTAATTTTGTGTTTTATGTAATTTAAAACTATTTTAAATTAAATTAAATTACATTACATTAAGCTATATATATTTGGTTTCCTTTGTCTTAGCTCAAGAATTGCAAACCACAGCTTGTGTGCTAAATCTGGTTCACCTCCTATTTTTGAAATGACCTGCAAGCTAATAGCTTTGTACTTTTAAAGTTTGAAAATAAATGAAAGAAATTTTTTTTGATAATTGTATGAAGTTAAATTTCAGTTTCCATATATAAACTTATAATGAAATACATCCATCCTAATTTGTCTATTCTCTATGACTGCTTTTGCCCTACCGTGGGAAATTTGAATAATTGTGACAGAGGAAAAACTTTAAATATTTACTATCTTACCTTTTACAGAAATCGTTTTCCAACCTGCCTTATAGGATAATTCTTAAACATTTCAAAAAGCAAATTTTCCTGATTGGAAGTAAAACCACTCTTTGAAAATTATGTCACACAATGAACACAGGCATAAATTCAAGACTATTTGTATAATTGAATCTTTGAAAAGACTAAAGATGCAAGAGATTTTTAAAATAATGCAAATGATGAAGCTATGGTGTGAGATAGGAGAGACTTAAGGCTACAAGAGTCCAGTGTACAATTTAAAGATGACCATGTGGTCCTCTGTTGTGAAGGCACTCAAGTCTTGGGGATGGAAAAGCTAAATTGTTTCTCACATAAGAGGAGGAATGACTGGTGAGCCTAATCAGGGAAAATAAATGATAATTCTCACAAAATTGAAATGTAGCCATCCAAATATATATTGCCCTGGGAAGCAAATCATAATATGCAATAAGTTAGCATTCTGTTACAGACCTTATGTGTGTGGAATCTACATACATAATGTAGGAGGAGAAATTTGAAGAGCAAAAGTTTTGGAGATTTTTATTTCTTTTAATGAAAACCATTACATTACTGTATCTGCCTTTGGAATATTTTAGTTTGCTTGCTTTATGTGGAATAATTTGAAAACTTATTTTGCTTTCTTAACAACATCTAATATTATACTATGAAATTCAGGAGATAAAGGAAAGGTACTGCTGCATACACAATTAAGGAAAATGGTGTGCAATTTTAGTGAGACGAAACAACTTTATTCACATTTCATCATATAACATTATCTATTAACTGGCATCTTTATACTACTGTATAGTAGAAAAAACAACTTCATGATAATGACTCTAATAATGTTCAGTAAATTTTGGATATAACTTTAGAGCCACTGCATTCTTTTAAAGATGAACTTTGACAGCTTGCTGTTACTTACAGCAGGAGAGCACATATTCAAAAATAAAATCAAACCAATAAAAGTTATATTTACTTGTCAATATCTTGAAACTTCAGAATGGCTTTTCAAGAGATATCTGGACTAGTGAGATGGAGACGTCACATATAGATATAAGTAATAATCAATAGCTTACTGGAAATAATATCCAGCTTACATGAAAAATTTCCATGTAATTTATCAAGTTAATGCTGAATATATTATCTGTAAGTATCTTTTGTTATAGTCTAATTATTTGGTAAGAATTTAAATATAATAATATGGTAATTTAATTCCTGGATATTTGATTTACCAGAATAGCTCATTCTTCAATCTAGTACTAATTTATTTATAGAATATGGACTGGACATCATGTTGGTTTCATAATAAAATCTTGATATTTGTCAATTCTGTCCATGTCTTGCACCACAGTCCTGAGAATCCCTTGACTGACTTGTGGAGAGCTGCTCCAGGAGTTCCCTTCAAGTTTCACAAGTACGTAAGAGATCTAAATCACAAATTCTTAGAAATAATTAAAGCTGTTTCTTTACTTTTCACAATTTCTACAATTCATGAATCAGTAAATAATAAATAAGCTTTTAATACTACCCATCAATTAAATTAGAAAGATAACTTGGATGATCTTTTTACACTGGTCCTACTAATCCTGAATCTTAGTGTATATTACTTACATTCTTTACATTACATTATTTACAGCACATTTATTCTCGAGAGCTGTCATTTCTTTACTCGCAATTCATTCATGTGGTTCATGAAGTATTAACATCTTCACAACATAAACACACACATATTTTGGTCTGAACACACAATACAACTCTATCATTAAGATTCATTTTTGTCACTAATATTGGGATAATTGTGTCTAGCAAAACCAATGCCCAAGGATGTAGGAATGATATAAATAAAATTTTGTTAGAAGTCTTCAAATGACTGAAAATTAAGCTAAAACAGATGAAAGTAGGAAGCAAAAAATATATTTTTAATGACATTAAACTTACAGATCTTAAGTAATATGTGAGTCAGCCATCTTTTTAAATTAGTCCCTTTAACCAAAAATATTCTAATTCTGGAGGGTACTGGATATAGAGTATACCATTGACCACATTTGATACCTGGACTTGGCTAAAGTAGATAGAAGGCAGTGTAAGTCCACAGATTTCAAATTGTGAGACTGACAGTACATTTACATGAGAGCAGAATTAGTCTTAATGGTGGCTCATGCTCATAATCCCAGCACTTTGGGAGGCCAAGGCAGGAGAATTTATTGAGCCCAGGAGTTCAAGACCAGCCTGGGCACAATAGCAAGATCCTGTCTCAATTAAAAAAAAAAAAAATTAAAAGTAAAAAAGAAAACAAAGCGACAGATTAACCTTTCACCCCTTTTGTACCCTGACACATACCCTCATAAGACATTTATCACGTAAACGTAAGATTGTTGAATTTTCTTTACTAATCATTGCATACTTAAGTAAGGTCTTAAAAATTGGCAATCTTTAGTTGATACTGGCCCGTGTAAAAGCAGAAGAAAAACAAACAGCTGTCCTTTGTTACATTGACAGTCTCAATGGCATTCAATGACATAAAGTCTTCCCCTCATGATTTTTGCAGTACCTCAATCTGCAAAGATTGGTTGAAAAAAAAAAGCAGGTACATCAAGATAAAATTGTCAATGAAATTGGATGCAGTGATACACCTGAACCCACCACCCATAAATATTTTTCTTCATTCTCTTAGCCTGACAAAAATAACTCTTAAGCTCATTTAAAATGACAATTATTAGTGGTGATTGGTGAGATTTTGGTGCATCCCTCCCCTGGGAAGTATACACTGTACCCTATTTGTAGTCCTTTATTTCTCACTGTCTTTCCACCCTTTCCACTTGAGTCCCCAAAGTCCATTGTGTTATTCTTGTGCTTTTGCATCCTCACAGCTTTTCTCTCATCTATGAGTAAGAACACACAATGTTTGAATTTACATTCTTGGAAAATTTCACTTAGAATAATAGTCTCCAAACTCATCCAGGTCACTGCAAATGTCATTAACTCATTCCTTTTTCTGAGTGAGTAGTATGTCTTCAGTAATTATATATATGTGTATGTGTATGTGTGTGTGTGTGTATATATATATATATATATATATATATATATGTTTCTTTATTCATTCATTGATTGATAAGCATTTGAATTGGTTCCACGTTTTTACAATTGTGAATTGTGCTGCTATAAACATGTGTGTGTAAGCATCATTTTTGTATGACTTCATTTCCAGTGTATAGATACTGGTAGTGGAATTGTTGGACCAAATGGTAGCTCTACTTTTAGTTCTTTAAGGAGTCTTCACACTGTTTTTCACAGTAGTTGTGCTAGTTTACATTCCCACCAGCAGTGTAGAAGTTTGGTCTGTTCACCGCAGCTATGTCAGCAACTACTATTTTTTTTTTTATTATTATTATTATGGCTATTTTTGCAGGGCTAAGGTGGTATCACACAGCAGTTTTGATTTTCATTTCCCTCATCATTAGTGATGTTGAACATTTTTTCATGTTTGTGGACCATTTGTATATCTTCTTTTGTGAATTGTCTATTCATGTTCTTTATCAGCACTAAAGAACTTACTCATGTAACCAAACACCACCTGCTCCCCAATAACTTATGAAGAGGAAAGAAAAAATGCAAATGACGAGGCACAGTGGCTCATGCCTGTAATTCCAGCTCTTTAGGAGGCCGAGGTGGGCAGATTGCCTGAGCTCAGCAGCCTGGGAAACATTATGAGACCCTAACTCTACAAAAAATCAAAAAATTATCCAGGCATGGTTGTGTGTGCCTCTGGTTTCAGCTATTCAGGAAGCTTAGGTGGGAGAATTGCTTGAGCCCAGAAAGTCGAAGCTGCAGTGGTCCATGATTGCACCACTGCACACAAGCCTGGGTTACAGAGGCTTGTGTCCTGGGCCCTGCCCTTATGAATGGATGAATGCTGTTATTACAGGAGTGGGTTCATTGTAAAAGGTGAGTGTGGCCCCTTCTTGCTCTCTTTCATATATTTTCCTTTGTCCTGTCACCTTCTGCATGGGGTGACACAGCAAGAAGCCCTCATCAGATGCTGACACCTTGATACTGGACTTCCAAGGCTCTAAAACTAAAAAACTTCATATATTTTTCTCTGTCAACTACCCATTCTATGGTTCTGTGACAACATAAAATGGGCAACATCTATAAGAGTAACCAAAATAATTTCAAAAAATAACCATACCATGTCCTGACAAGGATGTGAAGCAATAGGAATTCTCCTACAATTCTAGCAAGGATACAAAATAGTGCAGCCATTCCAGAAAACAGTTTGGCATGTTCTTATAAAGTTAAACATACAACTTCCATTTCACCAAGGAAGCCAACTACTAGGCCTTTACCCTAGAGAAATGGAAACTTATGTTCACAGAAAAACCTGTATGTAAGTATTGGTAGAAACACTACTTCATAATTGCCCAAACTGGACTCAGTCCAAATTTTCTGCAGTGTCTGAACAGATAAACAAACTGTGGTAGAGTCATGCATTAAAATACTAGTTAACAATGAAAAGGAACAGGCTACTTGAATTTCATGCAACAACTTATATGAATCTCAAAGGCTTATGCTGAGTGAAAGAAGCCACTATCAAAGGGTTACCTACTGTATGATTTTATCTATATTACATTTATAATATCTATATTACATATCTATATTACATATGCCATATATACATATATATGTGCCAAAATTCACAAATCTGGTGATTATTTCACAATGCATAGGTATAGCAAATTATCAAGTTATTCAGCTTAAATATATATATATATATATAATTTTTAATTGCCAATTATATCTTAATAAATCTGGAAAACGTAAAAAAATAAAAATAAAATGGCCATCAATGTGGGAGAGATTCCCCAACCTACAATATTGTTCTCTAAGGAAGAGGTCGAAAGGAGGACATTAGCCTGGATGTCCAATAGTCTGCTATCAGTTCTTGAACTTGAGTTGTGTAGTTGTGTGTGAGAAGGTATGGATTGACTTTCCGTCTGTGTTGTGGTTGCAATGCTGCCTCCACTACATGGCTGGCAAGAAGGGCAGAGGTGATGGAAAGCCTTCTTGGCTGTCTCTACCCTCTACTGTGGACACCCAGAGAACTTACTCCAACCCCATCACAGACTCTACATTCGTTCAGGTTATCCTCTGTAAGAGGTCACACCTGTTTCCTCAAAGACTTTCAAAAACATTGGTTTACAAAATCAATAGACAGATAACTTCCAATGATGCTTACTTTTGCCTCTGATCATGCTATACTACCCTGGGAAGATCTTCATCTGATCTGGCTAAGAGATGCACATTTTTGCACAAATGGAGCTATTATTTTTGCTTTCTTCATGAATCCCTTCCATTTTCCTCATATGGTGCCAGAATCATGATGCCATCAATATTAAAATATATTATAAAAATATATTATATAATCCATATATAAGGCAGTGGTTACAGTTTGCATATTTCAAGCTATCTGTGAAAATGCTTTGTGATGTGCTGTTTTATATCAAAGAATTGAACCTGTGTTTTGATTCACCAGGTTCAAAACACTCCTTTTGTAGAATCTATGAAGTGACATTTCTGAGCTTATTGAGGTCTATAAGCAAAAGTTGAATATCTAGGAAGATAAACTAGAAACAAGCTAATGGAATAAATAGTTGGAGGATATACTGTTCTACATTTATGCTAGAAATATTCCAGTGGTAAATATAACATAACCAGAAAATAAATATTCATCCACATTTTCAAGCACACTCTGGGTAAGACTTAAATTTGTGCTACTATCAATAAAGACAAGTAACAAAGCTTGAAACAGTAACATTTTCATTGACAAATTGATATACCTCCATGAGCACACAGATATGGAAAGACACCCCGGAAAGAAAAATATTTGTACTGGTTCCTCACAACCTAGGATCAGTACGCACGTGCACACACACACACACACACATACACACACACACACACAGAGAATAGAGTGCAAATGATGAAATTAGTTTATTTTATAATCATTAATAATTAATAAAATATTTTGTGCTGGGATTAAAACTGAGATGGTGAGGTTGTTGTGCATTTTAGATACTCATTAAGGTACATTATCTGGTAGCTCTATTTTTTTCCTTATTCCCCTGAAGCTTAATTTTATTGATTATTCTGGGTTATTGAAAGACCAAGTTGTATAGTAAGAATTGATTTGTATATAGTGATAAAATTGTTGTTACTTGAGATTATGTCAGAGTATCTCTCTTTTTTTAAATTATACTATAAGTTCTGGGGACATGTGCAGAATGTGCGATTTGTTACATAGGTATACATGTGCCATGGTGGTTTGCTGCACTCATCAATCCATCATCTACACTAGGTATTTCTGCTAATGCTATTCCTTCCCTAGCTCCCCACCCCCTGACAGACCTCAGTGTGTGATGTTCCCCTCCCTGTGTCCATGCTCTCATTGATCAACTCCCACTTATGAGTGAGAACACGTGGTGTTTGCTTTTCTGTTCCTGTGTTAGTGTGCTGAGAATTATGGTTTCCAGTTTCATCCATGTCCCTACAATGAACATTAACTCATCCTTTTCATATGGCTGCATAGTATTCTATGGTGTATTTGTGCCACATTTTCTTTATCCAGTCTATCATCGATGGACATTTGGGTTGGTTCCAAGTCTTTGCTATCATGAATAGTGCCACAATAAACATATGTGTACTTATGTCTTTGTAGTAGAATGATTTATAATCTTTTTGGTATATACCCAGTAATGGGATCATTAGGTCAAATGGTATTTCTGGTTCTAGATCCTTGAGGAATCGCCACACTGTCTGCCACAATGGTTGAACTAATTTACACTCTCACCAACAGTGTAAAAGTGTTCCTACTTCTTCACATCCTCTCCAGGATCCGTTGTTTCCTGACTTTTTTGTGGTTGCCATTCTAACTGGCATGAGATGGTATTTCATTGTGGTTTTGATTCCTGTTTCAGTAACTACCAGTGATGATGGTGATGATGAGCTTTTTTTCATGTTTGTTGGCCTCATAAATGTCTTCATTTGAGAAGTGTCTGTTCATAGCCTTCAACCACTTTTTAATGGGGTTGTTTGTTCTTTTTCTTGTAAATTTGTTTAAGTTCCTTGTAGATCCTGGATATTAGCTGTTTGTCAGTTGGATAGACGGCAAAATTTTTCTCTCATTCTGTAGGTTGCCAGTTCACTCTGATGACAGTTTATTTTGCTGTGCAGAAGCTCTTTATTTTAATTAGATTCAATTTGTCAATTTTGGCTTTTGTTGCTATTGCTTTTGGTGTTTTAGTCATGAAGTCTTTGCCCTTGCCTATGTCTTGAATTGTATTATCTAGTTTTCTTCTATGGTTTTTATGGTTTTAGTCTTACACTTACGTCTTTAATCCATCTTGAGTTAATTTTTGTATAAGGTGTAAGGAAGGGGTCCAGTTTCAGTTTTCTGCATATGGTTAGCCAGTTTTTCCAACACTATTTATTAAAGAGGAAATCCTTTCCCCATTGCTTTGATAGGTTTGTCAAAGAAGAGATGGTTGTAGATGTGTGGCACTATTTCTGAGGCCTTTGTTTTGTTCCATTGGTCTATGTATCTGTATCAGTGCCATGCTGTTTTTATTACTGTAGCCTTGCAGTATAGTTTGAAGGCAGATAGCATGATGCCTCTGGCTTTGTTCTTTTTGCGTAGGATTGTCTTGGCTATATGAGCTCTTATTTGTATTTTTTAAAATTCTATATGAAATTTAGGTTTTTTTTTTTTTTTAACTCTGTGAAGAAAGTCAGTGGTAGCTTGATGAGAATTTGGGCAGTCTGGTCATTTTCATGATATTGATTATTTCTATCCATGAGCATGGAATGTTTTTCCATTTGTTTGTGTCCTCTCTTATTTCCTTGAGCATTGATTTGTAGTTCTCCTTGAAGGAATCCTTCATATCCCTTGTAAGATATATTCCTAGGTATTTTATTCTCTTTGCTGCAGTTGTGAATGGGAGTTCACAATTGGCTCTCTGTTTGTCTATTATTGGTGTATAGGAATGTTTGTGACTTTTGCACATTGAATTTGTATCCTGAGACTTGGCGAAGTTCCTTATCAGCCTAAGGAGATTTTGGGCTGAGACAACGGGGTTTTTTAAATATACCATCATGTCATCTGCAAACAGAGACAATTTGACTTCCTCTCTTCCTATTTGAATACTTTTCTTTCTTTCTTTTACCTGATTGCTCTGGCCAGAGTTTCCAATACTGTGTTGAATAGGAGTGGTGAGAGAGGGCATCTTTGTCTTGTGCCAGTTTTCAATGGGACTATTTCCAGCTTTTGCCTATTCAGTACAATATTGGCTGTGGATTTGTCATAAATAGCTCTTATTATTTTGAGATATATTCCATCAATACCTAGTTTATTGAAAGTTTTTAGCATAAAGGGGTGTTAAATTTTATCAAAGGCCTGTTCTGAATCTATTGAGATAATCATGAATAGCTCTCTTTTTTGAATAAATACAAAAGTATTGGTGACTTATAAATCACAAGGGCTCACCTAATTGACATATGTGATTTATAGTATTTAACTTCGGGATGTGGTGGTTACTTTTTCAACTGCCTCGATCACAGAAATAAAAGCATTGTAATTTGTGCTTGGTATGTTTCCAAATGACTAAGATGAACATGATTGATCAACTAATATTTTTGATGTCATATTTTCTTTAAAAATATGCTCATTCCTGACATGGAAAATAGGTCCCTTTTTTAGAGAAGTATAGATATTTTGGCTGCATTTCAAAACTGGGCAGGAGATCATCAGTGTTCAATCTACCAGTCATCTTTCTTCAAACTCCCACCAAGCTAAATGGGAGTTTTGTACTTTAGCAAACAGTGAATTAGGTTTCCAGTGACGTGAAGAGAGTAGGGCAGACAGTTCCAGATGGCAAGTGCCACCGAAGCTAAGGGTCAATGTTTGCAGAGAAGGGAGTGGGTATAGTATACAATCTCAATGATTAAAAGTCAGTAGACAGGAAAACAACCCAAACGGTAACAGAAGAATGGAATGACTCTGTTGGAATGAGCAAGTACTGTAAGCCTTTGCAAAGCTCCCAAGGGCAAATGCATTATTAGTAGATTTGTATTTATTAGGAGCATGCCATGTGATTAAGCTGCTGTGGGCTAATTCTTACTTTTTTAAAAAAACTTTCCTATTTAAAAAAAAATTAAAGTAGCAAACCTTGGTAGTTAAAACATCTTTCATTACTTGGAAATAGTAATTCTACAGAAACATACTTGTTTTTGGCTTACCTGAATGTAGTTACTTACCTTTATATTTTTCCTAATTATACTGTACCATATTAATATTGTTAGAATTGAAATAATAGTATTTTTTTCTTTCCAGAGGAGCTGAAAGTATCATACAATGTTTGCAGCATTAACTTTTCCTTCCCCTTTGACTAGTTATAACGCAATAGATATCAGTTTTGTTTCCAGCATTAAATTGTTAATGCCTCATGCAGGATTCATGCATGATTGTCTCAATTTAGTGTTTTTAATTTAACATAAACATTAGCAAGAAGAACTAATTCACCAAACCTAATGACTGGTCATAATGCAATACAATAAAGTGTTACTTTCTACAACATTTTGTTATGCAAAATTCATCTCAAAACACATTTCAAAGTTAAGTGAAATCATTATAGATTTAATATTATCACATTTAATCACCTAATATATAAGAGCAAAGACAGAGATTAACTTATCTATGAATCAGAAAAAAGAAAGGTTTAGGAGACATGTATTTCAACTGGGTGGTAGGAGATTCCAGAGGAAGGATAAGGAACAAAATTACTGGGAACTCTAGAAGCCATGGCTGCAAGCTTTATGAGACAGAGGTTTTAGTTTGTATTTGCTTCTTGTACTTGAAATTGCTTTGTGAACTTGAGCAAAATAGTTAATTGTCTGTAACTTAGATTTGCCTTGTTGATAAACTAAAATGGAGTACAGCTTTAGAATGGAGGGCTGCTCCCATTGAAAGTAAGTTCAAAAATATTGTGTTTTGGTGAAGACCATTTTTCACCCTTTTCTGGGCAGAAAGGCTCTAATACAAATTGTTATTATTGTAAAAAAATTAAGTTAATGTCCTAAAATGGAGTATTCTCCTATCTGCAAAACCATACAATACAAAACCTGTGCTCTATACTTTATTGATATATTCTTACATGCTGAATTATACCTTTAAAAATTCACCAATCATTAAACACTGGAAGAATTTATACCTTCTCATTGTATTACTATTAGAAAATTGAAGTAAAGTTCACAAATCCAAAATGTTACTCTGTTTCTCATTAAATTATTTAAATAAATTAAAGTGTATCCTAGTCAAGGTACCTCTTAAGAATGACAATTACTCTTAAGAGTGATTGACAATTAACTTTATATTTTTAAAATATGGTTATCTGTTAGAATAATCAAAAGACATTGCTTAAAATCTTCAAACTGTCAGAATGGATGAATTACTACTGTATGATAGAAACATAAATCAAACTCAAAGATTTATTCTGTTCTAACCAATTTTCATCACCATCATCTTCAGTGAGGTCACCTATCTCTAACTATAATTAAACTCTAATTTCTCACCTGTGAAATTAAACAATTAGTCTGAATATGAGACACAGATTCAAATGCCCACAGACATGTAATACATAATTTAAGTTAATTAAATGTACCAGGTGACAATTTTAGCAAACTAAAGAGTAAATACTTCTTCCAAAAATGATCTTTTGAAATTGTTACCATGCAAGAATTTGGACTAATACAGCAAATTTCTTATTTGCATGCATATCAGACTTTTATTTCAAATGTCTGAATGCTAATTTTTAAGTGCTAGTCCAAATATTTTTCAGCAGCCAATACAAAATACTTATATGGTGCAAACAAACTAAAACCATCAGTTTATAAATATTACAATTGATTGATTTTTAGATTACTCCAAACAATCCACTTTTGAAATATTTTTCTAAACCTAAAATGATACAAGTATATACACATTTTCATGTGAGATGAGGAAATGTGGAGTGTAGTAATCCTTATATAGAGGTAAATGAATAGGCAAGGATTTTTTGTTTGTTTGTTTTATTTTTTGTTTCTTAGACTTCAGTCTTGTCCTGTCACCAGGCTGGATTGCAGTGGTGCAATCTCGGCTCACTGCAACCTCTGTAAAAGGTAAGTTTTGTGTAAAAAATTATTGGTTTTCCAGTTTTTACCTTTTTAACATGCCTTCTTTGATGAGATGTAAAATGGCTACTATGGTGTTAATGTTTATCTCAATAATCACCTTTTTAAAATATTAATTAAGATATTAATAATTAATTATTTTATGATTCCTACCTTAACCTTACAACCTGAAGAGGAAATGGTATCCTAGATGGAACAGAAATGTTGAAATGGAGGGGTATCTCACCTGAGAAAGGCCAACTCCTCCCCGAGGATGGCAGGACCTTGGTGCTGTCCCCAAACTCCAGGGTCTGTTGTTTACCATTGCAATCCTGGCAAATCAGCTATTATTTCAGTAATAGAAAAATAGCTTCCCAAGTCCGCTCATGGAAACTACCTCAGTAAGAAACACATGTACTTAAAACATAAATTTCACATTTATTTTTTAAAAAGAAATGTAATAAGCAAACAAGATATTTGTGCTCACTCAGTATTTCCTGCTACTATATTCCAACCTAATTGAATTGCCAATTACAATCTGAATTGTTCTCAATGATTATCAAAATAACTAATTCAAAGTAGGTTGATGACTTGTATTATAAGGCTGACATGTACTGATATGTTCACCTTCACTATACCGATCTTTCTGACACAATTACCAAACACATAGGCCGTGACAGGCTCCCAACTAAATCACTCTAGACATACGATATCATCATGAGCTTGTCTCTCTTTGCCTTGGATATTTAAACTCTCTTTTAAAGTTGTAAGACCACATATGCAAATAGTTGAATGATTCACTCTCATTTGTTCCTGCAAAAACCCTTGATATACATTCAAAAACCCAATTCCCATCCCCTTCCATATACAGACACCTACTTTGCTCTATTTAAAATAAGACATAGCTTTATATATATAAATATCTTCTGAAGGTATAGTATTGAATTATATTTTATTTTCAAAACCAGTATTTTTATGAATCATATTTTAACATAAATTTAAATTTTACCCTTTTTATTTTTCTATACACATCCAGTTAGTTGTGCTTGCCTACATCACAGTATTCAATTTTACATACCTAGCACACTTTACTTTTATTCATGCTCCCACTGATAGACTTTATATCTAAATTTCTGCCACCCCTCTTATTACTATCATGAATATATTAATATCTGTTCCTAAAATGCTCCATTACTAAATTTAGGCATATAAATACAATTTTGAGATAGTAAGTATGCAGAGAATTTACATTAATGTCAAGGTCATGTGTTCATAACAGGAAAGGGAAAGTGTTGTCAAAAACTCATATCATTGTCATTATTTGGCGTTACCAAAATTTTACTTCTTTGAATACTATCAGGCTAAAGTGTTATGTTAGTATTGCTCATGTTTGTGTTGCTTATTATTCTAGTAATATTGTCAGACATCTTTTATACTTGTTTACCTTTTACGTACTGGCCATTTACGTCCTTTGAACATTTTTCTAATATATTTACTATTTTTTTTTTGTTTTTTTTCAAGATTGAAAATATATTATATTCATGTATAATTGGTTTTAGAAATTGCAAATATTATCTTCCAAACTTGTGGAGAATTGTATTTTCTTTTCATGTCAAATTAGTAGATGTTTTTCCCTATGGGTTATAGTTTTTTCATTATTAATAAATTTATTGACTTTATACTTTTTTAAACTGGCCCAAATGTAGGCATTTAGGGTATAGAAATTAAAAGTAATAAAAACTAGTTAACTAATATACTAAATAAATAATAAAAAATCACTTTTCTCAATGGAGCTTACCTATTTTTGGGGATATGGGCAATCATCAAACACATTAACTTAAAGTATGTAAGGTGGTTATAAGTGCAATGAGAACAAAATATGCACAGGAAACATACAGCAAGATAGCAATGGGTGATAATTTATAAAGGAAGCTGAAAAAAGTTATATTTGAACAGAAAGCTAAAAGAGTAGAGAATAATCTCCACGTGATTATTTAGGAAAAAATAATTTCAGACAAAGGAGAAGCAGAAGCAAAACTCAGAGTTTGCATTTTTTTTTTCTACAAATACATTATTTGAGTAAATCATTGTAATAGAGGATCCAGAGTTCTTGGATGTTTCTACTTCAACAGCACCTTGTGTTTATTCCTAAAACTTTAAAGCCCATATCTTAATATCTAGTATTATATGTTCTCCATTTTTGTCCTTTATTTTAAAAAGTCTCAACATCAGCTATTTATTTCCATATAAGTTTATCACATCTTACTTTAGATTTCAAATTTCTAAATAGTAAATAAATATTTTAGTTTATGAGACAAAACTTGTTATAATATGATATTGTAACATTTCCCTGGTACCAAAATTGGAAAAAAGTTATTAAAAATATAAAACTACAGATCAGTGTTCCCTATGAATGTATATGCAAAAATCCTCAACAAAATATTTGCAAATAAATCCAATAAATTAAGAAAAGGACAAGATATTACAACCAACTGTGCTTTATTTTAAAAATGCAAGGTTTTTTGGTTCCATATGAACTTTAAAGCCGTTTTTTCCAATTCTGTGAAGAAACTCATTGGTAGCTTTATGGGGATGGCATTGGATCTATAAATTACCTTGGGCAGTATGGCCATTTTCACGATATTGATTCTTCCTATCCATGAGCATGGTATGTTCTTCCATTTGTTCATGTCCTCTTTTATTTCACTGAGCAGTGGTTTGTAGTTCTCCTTGAAGAGGTCCTTTACATCCCTTGTAAGTTGGATTCCTAGGTAGTTTATTCTCTTTGAAGCAATTGTGAATGGAAGTTCATTCCTGATTTAGCTCTCTATTTGTCTGATACTGGTGTATAAGAATGCTTGTGATTTTTGCACATTAATTTTGTATCCTGAGACTTTGCTGAAGTTGCTTATCAGCTTAAGGAGATTTTGGGCTGAGACGATGGGGTTTTCTAAATATACAATCATGTCATCTGCAAACAGGGACAATTTGACTTCTTCTTTTCCTAACTGAATACCCTTGATTTCTTTCTCTTGCCTGATTGCCCTAGCCAGAACTTCCAACACTATGTTAAATAGGAGTAGGGAGAGAGGGCATCCCTGTCTTGTGCCAGTTTTCAAAGGGAATTTTTCCAGTTTTTGCCCATTCAGTATGATATTGGCTGTGGGTTTGTCATAAATAGCTCTTATTATTTTGAGATACGTTCCAACAATACCGAATTTATTGAGAGGTTTAAGCATGAAGGGCTGTTGAATTTTGTCAAAGGCCTTTTCTGCATCTATTAAGATAATCATGTGGTTTATGTCTTTGGTTCTGTTTATATGCTGGATTACATTTATTGATTTGTGTATGTTGAACCAGCCTTGCATCCCAGGGATGAAGCCCACTTGATCATGGTGGATAAGCTTTTTGATGTGCTGCTGGATCCACTTTGCCAGTATTTTATTGAGGATTTTTGCATCAATGTTCATCAAGCATATTGGTCTAAAATTCTCTTTTTTTGTTGTGTCTCTGCCAGGCTTTGGTATCAAGATGATGTTGACCTCATAAAATGAGTTAGGGAGGATTCCCTCTTTTTCTATTGATTGGAATAGTTTCAGAAGAAATGGTACCAGCTCCTCCTTGTATGTCTGGTAGAATTCAGTTGTGAATCCATCTGGTCCTGGACTTTTTTTGGTTGGTAGACTATTAATTGTTGCCTCAATTTCAGAGCCTGCTATTGGTCTATTCAGGGATTCAGCTTCTTCCTGGTTTAGTCTTGGGAGAGTGTAAATGTTCAGGGAATTATCCATTTCTTCTAGATTTTCTAGTTGATTTGCGTAGAGGTGTTTATAGTATTCTCTAATGGTAGTTTGTATTTCTGTGGGGTTGGTGGTGATAACCCCTTTATCATTTTTTTATTGCATCTATTTGATTCTTCTCTCTTTTCTTCTTTATTAGTCTTGCTAGCAGTCTATCAATTTTGTTGATCTTTTCAAAAAACCAACTCCTGGATTCATTGATTTTTTGGAGGGTTTTTTGTGTCTCTGTCTCCTGCAGTTCTACTCTGATCTTAGTTATTTCTTGCCTTCTGCTAGCTTTTGAATGTGTTTGCTCTTGCTTCTCTAGTTCTTTTAACATTTCCAAGACAATCCTAAGTCAAAAGAGCAAAGCTGGAGGCATCACGATACCTGACTTCAAACTATACTACAAGGCTACAGTAACCAAAACAGCATGGCACTGCTACCAAAACAGAGATATAGACCAATGGAACAGAACAGAGTCCTCAGAAATAATACCACACATCTACAGCCATCTGATCGCTGATAAACCTGAGAAAAACAAGAAATGTGGAAAGGATTCCCTATTTAATAAATGGTGCTGGGAAAATTGGCTAGCCATAAGTAGAAAGCTGAAATTGGATCCTTTCCTTACTCCTTATACAAAAATTAATCTGAGATGGATTAGAGACTTAAATGTTAGATCTAATACCATAAAAACCCTAGAAGAAAACCTAGGTAATACCACTCAGGACATAGGCATGGACAAGGACTTCATGTCTAAAACACCAAAAGCAATGGCAACAAAAACCACAATTGACAAATGGGATCTAATTAAACTAAAGAGCTTCTGCACAGCAAAAGAAACTACCATCAGAGTGAACAGGCAACCTACAGAATGGGAGACAATTTTTGCAATCTACTCATCTGACAAAGGGCTAATATCCAGAACCTACAAAGAACTCAAACAAATTTACAAGAAAAAACAAACAACCCCATCAAAAAGTGGGCAAAGGATATGAACAGTCATTTCTCAAAAGAAGACATTCATACAGCCAACAGACACATGAAAAAATGCTCATCATCACTGGCCGTCAGAGAAATGCAAATCAAAACCGCAATGAGATACCATCTCACACCAGTGAGAATGGCAATCATTAAAAAGTCAGGAAACAACAGGTGCTGGAGAAGATGTGGAGAAATAGGAACACTTTTACACTGTTGATGGGATTGTAAACTAGTTCAACCATTATGGAAAACAGTATGGCAATTCCTCAAGGATCTAGAACTAGAAGTACCATATGACCCAGCCATCCCATTACTGGGTATATACCCAAAGGATTACAAATCACGTTGCTATAAAAACACATGCACACGTATGTTTATTGTGGCACTATTCACAATAGCAAAGACTTGGAACCAACCCAAATGTCCATCAGTGACAGACTGGATTAAGAATATGTGGCACATATACACCATGGAATACTATGCAGCCATAAAAAAGGATGAGTTTGAGTCCCTTGTAGGGACATGGATGCAGCTGGAAACCATCATTCTCAGCAAACTATCACAAGAACAGAAAACCAAACACCGCATGTTCTCACTCATAGGTGGGAACTGAACAATAAGATCACTTGGACTTGGGAAGGGGAACATCACACACCGGGGCCTATCACAGAGAGTGGGGAGGGGGAGGGATTGCATTGGGAGTTATACCTGATGTAAATGACGAGTTGATGGGTGCTGACGAGTTGATGGGTGCAGCACACCAACATGGCACAAGTATACATATGTAACAAACCTGCACGTTATGCACATGTACCCTAGAACTTAAAGTATAATTAAAAAAAAAAAAAAAGAAAGAAAAAAATGCAAGGTTGATTTTATATTTGTAAACCAATCAGTGTAGCTCATTATATGTCTCAGTCCATTTGCATTGCTTAAACAAAATACCTAAGACTGATCAGCTTACTAACAAAGTAAATTTATTTCTCACAGCTCTGGTGGCTGAGAAGTATATGATCAAAACATCAGCATTTCAGTGTCTGGTGAAGGTTTATTTTCTCATAGTTGACACCTTTGCCCAGTTTCCTCACATGTTGCAAGGGATAAATGAACTCCTTTGAGTGTATTTTATTAGAGCACTAATCCTATGCATGAGGGCTCCGTGCTCCTGACCTATTAAGCTCTCAGAAAGTCCCATTTCCCAATACCATCACGTTAAGGATTAGATCCTAACGTATGAACCTTAGGGAGACACAAACATTCAGACTACACCACCATGTCAACACACTAAGGAAGAATAACCATATATTCATCTCCACAGACACAAAAGTACATTGCAGAAAGTAAATTTAGTAATTTTTTACATCTCACATAAACACACACACGCACATACAGAGACAGGTGGACTCTCAGCAAACTGAGAAGAAAGTAGCACTTCCTCTACTTGATAAAGGCTGAGAAACTCACATTAAGCTTATGTCTAAAATATTTAATGTAGAAAGACTAAAAGGTTTTCTCTTACACAGGGAACAAAAACATATCTATTTACTATTGTACTGAAGGCCCTAGTTAGTACAATAAGATAAGAAAAAGCAATCAATGTCATACAGATTTTTAAAAAATAATAAAGTTGTATTTATTTGCATATTATTTGTCCATCTAAAATAAATACTAAAAATTAAAAAAAATGTTATCAAGACGAATAAATAAGTTTAGCAGTTTGCAGGATACAAAGTAAATATATAAAATTATATTTACAAGTTTGTATTTGTTTTTGTAATTGTATGGGGATATATATTTTATGTTTGTAACATATATATGAAAATATGTAACAGAAATATTAAAATATTTATGGTCTAAATAGATATAATTAAAAGTACCAAACATAGATGAAATAAATCAAAATAAACCTTAAAAAATTAATAAATATACTATTTCCATAGATTAAAGACTCAATATTTTTAAAAAATCAATTTGCTTTGATTTGCCCATAGATTCAACACAACTCCAATCACATTTCTAGCAGGAATATTGAGAAATTAGCAAACAGATTCTAACACTTATATTCAAAAGTAAAACAACCAAAAACAGTAAAACAATTTTCAACAAAAAAAAAAGAAAGAAAAAAGCTGGAAGGTACTTTTCTTTATTTAAGAGTTTACTGTAAGCTTGCAGTAATCAAACAGTGTGGTACCAGCAAAAGACTAGACAAAGAACAAATGAACAGAATAGAGTCTAGAAATCATGGTACACACATTTGGTCAATTGATTTTCAACAAAGATACATAGGCAAATCCATTAAGAAATAATTTTTTTCTAAATAAATAGTGATAGGATATTTTGGATATACACATTTTTAAAAAGTTTGACTTCTTTGTATTTTTTGCTTATAATTTATTGCATGATAAATATAAATTAATTCTAAATAGATCATAAATCTAAAATGAAAAATCTAAAGCTACAGGAGAGACAAGAGGAGGAGGTAGAAGAGGAAGAGGAAGAGCAGAAAATATAGGAGAAATATTTAGTGACTTTGGAATAGGCAAAACATAGCTTAGGTATGACACCAAATGCATACCTCACTGAACTTAAAAAAAAAATAAAACCATTTGGTCTTAAAATGACATTCTTAAGAAATTGAAAAGACATCATATATTAGGAGACATATTTCTAATATATATATCTGATGAAACACTTATGAATACATGAAAACTTCTTAAACCTTCAATTTTGAGAAATAACATAATTTTTACAAATCAAAAAATTTGAATAGACAAATCACCAAGAATTATACTGGTGGCAAATAAACACATATGAGGGAACTAAACATCATCGGTCACTGGAGAGATGCAAATTAAAACTACAATGTGATATCACTACACACCTATTATAATGCATTGGATACAAAATAATAGTAGCAGTGGCAGTGGTAGTAGTGGTGGTGGTAGTAGTAGTAGTACAATGCCAAGTGCCAGTAAAGATGCTTAGAAATTGAACTACCTTGCATCACTGGTGGACAGCAAAACAGGGCCGGCACTTAGGCAAATAGTGTGGCAGTTTCTAGGAGATATAATCATAAAATTACCATGCTACCCAGTAATTCTACATCTCTATATTTTCCCAAAAGAAACAAAAATTTATATTAACACAAAAACCCGTACACTAGTATTTATAGAGGTCTTGTTATGTAATACCAAAACTAGAAATGATTTTATTTTATCCTATTGCAATAATATAATCACCTAAATTTGGGAGCTGATAGGATGTTGCCCTTCCATCTTCACCTGGCACTGATATGACTTTTCTGGTTTGCTAGTATTTGATAAATATGAGATAAATAGTGGATCAAGGAAATGAAGATAAAACAAAATAACTGAAACTAGAAAATTACCTTAGAGCGGGGGCGGAGCAAGATGGCCGAATAGGAACAGCTCCAGTCTCCAACTCCCAGCGCGAGCAACACAGAAGACCGGTGATTTCTGCATTTTCAACTGAGGTACTGGGGTCATCTCACTAGGGAGTGCCATACAATCAGTGCTGATCAGCTGCTGCAGCCCGACCAGCAAGAGCTGAAGCAGGGCGAGGCATTGCCTCACCTGGGAAGTGCAAGGGGGAAGGGAATCCCTTTTCCAAGCCAGGGGAACTGAGACACACAACACCTGGAAAATCGGGTAACTCCCACCCCAATACTGTGCTTTAAGTAAAGGGGCACACCAGGAGATTATACCCATCCCGGGCCGGGAGGGTCCCACAGCCACGGAGCCTCCCTCATTGCTAGCACAGCAGTCTGCGATATAACCTGCAAGGCAGCAGCGAGGCTGCGGGAGGGGCGCCCGCCATTGCTGAGGCTTAAGTAGGTAAACAAAGCCGCTGGGAAGATCGAAGTGGGTGGAGCTCAGAGCAGCTCAAGGAAACCCGACTGTCTCTGTAGACTCCACCTCTGGGGACAGGGCACAGCTAAACAACAACAACAAAAAACGCAGTGAAACCTGCCCAGACGCAAACGACTCTGTCTGACAGCTTTGAATAGAGCAGTGGATCTCCCAACGTGGAGGTTGAGATCTGAGAATAACAGACTGCCTGCTCAAGCGGGTCCCTGACCCCTGAGTAGCCTAACTGGGAGACATCCCCCACTAGGGGCAGTCGGACACCCCACACCTCACAGGGTGGAGTACACCCCTGAGAGGAAGCTTCCAAAGTAAGAATCAGACAGGTACACTCGCTGTTCAGCAATATTCTATCTTCTGCAACCTCTGCTGCTGATACCCAGGCAAACAGCATCTGGAGTGGACCTCAAGCAATCTCCAACAGACCTACAGCTGAGGGTCCTGACTATTAGAAGGAAAACTATCAAACAGGAAGAACACCTATACCAAAACCCCATCAATACGTCACCATCATCAAAGACCAGAAGCAGATAAAACCACAAAGATGGGGAAGAAGCAGGGCAGAAAAGTTGTAAATTCAAAAAATAAGAGTGCATCTCCCCCTGCAAAGGAGCACAGCTCATCGCCAGCAATGGATCAAAGCTGGTCAGAGAGTGACTTTGACGAGATGAGAGAAGAAGGCTTCAGTCCATCAAACTTCTCAGAGCTAAAGGAAGAATTACGTACTCAGCACAAAGAAATTAAAAATCTTGAAAACAGTGTGGAAGAATTGATAGCTAGAATAATTAATGCAGAGAAGGTCATAAATGAAATGACAGAGATGAAAACCATGACACGAGAAATACGTGAAAAATCCACAAGCTTCAGTTACCGACTTGATCAACTGGAAGAAAGAGTATCAGCGATTGAGGATCAAATGAATGAAATGAAGCGAGAAGAGAAACCAAAAGAAAAAAGAAGAAAAAGAAATGAACAAAGCCTGCAAGAAGCATGGGATTATGTAAAAAGACCAAATCTACGTCTGATTGGGGTGCCTGAAAGTGAGGGGGAAAATGGAACCAAGTTGGAAAACACTCTTCAGGATATCATCCAGGAGAACTTCCCCAACCTAGTAGGGCAGGCCAACATTCAAATTCAGGAAATACAGAGAACATCAAAAAGATACTCCTCGAGAAGAGCAACTCCAAGAAAAAAATTGCCAGATTCACCAAAGTTGAAATGAAGGAAAATATCTTAAGGGCAGCCAGAGAGAAAGGTCGGGTTACCCACAAAGGGAAGCCCATCAGACTAACAGCAGACCTCTCGGCAGAAACTCTACAGGACAGAAGAGAGTGGGGGCCAATATTCAACGTTCTTAAAGAAAAGAATTTTCAACCCAGAAGTTCATATCCAGCCAAACTAAGTTTCATAAGTGAAGGAGAAATAAAATCCTTTACAGATAAGCAAATGCTTAGAGATTTTGTCACCACCAGGCCTGCCTTACAAGAGACCCTGAAGGAAGCCCTAAACATGGAAAGGAACAACCGGTACCAGCCATTGCAAAAACATGCCAAAATGTAAACACCTTCGAGGCTAGGAAGAAACTGCATCAACTAACGAGCAAAATAACCACTTAATATCATAATGAAGGATCAAGTTCACACATAACAATATTAAACTTAAATGTAAATGGACTAAATGCTTCAATTAAAAGACACAGATGGGCAAACTGGATAAAGAGTCAAGACCCATCAGTCTGCTGTACTCGGGAGACCCATCTCACATGCAGAGACATACATAGGCTAAAAACAAAGGGATGGAGGAAGATCTACCAAGCAAATGGAGAACAAAAAGAAGCAGGGGTTGCAATCCTGGTCTCTGATAAAATAGACTTTAAACCATCAAATATCAAAAGAGACAAAGAAGACCCTTACATAATGGTAAAGGGATCTATTCAACAGGAAGAGCTAACTATCCTAAATATATATGCACCCAATACAGAAGCACCCAAATTCATAAAGCAGGTTCTTAGAGACTTACAAAGAGACTTAGACTCCCACACAATAACAATGGGAGACTTCAACACTCCACTGTCAACATTAGACAGATCAACGAGACAGAAAGTTAACAAGGATATCCAGGAATTGAACTCATCTCTGCACCAAGCAGACCTAATAGACATCTATAGAACTCTCCACCCCAAATCAGCAAAATATACATTCTTCTCAGCACCGCATCACACTTATTCCACAATTGACCACATAATTGGAAGTAAAGCACTCCTCAGCAAATGTACAAGAACAGAAATTATAACAAACTGTCTCTCAGACCACAGTGCAATCAAACTAGAACTCACGACTAAGAAAATCAAAACTGCTCAACTACATGGAAACTGAACAACCTGCTCCTGAATGACTACTGGGTACATAACGAAATGAAAGCGGAAATAAAGATGTTCTTTGAAACCAATGAGAACAAAGATACAACACACCAGAATCTCTGGGACACATTTAAAGCAGTGTGTAGAGGGAAATTTATAGCACTAAATGCCCACAAGAGAAAGCAGGAAAGATCTAAAATTGGCACTCTAACATCACAATTAAAAGAACTAGACAAGCAAGAGCAAACACATTCAAAAGCTAGCAGAAGGCAAGAAATAACTAAGATCACCGCAGAACTGAAGGAGATAGAGACACAAAAAACCCTCCAAAAAATCAATGAATCCAGGAGTTGGTTTTTTGAAAAGATCAACAAAATTGACAGACCGCTAGCAAGACTAATAAAGAAGAAAAGAGAGAAGAATCAAACAGATGCAATAAAAAATGATAAAGGGGATATCACCACTGACCCCAAAGAAATACAAACTACCATCAGAGAATATTATAAACACCTCTATGCAAATCAACTAGAAAATCTAGAAGAAATGGATAATTTCCTGGACACTTACACTCTTCCAAGACTAAACCAGGAAGAATTTGAATCCCTGAATAGACCAATAGCAGGCTCTGAAATTGAGGCAATAATTAATAGCCTACCAACCAAAAGAAGTCCAGGACCAGATGGATTCACAGCTGAATTCTACCAGAGGTACATGGAGGAGGTGGTACCATTACTTCTGAAACTATTCCAATCAATTGAAAAAGAGGGAATCCTCCCTAACTCATTTTATGAGGCCAACATCATCCTGATACCAAAGCCTGGCAGAGACACAACAAAAAAAGAAAATTTTAGACCAATATCCCTGATGAACATCGATGCAAAAATCCTCAATAAAATACTGGCAAACCGGATTCAGCAGCACATCAAAAAGCTTATCCACCATGATCAAGTGGGCTTCATCCCTGGGATGCAAGGCTGGTTCAACATTCGCAAATCAATAAACGTAATCCAGCATATAAACAGAACCAAAGACAAGAACCACATGATTATCTCAATAGATACAGAAAAGGCTTTTGACAAAATTCAACAGCCCTTCATGCTAAAAACGCTCAATAAATTCGGTATTGATGGAACGTACCTCAAAATAATAAGAGCTATTTATGCCAAACCCACAGGTAATATCATAGTGAATGGGCAAAAACTGGAAAAATTCCCTTTGAAAACTGGCACAAGACAGGAATGCCCTCTCTCACCACTCCTATTCAATATAATGTTGGAAGTTCTGGCTGGGGCAATAAGGCAAGAGAAAGAAATAAAGGGTATCCAGTTAGGAAAAGAAGTCAAATTGTCCCTGTTTGCAGATGACATGATTGTATATTTAGAAAACCACATTGTCTCAGCCCAAAATCTCCTTAAGCTGATAAGAAACTTCAGCAAAGTCTCAGGATACAAAATTAATGTGCAAAAATCACAAGCATTCTTATACACCAGTAACAGAAAAACAGAGAGCCAAATCAGGAATGAACTTCCATTCACAATTGCTTCAAAGAGAATAAAATACCTAGGAATCCAACTTACAAGGGATGTAAAGGACCTCTTCAAGGAGAACTACAAACCACTGCTCGGTGAAATAAAAGAGGACACAAACAAATGGAAGAACATACCATGCTCATGGATAGGAACAATCAATATCATGAAAATGGCCATACTGCCCAAGGTTATTAATAGATTTAATGCCATCCCCATCAAGCTACCAAAGAGTTTCTTCACAGAATTGGAAAAAAACTGTTTTAAAGTTCATTCGGAACCAAAAAAGAGCCCGCATTGCCAAGAGGATCCTAAGTCAAAAGGACAAAGCTGGAGGCATCACGATACCTGACTTCAAACTACACTACAAGGCTACAGTAACCAAAACAGCATGGTACTGGTACCAAAACAGAGCTATAGACCAATGGAACAGAACAGAGTCCTCAGAAATAATACCACACTTCTACAGCCATCTGATCTTTGACAAACATGAGAGAAACAAGAAATGGGGAAAGGATTCCCTATTTAATAAATGGTGCTGGGAAAATTGGCTAGCCATAAGTAGAAAGCTGAAATTGGATCCTTTCCTTACTCCTTATATGAAAATTAATTCAAGATGGATTAGAGACTTAAATGTTAGACATAATACCATAAACACCCTAGAAGAATATCTAGGTAGTACCATTCAGGACATAGGCATGGGCAAGGACTTCATGTCTAAAACAACAAAAGCAATGGCAACAAAAGCAAAAATTGACAAATGGGATCTAATTAAACTAAAGAGCTTCTGCACAGCAAAAGAAACTACCATCAGAGTGAACAGGCAACCTACAGAATGGGAGAAAATTTTTGCAATCTACTCATCTGACAAAGGGCTAATATCCAGAACCTACAAAGAACTCAAACAAATTTACAAGAAAAAAACAAACAACCCCATCAAAAAGTGGGCAAAGGATATGAACAGTCATTTCTCAAAAGAAGACATTTATGCAGCCAACAGACACATGAAAAAATGATGATCATCACTGGCCATCAGAGAAATGCAAATCAAAACCGCAATGAGATACCATCTCACACCAGTTAGAATGGCAATCATTAAAAAGTCAGGAAACAACAGGTGCTGTAGAGGATGTGGAGAAATAGGAACACTTTTACACTGTTGATGGGATTGTAAACTAGTTCAACCATTATGGAAAACAGTATGGCAATTCCTCAAGGATCTAGAACTAGATGTACCATATGACCCAGCCATCCCACTACTGGGTATATACCCGAAGGATTATGAATCATGCTGCTATAAAGACACATGCACATGTATGTTTACTGCAGCACTATTCACAATAGCAAAGACTTGGAATCAACCCAAATGTCCATCTGTGATAGACTGGATTAAGAAAATGTGGCACATATACACCATTAAATATTATGCAGCCATAAAAAAGGATGAGTTTGCATCCTTTGTAGGGACATGGATGCAGCTGGAAACCATCATTCTTAGCAAACTATCACAAGAACAGAAAACCAAACGCCGCATGTTCTCACTCATAGGTGGGAACCGAACAATGACATCACTTGGACTCGGGAAGGGGAACATCACACATCGGGGCCTATCATGGGGAGGGGGGAGGGGGGAGGGGGGAGGGGGGAGGGATTGCATTGGGAGTTATACCTGATATAAATGACGAAGTGATGGGTGCTGATGAGTTGATGGGTGCAACATACCAACATGGCGCAAGTATACATATGTAACAAACCTGCAAGTTATGCACATGTACCCTAGAACTTAAAGTATAATAATACAAAAAACAAAAAAATTACCTTAGAGCATAGGTATTCGTTTAGGACTTCTGCTTTTTCTCATTTTATTTCTAGGCTGACAATCACCTGGTCTCAGTCACACACACATACACATATACACACACAAACATTATTCACCTCTCTTCTCTTTATTTACTGTAATAGCTATTGAATCTTATATTGGTTTGACTTTGTGTTTAAATGTCTGTGAATATGTTTTTAATACCTTAAAAATGGCAATTGACTAGTAGATTGTAAATATGGAGTAGTCTGCAAACTAGGAAACAAGTTTGAATAGAACAACTAAAGTTTTAGCCCTGAATTTATCCATACAACTCCATCCTGTAGGGTTATTAATATAAATAAGTAAGAAAATGCATTGAAGGACATTTTATCAACTATCAAATTATTAGTGATATTATGAACAGGGATTTTTTAAACATTACAGATATAATGAGTACATTTGAATTTGCTTTTCAACATAAATAACACAAGAAAATAATTTTATGAATGCCTTAATCTAGAAAGTGTGTATTTGACAGATTTATGACAGCCAAAATAGGGACTGAAGCAATGAAGCAATATGTGCTTCACATGTATGCAGTATGTCACCTTTCTTCTTTAAAGGAGAAGTAAAGACAATTCTAAGACCTGGTATGCAAATATCTTCTGTACTATCCTTGGTTGCCACAAATTCATGCAAGAGGTTCACAAAGACATACAATACAATCAATCGTTTTGGAATTCTAACTTTTATTTCTAACTTCTTAGGTAGATTTTCTGCCTTAGATGAATCACAGAGCTTAAAGATCCCTTCCATCATGCAGCAGAGCCTAATAAAACCTTTGACCACTCCTCTTAGAGCACACTGTTTAATATGTTGTCTCTATAAGTTAATACTCCACTGCTAAGATAGAAGCAAAGAAAGGGAGTTACAAGGCAAAACCTTCCAAAAAAAAAAAAAAAAAACATCATTTTCTCTAAATCCCAGAACAAACTTCCTTGATATCTCTGCAGCCAGGGCGTCCTAAGACAATGATTTAGGTGGTAGCTATGGGGCAATTTTACAACTAAGGCATTATTGAAGGAATCAATTCCAACATTTTACATAGACTCAATCATTGGAAAATCCTCTTTCTACAATTCAGAAGCTATCTCCTTCGTTTAATAATATGTGTGACTCTGATCAAATATATTTTCAGTTATTCTTAGTGATACGATTAGTTGGGGCAATGTGTAACTGAAAAAAGATACAAAGTACTTGGTATCTAAATGTCTGTTAATGGACCAAGATTATATTATGAGGTGCAAAATTAAATTCAATCTCCATATGGACAAAATTCAGTATATTCACTGAGGGAATTTATTGACTATCTTAGCTGTGTTTTGTTTGTTTGTTTGTTTGTTTGTTTGTTTGTTTTTGAGATGAAGTCTTGCTCTCTTGCCCAGTCTGGACGATCTCGGCTCACTGCAACCTCCACCTTCTGGGTTCATGCCATTCTCCTGCATCAGCCTCCCAAGTAGCTGGGACCACAGGCACCCACTACCACGTCCGGCTAATTTTTTGTATTTTTTTTTTTTTAACAAGTTTTAGAGATAGGGTTTCACCATGTTAGCCAGGATGGTCTTGATCTCCTGACTTCATGATCCACCCGCCTTGACCTCCCAAAATGTTGGGATTACAGGCATGAGCCACCGCACTCGAACAACTACCTTAGTTTTATCAGCTAGTACTCCATGACAAAAATAGCACCTTGGAGTGTCTTTATTCTCACTATCCTAAGGGATCTTATTTTAATACCAGTCATAAGTAAAGGCTTTACAATTATATTATGATTACCTAATTATTTGAAAAAGCATTTTACAAGTATTTTTTAAATATAATCTTACACTTAAATTAAATTAACACCATAAATATTCAGGGATAGATCGAGTAGATATTTTATATGTCAAAGGTAGATATTGTTTTCTATTCAGACCGCCCATTTTCTTTTTTCTGTTGTCCTACTTATTTGACAACGATGCCACTTTTAATTGGACTAATGGCTCAAAGCCACACATTTAAATTATTTGAATTAAAGCCTGTGCTTGCACTTGTTCTTCTGGCAATTGATTCGTATCACCCCAGGAATGGTCTTGGAAATTTTTATCTGTTAGGCTAAATGTTGAGTGTGGACAAAGGTTATAAAAATATAGACTATAAAAATATAAAAATATAGATTCCATAGATTGCTCAAGGAAAAAAGATAGAAATATTGATAGTAGAAGGGGAAAGGAATTATGCTCATGGTTCACTAATATAAGGTATATTTTTACTAGATGAAATGTGATTTTTATATTTCCTAAACAAATATTAGATCTGTTTTCTCATCATGTTTATTTAGAAATAAAAGCAAGAAATAAAAGCAACAAAATTATAGAGTGTGGTAGGCAGAGATGTCTGTTTTTTCAGTGTTTTAAAAATATAAGTGTGTGTATATATGTATCTATTGTATATGTATATGTATATATACACATATTTTAGAAACTGAATGTTTCTGTAAAGTTCTTTTCTAGATGGCACTTTGTAGTTTCTCAGAAAACCATGTTGAGTGAGAAGCTTTCTCTCTATCTCCGTGTCCCTCAATCTTCACTTTGTTGGCTTGTAGGAGCTTCTTTTCATCTTGGCTCTTAAACTATCTGTTACTGTGATCTCCTCCATTATTTTTCCTCATTAATTTAATTTAACAGAAAATAAAGTGGAGGTTCAGAAATTAAATACTTCAACTAAAAGAATAATTCCATTAAAATTATAGTCCTTGTTCATTTTCAAGTGTTTGCAAAGTCACCTAGTACCTCATATACATTTTTATTTGGATGTTTTCCCTTCAAGTCTTCGTATTTTATGCGACCCAGAATAAATGAATTGTTTCCCTTAACAAGTATCTATGAGCATTTTTCTGTGTACATGATAAGGTCTTATAGGTACACATTAATGTTCTTAGAGGTAAAAAAAATTCTATTTAACTTAGACAAAAAATACACTTATTTGATGAATATCTGTGTGCCCATACAATTTGCTGAAGGAACGAACTGTGGTAAAGAAAGAATTAAGGAGAGAAGATACAATCAGAATTATCTTCAGTTGTAGATTACTTGGGTCTCTCCTACAGATTTAATCACTAGAATTTGGCACAAATGCACTCATGATTCTGAGATAGTGACTGTGCATAACATCTTATTATAAAATACTCTTTGAAATTTCATCAATAAATGTAATAAAGAGACAGAGAGGACAAATTTGCCAGTAACAGAAATTAGGAATGAGAGAGAGTATATAAGTAAGACCTTTCAGATATTAAAACTATAATTATGATAATTATGAAACAATATGAACAAATTTACATGAATTCATTTGACAACTTAGACCAAATGAACCAATTCTTCAGATAAACACTGCCAAAACTCACTCAGGATGAAAAAGATTCTAAGAATAGTACTATAACAATTAACATATTAACTCTGTAATTTAAAATGCTTCCTAAAAACATCTCCAGGTCCACATGGTTTTACTGGAAAATTATACAGTTTGTAAAGAATAAACATAAATTCTTCCAAATTTCTCACAGAAATTAGAAGAGGAGGCAAAACTCTTTGACTCTTATGAGGCCACTATTATTGTATTACCAAAACCAGAAAAAGACAGTACAAAAAACATTTACACATCAGTATAGTACATGAACATGAATACAAAAATCCTCAACAAAGCAAATAACAAAGTTGTATACACCAATATATATGTATGTGCACACATACCCGTGTATATACACCACATCCAAACCAAGTGGAGTCTATTCAGAAATAAAAGTCTTATTTAAAATTGAAATGTCCATCAATGTCAGATTGATCATTTGCCGAATTCTGAGATATATTCCTATTAATCTCTTAGTAAAGTAGGAATAGAATGTAACTTCTTCAACCTGATAAATAACACCAAGGAAGAACCTGTATCCAATATTACACTTAACAGTGAAATATTGAATGACACCTGTAGGAGAATAGGGAGTTAAGAGTAAAAAGAAACATAATCTGAAAAGCAGCAACATTTAATTGACTCCCATGAGAAAAAAGTTCATATGGGAAACTTAGAAAGAATATTTTGAGGTTATGTTCCTTTGATGCTTAGTTTTTTGAGGGTTTTCATCATAAAGAACATTGGATTTTATCTAAGATTTTTTCCACATCTATTGAGATGAACACATGGTTTTTATTTTTGTATCTGTTTATGTGGTGAATTATATTTATTAATTTTTGTATGTTGAACTAAATTTGCAACCTGTGAGTGAAGCCTACTTGATCATGGTGAATTAACTCTTTGATGTGTTTCTGGATTCAGTTTGCTAGTATTTTATTGAGAATGTTTACATCTTTGTTCATCAGCAATATTGGCCTGAACATAGTTTTCTTTATTTTGTTGTGCCTTTGCCAGGTTTTGGTGGCAGAGTGACGCTTGGTTCGTATAATAAGTTAGGGAGGAGTTCCTTCTCCTTGATTTTTTGGAATATTTCAGCAGAATTGCTGCCAGCTCTTCTTTGTATGATTGGTAGAATTTAACTGTGAATTCATGTGATCTGGGACTTTCGTTGGTTGGTGGGTTTTTATATTTCAGTATTTCAAAACTCAACATTGATCTATTCAAGGTTTCAATTTCTTCCTGACTCAATTTCAGGAAGTTGTATATTTCCGGGAATTCATTCATTTCCTTCAGATTTTCCAGTTTGTGTGCATGGAAGTGGTCATGATTGTAACTGAAGATCTTTTGTATTAAATGTTTCTGTGGGATTGATTGTAGTTTCATCTTTTTCATTTCTGTTTGTGCTTATTTTGATTTTCTCTTTTTTTCTTCATTAATCTGTCTTCCAATCTATCAATATTGTTTATCCTTTCAGAGAACAAAGTTGATTTTGATGATTCTTCATATGGAATTTTTGGTATAAATTTTGTTTAATTCTCTTCTGATTCTATTCATTTAATTTATTCTGTAATACATTGAGTTAGTTCATTCTTGTTTTATAGTTCCTCCAGATAATTATGTCAGATTGTTAATTTTAGATCTTTCTAACTTTTTGAGATAGTCATTTAGCATGAGAACCTTTCCTCTTAACACTGTTTATGCCAGCTAAATCTAGTTAACTTCAAGCATCAAAATAAATGAAAGTAAGGTGTTGTAACTTATTAAATAAAAGAAGAATCCATAATTCTATTTCATTATAAATATATAAATTAATATATAAATACTTGAGGTGAAGGATAAACTGTTTCCCTATAAAATGCCAACTAATACATGTAGAATAAATGATAGAAATAAACAACTAGTATTTGACAGACATCATAAGGTGGTTTGAGAAATAGTTTTTAAAAGATGCCAATGCACATGCATGGAGTTTGGATGCAAATCAGAAAGTGGGACTTTAAAGCATAATAATACGATTTTAAAACCTTAATGCTATATACGTAAGGATAAAAACTAAGTATTTACAGTCAGGTATATTATTTCTTGTAGATAGAATTGATAATTTAAGGTTTTGTGTTCGCACTGTGGGGAAAAGCAAATATGGTATTCTAATTTCATTGTTTTTCGTGTAGTTGCAAATTGAGATGCTCCAGGAGAGAAAAAAAAAAAAAAAAGTGATATAAGAGGATAAGCCCTTGTAGTCTCAATCTGAATAGAAAGTTTAGCATGAATTTATAATGTGTGCTCTCTTTAAGAATGAAAAAGTTATTTAACTATTAATTTAATCCAGTCCATTGATAAGGGCTAGCACAACCAACTCAGTAGTAATATACATGTGACCCAGTGTCTGTTTTCTAAATACCATTTTCCTTTAATATTTTGACATATCCAACAGCAAACAAACAATGAAGAATGCAAAAATCATGCCAAAAGGACTCAGGAACCAAGTTGCAGATAGTTCCACTTTCCAAAGATGGAAAATCTCAACGTTGATAAGTGTAATATTTGTAATGGATTGACACACATCAAATATGTTAAAAATACGTGAGTCATATTTATACAGATAAAAGGGAAATTAATAGAGGAGGTGTGTGAATCAGAACATTATGTTGTATACTGGTAAATAGAGTAAGTATTCTGTCTTTTCTATGTAAGCTATGATATTGGATAACCAATAATAGATGAAGAAATATTTCTCTTTCCAAAAGCATTACAGTTAGTAAAGTAAGAAAGATTGGCAGAATTATAGTCAACTTTGAGACACTGGAATAAATTAATGGGCCTAAGCATTGATCATCAATGACTGCTAACTTGACAAAAAGAGAGATAACTAGATAGCATGTACTCCAGGATAGAAGTGTACTCTCCACGGCCTATTAAGGATACTTGAAAAGCAAAAAAAAAAAAAAAAAAAAAAAAAAAAAAAAAAAAAAAAGCAAATTCAAATCTGATTAGCCTCTAGAGCCGATAACCACATTTCAAGAAATACAGAGACAATGCCACAGGGATATAATTAGCAAAATTCAGTCTGTGAGAAATACAAGAAGTCAAGTGATCCAGTTTCTTCAACAAATGAACTGCAGAAAAAAACAAATGCAGGTGGCGCTTCTGAATTAAAAGAGACATGAGTTTACGAATTGAAACATGTAGAACTTGTTTGAATATTCATTCAAACAAATGGAAGATGAAATTGACCTTGATGTGGTAACTGAGATTTAAAACATTGAGTAGATATTTGAAATTATGCTTATTTTTAAGAGTGTTTATCTGATAATAAAATATACTTAAATACTATGGACAGAAATGATATGGATAATGGAAACTTTCTTAAAATAACAGGTAAGTATTTGAAATAAAATCAACAGGATTAATAATTACTGAAGCTGTGTGATGAGTATATGGGGGTCCACCATGCCATTCTACATACTTTTGAATAGGTTGAAATTTTTCTATAACAAAAAGTTAAAAATAATCAGAGAAATATCTTGAGTTTCCCACACTAATATAAGATTCATCATTCCATGACTCTTTCATTTTTCTTATAATCATCTTCTTTTCTACTTTTCTGTGTCAAACAGTTATCTAGCAAACCTAGTGACACACACACATACACACACACACACACACACACATATATATATATAATATTTCTACCTTTAAAAGTTCTATTTTGATATATTTTCAAACATATATCTTTTCATTCTTCCATTGCTTTTATTTTATTTTTAATTATAATATTTTAGAAATGTTCCTCATCAGTTATTATATTATATTGTATATATTTCAACATCTGAAGTCCCAGGGTTCTCAATCTATTGTTTGGTATTTTTACTCAGTATTGCTCCTAGTGGATTGTCTCTTCATGTGTTTGATTTTTTTAATTAAGAACTTACATTAATTGTGATTAAGCAAAATATCAGCAACACTATCCTCATTTTTTGTTGGTGCTCTTCTTAAAGGTTGATGTTTTCTGTGGCACACTTTAACCAATGATATTGGCCCTTCTATTGCTTTCTTTTCGTTGTGTGACTTAGATCTAAATATCTTCTCCATTGCCTTGAAATCTTTATTTTCCAAAGTTTTGGTTCGAGCCACCAGCATTTGTCCCCATTTCATCCAGCCTCCTTGATCTCTTCTTGCTCTGGTTTCAGCTTGATCTTACATTGTGTTGAGATTTCAGATAAAGTGAAAATGCACTTAAGTGTGTGATGGTTTCAATTCATCAAGAGTAAGTTTGTATTTCTGTAGGGGCAAAGGACCTTTAAAGCTACACCATCTCACTGCCTGAAGTAAAACATCATCTTAATATTTTAATGTTTCTTCTTCGTTAAGAAAGTTCCTATGTTCACTACTAAAACTACAGATTAAAGAAGATAAATTTAATTCAACATTGTATACATTGTATGTCTGAAAACTATACAGTTAAAAGTTCATGTCAACTTATAATAGAAGCAAATACATTTGTAGGCTTTTGTAGTGGTGGTTAGAAGTTGGAGGGTAGAGATGGCAGTGGATTGAAATAACTGTTCTAATAAATTTTAACTAATTAGTTTTTATTTTAGCTGAAAGTCTTATAAGTTTGTTTTGTCTTAAAATACTCTAGAATTATTTGTTTTTTTGTCATAGCCATGTTCTATAGAAAGCTCATGGTAACAGAAAACATTTTAGGACACTAACTTATTGGATCATTTTTCAGTGTATGTGCATATGTGATCATAGCAATATAGGACAAAAAGCTGAGATAAATGAAAGCTCTGGATTATTCATAAAAGTCTGTCCTCAAAATATCTGGACACATATTAAAAGCATTTCAGATGGATAGAGAAGCATTATTAAGTCTTTTGTAAACTACATTATCATGATAAAATATTCTGAGAAAATTTCATACTGTAAAAATGAAACTTGTCCATTTATAAGCATAATATCAGAACTCCGTCAATCACAGTGTTATGACTTCAATTTAATGAGTGTCAGAGGAATAAACAAATAATGATCAATCAATAGTGCAGAAGAAAATACATCAAAATTTCTGTAGTAAGTTGTAACATAACGTAACTGAACACCATATAAACACATAAAATAGAACACCTTTTTTAAAAATTCAAAGTAAATGAAACATGTTTCTGCATCTAACATAATTATGAAAATATTAAAATGTGTCATCCCATAGTTCTCAATAACTTAGGACACATCTAAAGAAAATTAGAAATATTTGAAAATATTAAGTCTTACGCAATTGTCATAGTCAATAATCTTTGACTTTCAAAAATATCATTTTTATATGGTCCAGATTAATAGAATCTGAAGTGTTGAGAGGAATATCAATGTTTTACGATGAGGTGTTTAATTATTTTTTTGACCTTGCTGCAGACAAACTAAGGTAGAGAATATTGAAAAGATCCTCTGTGTACATAGAAAAAGAAAGAGAATAAGGTCCACAAATTTTCACTTACCTTCTGAATCTGAGCTTCAGCTATTCAAGATATTCAGTTTTAGATTCCTACATATCTGATGTAAAATCTGAACTTAAAGTAGGTAGGACACAATTGCAGAACATCAGAATTTGAACTTGTTTCTATACACATGCTAAACATTTCTACAAAGTTATAATCACAGGTCCACCAAATATAGAAAAAAAGAGTAGGAAAGGTAGTACAAAGAATAAAATTAAATTTAATAGTATACATGGCATTTGTTGTAAGTCAAAAACTGTTACAACAAACAAAAAAAGGTTATTATATATTGATAAAAGAGTCAATCCACCAGGAAGATACAGCAATTATAATACATGTGCACACAATTTCAAAGCTGTTTAATACACAAAGCAAATATTAACAGAACTGAAGTGATAAATAGATGGAAATACATGAACAGGGGATTTTAATACTCCACTTTCAATAATGGATAGAATATGCAAACAAAAAATTGATAAAGAAACAGGAGACCAGAATAACATTATTGATCAAATGGATGTAACAGACTTTATCCAGAACATTCCACAAAACAGTGGCAGAATATACATTCTTTTTGAGTGCACACGAAACATTCTCCAGGATAGGTTACATGTTAGGTCATAAAACAAATATGACAACTCAAGATGATTAAAAGTATGCCAATATTTTCCAATCACAATGAAATAAAACTAGAACTCAATAGCAGAAGTAAAACTAAAAACAAATTACAAATGTGTAGGAATTTTATAGGATTCTATTGAGCAATATGTGGGTTAAAGAAAAATGAAAGAAAGAAAATATTTTGAGAAAAGCAGAAATGAAAACATATCAAAACTTACGTAATGGAACAAAAACTATAAAAAGGAAGCTTACTTTGAGAATGCCTACATTAAAAAAAAAGAAAGATCTCAAACAACCTATCTAAACCTATTCTTCAAATAAATAGAAAAATTAAAACAAACTCAAATTACCAGAGGAAAAATATAATGGAGATTAGAGAAGAAAGCAATTGCATAGAAAATATAAAAACAATTTTAAAATATACAGTTTTTTTTTAAAGGTAGAAAAGTGGTTAGCAATAATAGCTAAAAACAAAAAAGATAAGACTCAAAATCAGAAAATAAAGGACATGTATTACAATTGATGCCACCAAAATATAAAAAAATCACAGGAGACAACTATGAGCACCCATATGACAATAAATTGGATAAGCAAGAAAAATAGAAAAATCCCTAGAAACATAAATCTACCTGAGTCAAAACGAAATAGGTAATATAAGTAAATCTATAATCAGTGGGGAGATAAAATCAGTAAACACACACATCCTTCCAACAAAGAAAACTCCAGGACCAAATAGCTTAATTGGTGAATCGTGTGAAACATGTAAAAAAGAATTAACACCAATTCTTCTAAATCTCTTCCAAAGAATTGAAGAGAATGAAACACATTCAAACTCATTTTCTTAATTCAGCAATATCATGATATCAAAACCAGACAGATACCCCCAAAAAAGAAAATGCTAGGTCAATATTAGTTCGTGAATATAAATTCAAAAACTCTCAACAAAATACTAGCAAACTGAATTCACCAGAAAATTAGAAGCATTAAATGTCACAGACAAGTAAGATTTAACCTTGGGTTTGAAAGATAATTAAGCCAATACAAATCAAGTAATATCATATAGAGCATTAACAGAATGAAAGATAAAATTTACATGATCATCTCAATAGATGCCAAAAAATATTTGACAAATTTTACAAGTTTTCATGATTAAAATTCTCCATAAACTAGGTTTAGAAGGAATGTTCATCAATACAATAAAATCCATATATGAAAAGGCCACAAATAACGTTGTATTCAATGGTGATAATCCAAATGCTTTCCCTCTATGATCAAAAACAAGGCAAGGATGCCCGCTGTCTTACGTTTATTCAGTGTAGCAATGGAAGTCTCACTTGGAGCAATTAAACAAGCAAACATGGCATAAATATCAGAAAAAAAGAAGTAAATTACTCCCGTATGCAGATGACATTATCTTACATATACAGAAAATCCTAAAATCGTTATTTAAAACTCCTACAATTAATAAATGAATTCAGGAAACAAGTAGGATACAAAATCAACATACAAAAATTATTTGTTTCTAAATACTAATAGTGAACTATTTGAAAAGAAAATTAAGAAAGCAATGCCATTCACAAAAGCATCAAAAGAATAAAATATTTATGAATAAATCTCACTAAAGAGGTGAGATACTAGACACTATAAAACATCGATGAAAGAATTTGAAGACACAAACAAATGAAAATAAATCCTGTGTTCATAGCTTGGAAAAATTAATATTATATCTACAGATTCAATGCAATGACCATACAAATCCTAATGACATTTTTATAAAAATAGAAAAAAAAAGATTCTAAAATTCATTTGCAATCACAAAAGACACTGAAGGTCCAAAACAATCTTGAGAACTGAGGATAAAGCTGGAAGCATCAACTTTCAGATTTTAAATATATTAAAAAGCTACTGTACTTAACCAGTATGTTACTGAGATAAAGACAGTAGACCAAAGGAACATAATAAAGAGCCCAGAAAATAAATCCACAAATATATGGTTTAACTTTAAGGAGGATTCTAAGAATACACAATGGGGAAACAATTATTTCTGTAACAACTTGTATTGGGGAAACTGGATATCCACATGCCAAAGAATGAAATCAGATCTTTATCTAATACTATGCACAAAAACAACTTAAAATGCATTAAAAACTATAATGCAAGATGTGAAACTGTAAAACTCTTAGAAAAATATAGGGGTTGATCTTTGTGGCATTGATTTTTACGGCAATAGATTCATGAATCTAACATGGAAAGCACAGGCAACGAAAGCAAAAATAGGCCAATGTATCTGCATCAAATTTAAAAGCTTCTTCACACTAAACAACAAACAAAGTGAAAAAGAAGCCTACAAAATGGGAGAAAATATTTGCAAGTCATATGTCAGATAAGGACTTAATTTCAAAAATATATAATAAATTGCTACAACGTAACAGCAAAAAAAAAAAAAAAAAAAAAAAAAAAAAAAAACCTAACAACCCTACTAAAGAATTGACAAAAGAACTAAATACACATATTTCCAAAGAAGACATGCAAATGGCTAACAGCTATATTAAAAAATGTTCAATGTCAACAATCATCAAGGAAACAGAAACCAAATATACAATGAGATATCACCTCATATCTGTAAGGATAGCTAATACCAAACTTTAAAAACAAAACAAGTATTACATCAAGGATATATATAAGTTGGAACACTTGTTCACTCTTAATGAGAATGCACAGTAATGCAGCTGCTTTGAAAAATAGTATGGAGGTTCCTCAAATCATTAAAAATAGAACTACCAGGCTAGGCATGGTGTCTCACACTTGTAATCTCAGCATTTTGGTAGACCGAGTCTGGAGGGTCACTGTAAGCCAGGAGTTCAAGACTAGTCTGGGCAGCAAATCAAAACTCAGTCTCTCCATTAGAAAAAAAAAAAAAAAATAGCCAGGTATGGTGGCACATGCTTGTGGAGGCAAGGGGATTTCTTCAGCCCAGGAGTTCAAGGCTGCAGGAGTTCAAGGCTACAGTGGGCTATCATAATCCCACTCCAGCCTGGGTGACAGACCTCACCACTGAAAAAAAAAAAAAAAAAAAAAAAAAAAACAGCACCACAAAAATGATCCATTAATCCCACTTCTGAGTATTTATCCAAAATGACTGAAATCAAGATTTTGAAGAGATATCAGCAGTGTTTACATGGGCATTGCATCATTATGCACAATAGCCAAGACATGGAAACAACCTAGATGTCTATCAAGAGATGGATGGATAAAGAACATGTTGTATATACATACCGTGCAATATTATTCAGCCTTGACAAAGAACTAATCATGCATTATGTGATAATATGAATCAACAATATTATGCTACATGAAATAACTCAAACACAGGAAGACAAATACCGCATAATTCCACTTATATGAGGAAACTAAAATAGTTAAGCTCATAACATCAGAAAGCAGGATGATGATTACTAAGGGCAGAAAGATGAGGGGAAAATGAGAACTTGTTAATCAAAGACTATGAAGTTTCGATAATGAAAGATGAATAAGTAATGCTGTACAACATTTTGCCTATGGTAAACAATATTGTGTGGTACACATAAAAGGGTAGATACTGTTTTAAGTAAACTTACCACAAAAATACAGAGGTATTTATAAAATTATATTGTAGCTATTATTTAATACACAGAACAGTGTTTAATTTTTCACAGCAATAAGTTGTGCCATAGTATACTTTTTATATATCTAAACATAAACTGTTACTTGATTGGTTGACATTTGAAACCCCAAATTGTGATATAGTTTAATCAGAAACACTTCCAGTCAATGAAAACAGACTACTGTCTCCCCATTGTTTTCGTTTCAGTCACAGACAGACTATTTGCTATTATATAAATGAAAATACTCAAGGAAATGTAAATAAAAAATAATTGTATGTTCTTGTATTATAGTTTATGATAAAATAACTAGATTTTTATTTTATATTGTTTTTTGATTCTTAAAAGGTAATTTCACATTCATGAACACTACAAAAATTTTCACAAGTAAATGTTCCTAGTATACTATCTCAGTATTAAAGTTGGTTATTCATATTTATCAGAGTTAACAAAGCTTTGGGTCATTTATTCCTTTTTCAACAAATGGATCTTGAGTCTTAGATGTATGCAGCATGTAACAAGTGCTAGAGATTAAGCGATCAACAAGATGCAGTCTCCACTCTCAAATAATTTAATGTCTAAACTAACCAGGCATAACATTTAACAGTGTGGGATAAAGATAGATGGTAGGCTACTCTAGTAAATTTAGGAGAGTCTAAATGAAGTTACATATAATTGAGAGGTCCTGAACACAAGTGGATTGTTTATTTTTACATATATTATTCTCTTTCTTTTGATCCTAAGAATCTTCTGTAGTGTCTTACATCTTATAAAACCCTTTATGCAATCCTAAATTGATTTTTTGTGACTCAACGGTTTCCTTTGTAGCTAAACTAATTCGAAGAGTAGTCTGCATTTAGTTTGAGCATCCCTGGTTCAAAAATCTGAAATCCAGTATGCTCCATAATCTAAAACTTTTTGAGTGTCAACATAACATTATAAATTAAAAATTTTACACCTGACCTCATGTGACAGGTTGCAGTCCAAATGCAGGCACAAAAACACATAGTATGTTCAGTGTCCTTAAGGAGAAAAAAAAGACCCTACCATCCTCTTTCAGCTGCAATATTACCTTTTATTCTTTGCCTATATTTCCCTGCACTAGCACACCAAACAAGGTTAGAAAATTGTACATGACAGGCCAGATAAATCTATATATACGGGTTCCCTACAATATCCCACATGGGTCCAAGACCTACATGCATTATTTACTGTGATTTTTCTTATTATCTGTTCAGTGGTGTAAATACATGGTTAAAAATATTGAAAGGGCCTACAGCTGTTGGAGAAACTGGGCAGCAGTGTAAGTCTGAAATATCTTACATAAAACTGTATTGTTGGAATTACCACCATATATGACAAAAAGAAATAGAAGTATAAGAGTCTATGATGGAAGTTAATGGGAAATAGAAAAACACTGTATAAAGCTAAAAATGAAGATCTCAATTGTGTATTGAAAGAGTGGATTTACTGGCATGTGAACACACATCAGTTAACGGTATGCTGATCATGAAACAAAGATTTGTTATAATAAACTAAAAATCAAAAAAAACTTCTGAATGTTCAATAGGCTGACTGTAAAAATTTAAGAAAAGACATGGGATTAAACTTTTTAAACTTTGTGGTGATAAACCATCTGCTGATCACAGATAAGCAGAGAAATTAATCGATTCATTTGCCAAGGTCATCGGTGATGAAAATTTGATGATGCGAGAACAAGTCTATAATACTAATGAAACATCATCATTTACGTATCATTTCTCCAGAAAGACACTGAATACAGCCAATGAGACAGGCCTTACAGGAATTAAGTATGACAAGGACAGAATAACTCTGCTGGAAAATGCTAATGCAGCAACACTCATAAGTATAAACTTTACTTACTGTTATAGACAAAAGCTGTGTCTTCTGCTTTCAAGGAATGAATTTCTTACTAGTCTATTATTATGCTAACAATAAGGCATAAATCACCAGGCATATCTTTTTGAATTCGTGTCACAAACATTCTGTACCGGTGACTGGTACTCACTGCAGGGAAGCTAGACTGAATGAAGAATGCAAGATTGTGTTATTTCATCACAACTCTTTGCTTATTCTCCAACTGACATTTTTATTAAAATAATGTTTATGCCATGTACTTCCCCTAAACAGTGACTTCATTAAATCAGGCATGTGACCAAGGAATTCTTAGATCAATGAAGGGTAAATAGAAAAACACTTTCTTGAACAACAAGCTAGCAGCAATGAACAGTGCCGTGAGTGTAGTTTTCGGAAGAATTATAATATAAAGGATGCTGTATTTCTTTTTACCAATGCTTGGAACACAGTGACTAAAGACACAGTCCTGCATGCCTGGCACAACCTCTGTCTTGCGGTCATATTCAGGGAGAATGATGAACAAGAGAAATAAAAATGATGTCTGACCTCCTTACACATGAAAAAAATAAACCTTTAGGTGACATGAGGAAAAAGTGTCATAGGCTTGTTGAAGGAATAGAGAGAGCATCATACACTCATGACAGAAAAAGAAAACATGTCAGTTTATAAAATCAAAGATAGACTTCTGGACAAAAATAAATAAATAAAAATAATAATAATTAAAGTTGTTAATGAGGCAGGTAACTCTAGAAGTAACCTTTAAAAAGTCAATCTACAGAGTGCTTTCTAATCCAAGATTCCTAGAGGACCCACTTCCTGGCCCCTCAACTGTTTCTGATGTTTCTTATCACCTAAAAAGATAAAATACAGAGTACAGTAACCTTTTAAACAAAACACAAAATCATAGGTAGAAATGTTAGTAAATGTCTCATTGGTTTTCTTAGATATATATGTACTCATTTCTAATTTTTCTGTGACAACCTGACAGATTTCCAAAGCTGTCATTCTCAGGCTTCCCTTTGTAATCATCGGAAGTACTAAGATTTTATATTTTGTGTGTTTATTACCTGGTTTCTGGGAAACAATACCTCCCTCTTTTCTTGGTCATTCCTCCATGTTTATGGAGTGAATCAGTAAGTAACTTTTTATTTAATATCTGAAAGTATCTGTATTCTATCTTCATGTTTTACATATAATATATCTGGGTATATAACTCCAGTTTAGATATCAATTTTATCTAAAATATTTGATGTCTTCACTCTGTTGTCTCTAGCCCCCAATACTTTCATTGACAAGTTTATTTTTAATATCTGGTGAATTCACTGGTTGAGACATTTTTTCTTCTTTAGGAAGCTCTGAGGAAAGAGAAAGAAGTCGGTGAGAAGCATATACTTCTAGAAACTTCTTTGTTAAGTTCTCCAGTGATATCCTAGTTCTACAGCACATCCTTGTCTTCTATATACTTGTTATTTTTAGTACCTTGTATTTGCTCAAGTTCTTTGCAGTCATATAAGGTTATTTCAGTAAGTATCTGCACCACTGTTAGGCAATTATTATTCATTTAACTACAGTCTATCTGCCAAAAGTATATTAAAAATTAAAATCCCTTTTTATACAATGATATTTTTTAGGTACATGATTTAAATCCATTAAAATACATACATTAAAGTGTACAGTTTGATAACTTTTGAAAAAATATGCAGTCTTATAACAACCATTGAAACACTACATAGACTATTTTAATCACAAAAGATGTTTCCTTTGAGGTAATCACCCTCCAACTTAGGCAATCACTGATGAGTTTTATATTTGTATACACTTGCTCTGTCTGTCTTAGAAATTAATATAAATTAAATTTGATGCTATGATGTTTTTTCAATTTTTTTGGAAAGTGAAATATTTTGTGAGATGTCTATGCTTTGGGTATTAGTAGTTCATCAATGAAGTCACTGAAGAAAAAATTCTTATATATCATAGCCTTTATACTTATTAAAATAGGGGTAGATACTGGATAAGTTTTACTCCTGATAATCCATAAAAACAATTTCTAAGATTATAAAAGAAGTAATCATCTGGGACAACAGAGAATGCATTATATAATGCTATCTTTCATGATTCTTTGCACTATATTTCATTCAACATGACATGAAAGATTAAAAATAATAGCTAACACATTGCATTGTTTAAGCACAGTATGACTTATTTATATCAAAGGTATGCTTTTGACTGGGTGTAAAACATATCTTTTCATCCCTGTAAATTTGTTGTTTTCTTATTCTGACCAAATATTGAAAATTATGCAATGTATAATATTCTACACATAAGAAAAACAACTTGGTAAGAAATCGGATCCTACCAGATTTCAAAAGTCAAACACTGGCTGGGGTGATGTGATGAAATTTCTTCTAGCAATAGCTAAGACAACAGTGGGTTAATGTATTCACACTGGGCACAGTGCTAGGGGAGCAGTAATAAAAAAAATTGCTCCCTTAAAGCGTGGGGTTTCTGCATGATTTTATTTGCATTGGTCTAGAACATGAGTGACCTGTATTATAGACCCAGTGTTTACATTTATTAATTAGGGAGATTGAAAAACCGACGTAGCCTCTTCAATGAGGCATTGATTATAATCTTCTAAAGTTTTCATTTTTAGTTTCAAGATTTTGATCAAGTTCGTGGCTGAAGAAATGGATACATAAGGAAATCTTAAAGATATTTTATTGACAGAAAAATAGTGGTAGATGATAAGGAGAAGACAAACAGAAATAGAAATCAAGGATAATGATGTTACATTTTCAACATGATGGATACTAACAAAATAGCCTAGAAAACATAGAAATAATAGAAAGTCTTGTCTAACTTGGCAGAATTGCTAGGAAATGCTTTAAATCAACTACAGTTTTCAAATTGAACTAAATATGAACACATACCTGTTTTAGACTAATGAGGTTTTCAATTCACTAGGCATTTTCTTTACTATTATTTTTTAAATTTAATCATCAACTCTAATTGATTTAAAATGTAAGGGAATACATTTGATGTTCCTTAGTTGGCATCAGTTTTGTAATATGGTATTCAGCTAATAGACTAAAATAATAGATTAAATTTTTAATGAAGTTAAAAACAAGTGAAAGAGTATCATCTGTGTCAATGGTAAATTTTCTGAAATTTTTATATTTTTGTGGTTACAGCATACCCAAAAACTAAGTTGAGCATGAGTGAGTAGGAAGTTAAGGAAATTACTCTGTAAATTTATTTTATTTTGAAGACAATTTGTTTTAGTGGGATGCAATGAATATTTCCCAGATAAAATTCTTTTTCTTAATAGAGAAGAAGAAAGTATGTCACTCCACTTAAATTGCCATAGGGCCACTTGATTACATATTGACTTTTACATTTTTGTTACAGTACTTTGTTTTTTTAATTGTTAGTATATTATGAATAAGTAATGAAATTCAGCTCATAAGATTTACATGTAAAGTTATTACTTCTAAATAGGCTAAATTTGCATTTTTTAATTATTCAGGTTACTTACCAATGTAAATGGCATTTTAAGTATTAATGATATTGATGTGCTACAGTGTTTTTAATTTTATTTTTAATTTTTTTTGTTTTACAAAGAAAACATCCCGCTTATTTACAGGATAAGAAATGAAGGCTCTCAGAGCATTTGTGGGTGTTAGGAATGTAAAGATCTCAAGTGTGCACGTGAAAGAGTCATGTATATTTTACATGAGATGTATGCATAAACACTTCATAGAGAATTATTTACTTGAATAATTGCTTTATTTCTTTATTTCAATAAATTAAAGCTCTTTTCCCTCTTGATGATATCCCCTTAGAAAGACAATTTGGCCATCGAAGGGACATTTGCATAACAAAGAATTCTATTAAAGTAAATTAAAATGCTCCCAGATATAATTTTCTCATTTCAGATTTGTAATGTAACATTTTACTCCAGCTGCAGTATGTGAAGTAGATACTACATAATGTAAGATCATCTGAGTGAGTATTAGGAAACAATTACAATGACAATAAATTGAACTATGGTTGTGGCAATAGAAACAGCAAGAGGTGTCCAGATTAAAAAGATGATTGGGGAATAAATTCATACTACTTTCCATATAAGGAGAGAGTAGAAAAGAGTGGTAGATGTCAAAGAATACATTCAGATTTCTGACTTGCACAACAAGCTGGTATCATTACCTGGAACAGAAAACCTGGAGAAATGCTAGGTTCGGGGGAGAGAACTAAAGTGTTTTTAGTTTTAAGACTTGTTGAATTTGAAGTATTATTGAAACATGGAGGAAATAGGTTGCTTCTAAAGTGTTTGAACCTAATGACGTAAATGTGAGAAATATATGGATGCATCAAGTCACCTGGGAAATGAGTATATATCATGTCAACAACTAGGTCCTAGGAAAGTATTCTGAGGAAACAACTGTGATGTTTATCACAACCTAGTGTGGAAAGATTAACAAGCAAAGGAGATTGAGAACAAAAAATAAAAAATAAGAAAAGGAGAAGATGCACTTCAAGAATTTAAAACCCTATGTGGTAAAAATATAGATGCATATAAAATAAAAAATGTAAATCTGATAAAGATATGACTGACTCACTGATCATTGTCATTGAATCTGTAGAAATACTTGTACCTCTGAAGAGAGAGAAGCCTCTGATGAGATTATGCGGTAAGTGCTTATGTTTGAAAATCAGCAGGATTTGCCTGTATGACAAGGCGGGAAAGTAATTAAAGACGAATGAGTAGTGCATGCAAGGGCACAGACTAGACAAGGACAAGACTCAGATCACGGAAACAGAGAGGTGGTTTCGCTTTCCTTTATGAAGAATTTTGAAGCCAGCAGGAATATGGTAGACGTTGTAAAGCTCTTTACTACTAAGGTGACCAAAAATATTAGCATCTAAATTTGTGATTTCCTTCTTCATCTCCTGTATAATATATGCAGTTGAAAGAGTGATGAATCCCACCTTTTTGTGTGCTTTTAAACACAAAGTCGATACTACATTCAAGATACGGTATCTGGAAAATGTAAATAAATAGGTATATAAATAACAGGTAATACATAAGGCCCAGCTAGATTGCTGTCGGTGATCAACTGTCATTGCAAACCTTAGTATCTTTACACATGTAAAGAAGGCCAGATAGAGGCTTTGAAAACCTCATCTTCATTGCATTATATTAAGGACCATTAATTTAGCTTCTAGCTGGCAGAGTAGATTAAGTCTTCAATCCATTGTTTCCCACTTAGCACGAAACCAAGCAGTTTAAACACGTTTCTGCAAATTATTTTCAAATACACGGACAAGAAATATAGATGAAATCCATAGTTTATGGATATTAAAAATACATACAAAATATATGTAATAATTAGTTACTAATATATGAAGAAATAGCTCATTGAAGAGCCATTAGAAAACAAACTGCTCAGAAACAATTTATTTTAATATATTACATATTTTAAAAAATGTTTTTCTATCTCATTCTTTATTAATAGCGATATTTGCATTCAAATAGAGATCATTTGTTTTTAGGAATTCATCTGCTCCTGCTGTTTGTTCTCCACCTACTATTTTATCCCCAGTTTATAGCACAACTATTGGTTGCAATGAAAATGGTTAGGATGTCACTAAAGTTTATGCCTTCAGGTAAGAAATATGCTACATTTTAAGGACAGTATAACTGGGAAACTAATGCTTTATGCTTATTCAAATTGTTTTAGATTAAAATAAGCAAGAGTTGAGAAATTTAAGAAAAAATGATACATTGCTTTATTCTAACTAAAATATCTCTGTATGGTATATAGCTTTTTACAACGTGCCACCTGCTCTTCAGAAACGTAATAGCAATATGATAGACATGCTGAAATAATTGCCTTAGAAACCCCACAAATTGCAGAGCTATGAGATCAGCATGTTGACAATACCTTTCTATTGCTCTACTGAACATGTAAATCCCTGTTTATGGGACTGGGAATTACTATTTACTAGAAGTGAATATAAATTAATCAGAGTAATTCTGCATAGCATTGATGTATGGAGCCTTAACATATTACATATTTGTCAGAATGCAGGCTATTATGCTTCTTGTTTGTAATCAGCAGAGATTTAAGTTCATGGAGAGAAAATGTGACTAGAGCTCTATGTTGTATTGACTTGTGACAAAGCCAAATGTTACAATGTGTTCCGTTTCAAGTGCAAAGCTACTAATGTAATAACAATGTTATTGTTCTAAGCAATATGTTCTTAGCTAACTCTAAGAACAATGGAAATGCCTGCATTAATATTATTTGGCAAAATAAATGACAGCTAGACAATTTAAAATTCTGATTGAGTGTGACACTCAGAAAAGAAATCAAGAACAAAATGCCTTTCTCTTAGTTTGAATATAAAGAAAGTGCTGGTGGGTGGAGAGCATTTGAAAGAGGATAGATTTTATAATAGAATAGGTAGGTTTCCAGGTTTAGATAAAGGGTATTCTTGAAGATAAGCGGGAAAAAGGAGTGCTGTTCACAATCACTTATGACAATTTTGGTAAAACTTATTGAAAGTAGGAAAAAGGTAGGGAAAAAACTTTTCCTTCAGGTTGATAAGGGGCTGAGCATTAAATAGATCCATTATCATTATTGCTATGTTTTTCTAGAGACAGAGTCTCACTCTGTCACTCATGCTGGAGTGCAGTGGTGCAATCTCAGCTCACTGCAACCTCTGCCTCCTAGGTTCAAGCGATTCTCCTGCCTCAGCTTCCCGAGTAAATGGGATTACAGGTTTGCACCACGATGCCCGGCTAATTTTTTGCATTTTTGGTAGAGACAGGATTTCTCCATGTTGGACAGGCTGGTCTCGAACTGGCTTCAAGGGATCTGCACGCCTCAGACTCCAAAAGTGCTGGCATTACAGACGTGAGCCACTATGCCCAGCCTCTCTCTGTCTCTTTTTTTCTGTGACAATAACTGGGTTACTGTTGGTAACAATATTTTTTACCTTACAATGGAAGAATTTGTAAATATATTTATTTTATTTCCAAGTACAGTTCAAGAATTGGGAGCCTTGTCTAGGTTTATTCTTAGATGAATACTTTACAAACTGTGAATTATGACTCCATTTAATGGGTTATAAAATCAAATTAGTGGTATTGACAAGCATATTAGGTAATCAGATTGAATGAAATAAAATACAAAATAATATGTCAAGCTATAACACAAGAAATAAGTATAATTTCATTTCATCAATATTTTGTTTCAGTTTTTGCATATGAGTATGTTCGAATATGATAGAGGTGGAAAGATCATAAATAACATGAGTTTTTAAATTATATATTATGACCAAATTTAGGAGGTCATTGGTAAAGAAAATCATATAAATGTGTACAACATGAAGGATTGAAATGACAATAATTGTAAACAATTTAAATATTTATAAACAGAATGTGTTAGTTAGATACATATATATGAGTTACATATTAATATAATTGAGTATATACAATGCTTAAAATTGATAAACTATATATACATGTTTCAAAGAAAACACTATAATATAAAATTAAATGAAGAAAGAAAGATGATAATATATTTTAACATTATTAAACATTTAATATATGCTGCAATTTTATATATTGTGTGCATGTACATATACATAGTAATATAAATATAAGTGAAGGATTGGAAATTTTAAATGTTGATTCCCAATAGAGTTACTTGGTAAAAATGATCAGCTATGGTATTGGAAAGAGTGCAAAGAAAGCTTCAACTGATTTTGTCATCTATTATTTCTATAAAACATAAAGAAGTCTAAAAATCTAAAATATTAAAGTTTTACAGAGATAGGTGCTATGTACATTGTTTCTGTTACATTGCATATTTTTTCACTTGAAATATTTCATAAGAAAAGATGTTAGAAAATAGAAATGTAGCAGAGACACAGAGAAGACTAATAGCTTTTGGCAAACTTACGAGGCACTCACCACTTAAGTTATGCCCTTCAACACACAATCTTAACTCTTGCTGAATTGAAGAGGGATCATATGCTCACATCTCAAGGAAAGTTTTATTTCTAAGGAGTAAGATGCTTGTGCCAAATAATATAAAATTATTCTACTAGAGAATAGCATAGAAGTCAAGGTGACAGCTCAATGGCCTACTATTTGTTTTGTGACTTTTTCTGAGATTACACTAGGCATCTATATTTTTAGTGAGAGAGAATTTAGTGATCCTGTGTGTTACTGCCTAGAGAATAATCAGCAGTAGAGGTGATGTATGGGGCACAGTTAAAGGAGGTGGGCTGTGACTGCAATTGGGTTGAAATAGTTTTATTTCAGGCCAAATGTGAAGATACCAGATATTCACACATTGTTTCACAGCTTTCAAATTTTACACTTTTCAATTTAAATAAGTAGAATGTTGTAGGGAAAAGAATAAAAGAGGTACTTACCTTTTTTTTTTTTTTTTTTTTTTTTTTTTTAATAAGAGTCATTCTGTACATATGGCAAATTACAAAAAAAGAACATTATTTGTAAAAATGTAAGACTCTAGGAAGGAAAGTGTATTAGTTTGTTTTCACAGTGCTCTTAAAGACATACCTGAGACTGGGTAATTTATTAAGAAAAGAAGTTTAATTGACTCACAGTTCAGCATGGCTGAGGAAGCCTCAGGAAACTTACAATCATTGCAGAAAATGAAGCAAACATGTCTTTCTTCACAGGGCAGCAGGAAGGAGAAGTATGAAAGCCAACTAAGAGGGAAACCCCTTATAAAACCATCAGATCTCATGAGAAATCACTCACTATTATGAGAACAGTATATGCAGCATGAGAGTAACCACCACCATGATTAAATTACCTCCCACCAGGTCCCTTCCATGACACATGGGGATTACAATTCAGATTACAATTCAAGATGAGATCTGGGGAGGGCCATAAAGCCAAACCATATCAGAAAGTACCTGGGAGATTTTATCTAATGTTCAATGAATTTATAAATTAAAAGTGTGTGTGTATGTATATACACACATGTGTGCTCAAACACACACACCTTTTTATAAGTGTAGTTTTACATAACTTCCTAAAATGTTCATCTCTAATTTTAGTAAAGTGAGAGTTTGAAAATGGAGTCCTTCAAAAACTTCCCTACTCAATATCTTTTATATAATTTATATATTAAACATCTGTATTTGTCCTAAACCTGTCTTATTGATCAATGTGAGAAAATTTTCTTATCAAAAAATTTAGAAATATGTTTTAACTGGGATATAGATATTTTAATTAAAAAAAATTCACAAACCCAGATGGGTCATCTAGCTTGGAAATGAGATGGCTCCATTAGTCCTATAGTGTAAATCTGCATTTTTTAAGGTTCAACCTCATATATTTTACTAAAAATTTGTGAGAAACGCTTAATGTTGGTAGGAGATACTGATTCTGATATTTGAAATCATTCTGTTTAAATTGTTTTCTATATAAATCTAGTGATCAGAAAAGATTATAAACAAGAATGAGACACACCTTTATGTTAAAATGAAAAAAATTGCTATAATACATTTTTATTTTGGATATTAATAGACATAATGACTAACAGAAATAATTCATTCTTAAATAAAAAATACCTTTTATCAGGAATATTAAAGAATTAAAGACCACTATGAACATTAAATACCTAAAAAGATATTTTAAAATATTTAAGTGAAAAATAAATGTATAATATCTAAATTAATTCTCAACTAATGCACAATTTGTTATCAATGTTTTTACTTTAGATAAATTAATAAACACACAAAAATTAGTTCATTATTATTATTATATGGGATTCATTTTAATTTTGTTTTTGAAAGATTTTCAGTTATATATGAACAAAAGATGCATTTCAGCATGAGTGTACATATACTAAAAGTTTATTAATGGAGGAATGCCTGGGCTAACATTTTGGATACATATTTTGTATGTAGTATTTGTTCCTTTAAACTACACTAAATCAGAATGGAATGACAAGGGTTTTAGGAAGCACAAAGCTTGTGTATTCATGAGCAAGTATGAAGAGTTTCTTTTAATCAATAAACAGTGATTGTACATGGCAAACTGGGATAAAACATTGCACTTTGTCTTTATGTAGTGACTGACTTTAAAACAAAACAAAATAGAAAATTTCTTATGTATTCGCTTTGTCCACTGTCATTGTAGGTGAACTCATCCATGCTCATAATATCATCCTGAATGTGACTATTCTAAAATATTTGTGCCTAGCCAAGGATTATCTGAATGCCAAATATTCACCTTCAGTTGTTAACCTGATATCTCTAGAGAATCTGATAAAAGTCAAAATGTACATCCAAATTGAGACTCCTAATTCTTTACGTAATCCCACACGGCACAAAATGCACATTGATAATGACATTTGTGTTTATCCCCAAGCCTTCCTCATCTCAGTGAATGATTTTACTACCATCTCAATGCTTAGGCTGCAAACTTAGCAGTCCTTGGCTCTCATTCTACACATCCAACTAATTGGGTAGTTTAAGTAGAGTCTCCCTTTAAAAACAATTTCAACTTTACAACTGCTCATTCCCATTTCACAGAATCAGAAGTCAATATGACCCCCTGAAATAAAGTAATAACTTTCTAACTAATCTTTGATTGTATTTTACGCATCCTTTAATGCATTTTTAAAATAGAGCCAGAATTATTTTCTTAAAAAATAGATCAGATCAAATCAATCCCTGCTTTAAATCCTTAAATATCCACTTATTCTACTTGTAGTAAATTATAAAACTTTTACTTTGGCTTACAATGCATTATAGAATGTAGTCCTTGAATCTCTAACTTGATATAAGAAAAAATATTGCACCTTTTTCTCTGTTCCAAATACATTGGTATTGTTTTGTAAGGTTTAAAGATAGAAAGCCCATTAACAACCCAGAGCTTTTACATATTATGTTTACCTTTCCCTGATCATTATGGCTCCATCTCATCCTTTTGTTCTCAGCTTCCATAATACCTTCTCAGACAGGATTTCCCTAATCACTTTATCCAAAATAAATCTTACATTTTTCTCAAATTCTTTTCCAGTATATTTCCTATAATGTACTTATTATAATTTGTAATTACTGCATGTGTCTATTTATATGGTTTGTTATTGTTGCCATCTCTTCCAGTAGAATGTAACTAAATAACGACTGAAGCTATATGTCTCTTATTTATCTTCATGACTCTGACTTGTAACACTGTATGTCTATTCTCATGCTGCTAATAAAGACCTGCCTGAGATTGCATAATTAATAAAAAAAGATGTTTAATCGACTCACAGCTCCACATGGCTGGGGAGGTCTCACAATAATGGTCGAAGGTGAATGAGGAGCAATGTCACATCTTACATGGTTGCAGGCAAGAGAGCTTGTGTAGAGGAACTCCCCTTCATAAAACAATCAGATCTATTGAGACTTATTCACTATTTGGAAAGATCCACCCACATGATTCAATTACCTCCCACCAGGTCCCTTCCTTGACATGCGGGAATTATGGTAGCTACAATTCAAGATGAGATTTGGATGAGGATGCAGCCATACCATATCATTCTGCCACTGGCCCCTCCCAAATCTTATGTCCTCACATTTCAAAACCAACCATGCCTTTCCAACAGTCCCCCAAAGTCTTCACTCATTTCAGCATTAACTCAAAAGTCCACAGTCCAAAGTCTCATGCAAGACAAGGCAAGTCTCTTCTGCTTATGAGCCTCTAAAATCAAAAGCAAGTTTACTTCCTAGATACAATTGGGGTACAGGCATTGGGTAAAAATACCATTTCCAAATGGAATAAATTGTCCAAAACAAAGGAGCTACAGGCCCATGCAAGTTCAAAATCCAGTGGGTCAGTCAAATCTTAAAGCTCCAAAATGATCCTCTTTGACTTCACATCTCACACCTCGGTCATGCTGATTCAAGAGGTTAGTGCCCATGGTCTTGGGCAGTTCTGCTGCTGTGGCTTTGCAGGGTACAGCTGCTGTACTGGCTGCTTTCACAGGTTGGCATTGAGTGTCCACAGCTTTTCCAGGTGCACAGTGCAAGCCGTTGGTGAATCAATAATTCTGGGGTCTGCAGGATGCTGATTCTCTACTTACAATTTCACCAGGCAGTGCCCCAGTGGGGACTCTGTGTGGGTGCTCCCACACCATATTTCAATTCTACAACACCCTAGCAAAGGTTCTCCATAAGGACTCTGCCCCTGCAGCACACCTTTGCCCGGACATCCAGGTGCTTCCACACACCCTCTGAAATCTAGGTGGAGGTTCCCAAACCTCAATTCTTGACTTCTATGTACCCACAGGCCCAACCCCATTTGTAAGCTGCCAAGGCTTGGAGCTTTCACCTTCTGAAGCCTTGACCTGAGCTCTATATTGGCATCTTTTAGCCAAGGCTGGATGCTGGGCATCAAGTCCTGAGACTGCACAAAGCATCAAGTCCTTGAGCCCAGTCTATGAAATCATTTTTTCCTCCTAGGCCTCCTGGCCTGTGATGGGAAGGGCTGCCATGAAGACCTCTGACATGCCCTGAAAACATTTTCTCCATTGGCTTGGCAATTAACCTTTGGCTCCTAGTCACTTATGAAAATTTCTGCAGCCAGCTTGAATTTATTCTCAAAAAATAGGTTTGTATTTCCTATCTCATTGTCAAGCTGCAAATTTTCTGAACTTTAATACTCTACTTCCTTTTTAAACATATGTTCAAATCCCAAACCATATCTGTGTGAATACATACAACTGATTTCTTTAACAGCACCCACATCACGTTTTGAATGTTTTGATGCTTAGAAAGTTCTTCTACCAGATGCCCTAAATCATATAATCTCTCTCAAGTTCAAACTTCCACAAATCTCTAGGGCAGGGGCAAAATGCTGCCAGTCTCCTTGCTAAAACAAAGCAAGAGTCACCTTTGCTCCAGTTTTCAACAAGTTCCTCATCTCCATCTGAGACCACCTCACCTGGACGTTATTGTTTATATTACTATCAGCATTTTGATCAAAGCCATTCAGCAAGTCTCTAGAAAGTTCCAAACTTTGCCACATCTTCCTGTATTCTTCTGAGCCCTCCAAACTCTTCTAACCTCTGCCTGTTACCCAGATTCAAAGTTGCTTCCACATTTTTGGGTATCTTTACAGTAGCACCCCACTTTACTGGTACTAATATACTGTATTCATCTGTTCTCATGCTGGTAATAAAGACACACCTGAGACTAGGTAATTTATAAAGGAAAGAGTTTTAATGGACTCACAGTTCCACATGACCTGGGAGGCCTCACATTCGTGGCTGGAGGCAAATGAAGAGCAAAGTCATGTCCTGCATGGCAGCAGGCAAGACAGCGTTATGTAGGGTAACTCCACTTTACGAAATCATCAGAGCTTGTGAGACTTACTCACTATCATGAGAACATTATAGGAAACACCCACCTGCATGATTCAATAGCTCTCACTGGGCCTCTCTCATGACACATGGGAATTATGGGAGCTACAATTCAAGACAATATATTGGTGGGGACACAGCCCAATCATATCAAACCCATTCTAGCAATAGAGGTGAAAGATGAAAAATATTTGTTGACTAGGTCAATAAATGTTTACTTTGATATATGTTTTAATAACTTACCAAACCCATTAAAATTTTTAATAAAAGACATGTAAAACTTTATTTCTGGCTAGCAGAAGTCTTACATATTACATACTGTTTATAATTATATTTATATATTATTATAGCATACATGGTATACAAAGAAAGGAATTCTAAGAGGAGTTACTTCAACTGGAGACTACATAGAGAAAGTAAGAATATACACACGTGCAATCACCTAGAAATTCAGAAGCTCAGAACTTAATCCTATAAATCAATAATATATTTTATCCTTATACAGGGTAGATTCTAACTAAAGAGTGCTTAAAGAATGGAAATATACTATGTTAAGGCACATCAATGATTAGACAGTATCTCATTAGTGCTGATTATAATTTCTCTCTTCTTTCCTTTTACCTATTTCCTGCTTCCGTTTCTCTACCCTCATCAGTTGCAAATATGGTTCAGCCCAAAAGTATTGGACCACATGGCTGGCAAACAGTAGTAATCAACAGACACTTCATGATTGTTCTAGAATCAACTACCTGCTGAGGATTAACCAATTAATCTTTCCTCTAATAATCAAGAGATTAGTGCAGTTTTCTTTGAACCATGATTTGGGCTTTTACCTGTTTTTCTTCCCCATGCCATCTCAGTATGCCCACTTATCAAGGGCTATTTGTAGCTGATGATCTGCTAAATCTGACTTACACAGGCTCCCTAGACTTGCCTCCTTTCTTTGGTAAATTTTTATAGCACTGATATTTATTTCACAGTGATATGTATAGACACTGATAGTTTTAGCAGCTGTTCAGATGAATAACACATAACCTGATTCATCCCTATTTTCCTTCACCTCTCAACCCAAACCTAAACATAGCTGATTCAAGATATTTAGAAATTCATCAAATGTTACTTTGACTGACGTGGAAATTTTAATTCAGTAGATTACAGAAAACTGGTAAGCATACATTTTCTTATATCCCAAATAGCACATTTTCAAGTATTATCCCTAGATTGTTTTTTCACTAAGAATTATTTATGCTAGGAATGAAAATTGAAACACTTATTATGAAGCAATTGCTCTTTTTAAGGATTTTACATATATTACCTTAGGACAGAGGTTTAAGTGTCAAAGCTGGGTTTCAAACTTAGGCAGCTGAGTTACAGAGCCCATTCTCTTAGCCAAAGCCACTAGGGTTGGCCCTTTTATTCTGTAATTAGTAGTTGTTAGTCTTTGAGTTTTCTGTCATAAATTCTATTGTGTGTTATTGTGAATTTTCTATTCCATGATCAGAGGGTCATTCTTGACAATATGTTCTGACATATTGTCAGACAATATGTATGACAATACCATACAATTAATTGAATGGTATATAATAGGAGAATAGTCAATTCTCAGAAAACAGAATTAGACTTGTGTTGGAATCACAGCTATGCTTGGAATCCCTGTGAAATGTTTAGCAAGATATTGAACTTTTCTAATACACTTTATTTTTCATTAGTAAAACTAAAAGAATAATATTTGCTTTCAGGGTGGTGACACAATTAGAATATTCTGGTAATGTGTGCTGTTTGGTATTGGAAAAGAGCTTAAGAAGTGAGAATTACTAATCTATCACTTAGAGTAATAAGTGATATAAGTAACTTAATAATACAGTTAAATCAGTGTTCAGATATTTTAGCTCCAGATATTGTTAAACTAAAATATTTCTTAGAAATATTTTATCCCCACCCTCAGGAGGTCAAGGTTTCATAAGACGTCTACACTAGGGTTCTCCCTGAGTACAATTTTAAAAGGATGGGATTGTATAAGCTGTCTTATTCTCCAAAGATTGCATATCATATTGAGATAATTATTCCACCCCAAATTAATTCATGGCCATGCATATATGATCTCTAACTGTCATTGTTCTGAATTGGCAGAACATTCAAAACTCAAAAGGTTGTTATAAAAGTTTCCTTATTTCATATTTATTACATTTAAAAGTGAATAGCCAGAGGCTAAGTGTTCTGACATTAACATTGTATCACTAAACACTGAGATATCAATGAAAAGGTTAAGTAAATCAATATTTATATTAAAGCACAAAGAAAAGCACAAATATTGCATTGTCTTACTATATGACAGAATGTAAACCAACTTTCTGCCAACTTACTCTGTTATTGCCAGAAAAGTGTTAAAATTTGAAAAAATAATCATACATGTATTAGAATACTTTGAAAATGTATTTCCAAAGGCAGACAACCCAATTCCACTCCTACACATTAATAACAATATTGGTTGACTAATATACAAAATACATTTATATTTGTTTGTCAAGTTTTACAGTTCCTATTTATTAAAGATATCAACACTTTTACAATTTCTCTTAGCCACAAGCTAAGAAAATCTGACAAAAACAATTTCATAACATTTCTACAACTAACACTGAGCCCCATAAAAGCAATAAAATGAGGAAAATAGCTGTGCATATGTGTATGTATTGAGTGTGCATATTTTAAGGACTACTTGCCTTAGTTTATTGCCATATGCTCCATACTTCTATTTAGAATTACCTATACAATCTCTGAAATATAATCATAAGGGAAACAATGTCATATCATGTTGACTTCATGACAAATAGACTTTTATGGACACAAAGATATAACCTGAGATAGATTGCATGTTAATTCATCTTTTAGGGTAAAAAAAAAAGTATGAATATCATAGTTGACCTATTTTCATAAATCTGGTAAGGTATCATACTATGAGGCTTAGCCTCTGGAATCATTATATGTGGAATTGAAGTAACTTCCAGTAGCGACAGATAATAAAAACTATAGAATGTCCACTCTATTATCTGTTAGGTGGCTTTTCTAGTCAGGACATTCTCAGGTACAGCACATTAGATTAGTTTTTTTGAAAAGAACAAGGGCTGTATCATTCTACTGGTATCTCCTGAGAGAATAAGATACAATTGAGAAGTATATCAGAGGCTTTTTGAGTATTCAAGAACAACAATGAATATCATTAAAACATTATAACATTAATTAATTAAAGGGATATCTCTTTGATTTTTCAATACTGATGTTATTACAGGGACAGACTACATGTATTTTTTGTATAAATTATACGAGTCACGTAAAGGAATAATTTATTTTTAACTGTTTATTGAAATTGTATATGTAGATGTTTAGCTTTTGCTTTCTGCTGTGTTAGTTTTTTGTTTTTGTTTTTGTTTTTGTTTTTTTGAAATAGAGTCTTGCTCTGTCCCAGGCTGGAGTGCAGTGGCACAATCTTGGCTCACAGCAACCTCCAGCTCCTGGGTTCAGGCCATTCTCCTGCCTCAGCCTCCCGAGTAGCTGGGACTACAGGTGCCCGCCACTACGCCTGGCTAATTTTTATTTTATTTTTTTTTTGTATTCTTTGGTAGAGATGGGGTTTCACTGTGTTAGCCAGGATGGTCTCGATCTCCTGACCTCGTAATCCGCCCTCCTCGGCCTCCTAAAGTTCTGGGATTACAGATGTGAGCCATCGGGCCAGGCCGTTTTTGTTGTTTTTATTCCTCCTAATTTCACTAGAATGGCAACATTTTGTGGTATCCAGTCGGATACTACATTTGACCTTGACCTTTTACATTTGCCATTTGACATTGTTATAGCTCCTGGTGTTGGTACATTTTATTTTTATTAATAAATACTTAGCTGCAGTAACATCCCAACTAAACTTTATTAGTCCTGAAATCTCTGAAAGAAGTAGTATGATAACTTCAATTATTGAAAACTTATAAAAACTGAACATCTGACTTGGATAACAACCTTATTTAACCAATATGCTGTACTTTCTTTGGACTTGCATAGCTCAGAAATTATAGAATCCAGTAGGCATATGTGTGAAGCCTTCTATTCTACCTATTAACTGTCATTTTATGATCCTTGTTCTTTACCTGCAAAATGTTGTTTTATTACCTACTTCTCAATATTGCTGAAGGATTAATTATGGAAACTTTTATATTTAAAGTAAATAAATCTTACTTTTCTATTCTTGATAGCTTTTGTTAAAATTTGTCCCTAAATTAAACTTTTAAGAATTTAGAAACTTCTACAATGTACATTGTATTTAATATTAAGTATCTACATCAGAAGGATCAGGTATCAATAGACACTGTGAAATGTAATTCCATGTAATAGATCTATATCACAGACTTGAGCATTCATGTGCATTATATACTCCATGTTACTATCACCATATAAAGAATTCAGCACACAAATGTTAAATATTTTCGTATTTCTGTTCAGTGGTCTATGTTACAACACAATAAAATATAAATCAGTTGGCTGATGGGGTTAATTTTCTTAAATGCCAGAATTACATATCAAGGTCTCTTAACTCCTGCTCAGAAGTTGTTTTTCATTAAAATACGAAAAGTGGAGATGGTCTATCCTCCGAGCAGAAGTTGTATCCAAAATAATGTTAGCCTCCACAGAGAGCGTATCCAGATGATTTAGACTGTGGGCTAAAATTAGGTTCCTTTGGAATCAGTTCATTCATCCTGACCTATCAATTGTTAGCAAAAATTGTGGCTAATATTTCACACCATTATCAAAAAGTTGCATTTGATTTGGAATTTCAGACTTTTCACTCATGAGAGCATTAATCACATATAAATCTATTCCCCACATGCATAATTTGAGTAAAGACTAAGTGTAAACTAATCTGGAATGTGTGCTAACTTGGTGACAACTACAGTACAGTTTGACTCAGCAATCACTGATATATTTTGCAATTATTTTCAATCATAGATATTCAACTGTTCTTGTAAATGCCAGACTGAAAACCTGGGGCATCGTTCTCTGATTTGATCATCATCTCCTTGAGATGCTCAATCTAGAAAAGAACACTGCTGAGCTGAAAGTGCCTGTGAGTGAATAAAGACTTCTGCTAAACACGTGTGGAGTTTTCTGCACATGCCACATTTTCTTCTTATTCTGACAACAATTTTGAATACAAGTGTTGATGATCACAGGGAAGAGGGAGAAAAGAGTAAATCTTTTCATGTTGTTACGGCAGAAAACTCCTTGAATCTTGTACTTTATTGGTATTATGCCATCACCTGTAAATGACAGTCAAAAAACATTTGTATCTCTCTGTATATATAAGGAAATAGAGTGCAAGATTTCTCAAGACAACTGTGATTCTTTCTTTTTACATAACTTTATAATGTATGTCATCGTTGGCAACTATATCAATTTTAAGCCATATGGCAGTTTTTCTTAGCACAGAGATTGTGTTTGTTTACCAAAACAATGCTGATATGCCTTTTTAGTTGTTTGATCCTAGCTTGGTAGACTGTGAAATGAATTATGTTACAAAAAAGAAAGGAAGAATTTCATATTTCTACCAACTTCTGGTGATGAAAGAAAGAGGTGAACATAGATGAGAAAGAAATGATCTCAGTAAACTGATGAGAGTATGAAGATTCAAGACACAGCTCTCAGCATTTTCAGACTCAACACCTCAAAAGAAATAAAATTAATTTATATAAAGAAATATATGCATCACAATATGTAAGACGTAAGTATGTGTAATACAATCACATAGTCTGATACCTGTAGTTGTCATAGAAATGATGAATAAACCCTTTTGTTATTATGAAATATCTCTCTATCTCTGGCATATTATTTGCTTTAAAATCTGGCAAGCAATATTATTTGACTTAAAATATAGTGTGTGGATTTTTTTTGATATTATTTATGGCTATTCCAGCTTTAATATGATTACAGCAATCATGAGACCCATATTTTATCATTTTACTATAAGTATATGTGCCTTCATATTTCAAATGCGTTTCTTATATGCAGAGTATAGATATGGGTTCTGTATTTGTATGCAGCCTGACTTTCGATTGTGTTGTTCAGACCGCTTAGAATCCATGTGATTATTGATAAAGTTAGGTTAGGTTGAAGTATATTATCTTGCTATTTGTTTTGTTTTTTTGTTTTGTTTTGTTTTGTTTTGCCCCCTATGTTTCTTGTTCCCTTTTTCCTCTTTTTTTTTTTTTTTTTTTTTTTTTTTTTTTTTTTTTTTTTTTTACTTTGGATTGAGGTTTTAAAAAAATAATTCCAATTAATCTCAATTTTTAATTTATAAACTATAAATGCCTTTTTAAACAAAAATGCTGTTGATTGCTTTAGGAGTTATTGTATACCTGCTAACTTGCCACATCATCTCAAGTGATGGGCTTTCAGTTTCTTTGTGCTTAGGATGTCCTGAATTGTTATTTTCATCAAATTTGGCTAATCATTGGATAATCATAATTTATTTTTCAATAAATTTTTATGTCTCATTTCTCTATCCTCTCCTTAGGAATCCAACCACCCATGATTTAGACTAACTGAAGTTGTCCTACAGTTCACTGATACTCTTTGTTTTATATCTGTTTGCTCTCTGTATCATTTAAATAGTCTCTATGGCTTTTTCATCAAGTTCACTAATTTTTTCTTCTTAAATTATCTGAACTTAATTCAGTCAGCATATTTTTTTCTTCTCAGTAATCATATATTGTATCTTTAAAAGTTTTTTGTGTGTCTTTAAAAATGTTTTCATAGTCTCTACTTAACTTTTTCATGTACTGAATATGTTTATGGTAGCTGTTTAAATATCCTTGTTTGCCAGAGTCCAGCATCTGCATCAGTTCTCACTCAACTTTGATTTATTTTTCCTCTAATTTAGAATATCATTGTGTTGTTTCCTCTACAGCCTAGTAATCTTCAATTAGATTGTAAATTTTACCCTGTTGGGTGTTGAATATTTTTGTATTCTTTTACATATTCTTGAGTGTTGTTCTGGCACACAATCATTTTACTTAATTAGCTTGATACTTTCAGGTCTTGCTTTTAAGATTTGTTTGGCAGAAGTACAGCCATGTTTGATCTTGACCTAATTCTTCCCCACAACTTAAGGCCTTTCTCTGTTTTCTACCCTATGTCTAAGGAATTATGAGATTTTCCTCATCTGACTGACGAAAAGGGACACCCACACCATATGAGTGACTGATATCTCTCTTCTCATCCTTTCTGACTCCTCTTTTCTATTTTTTTTTTTTTTTTTTTTGATATTGTGACATGCACACGCTAATAAATTTTCCACTGAATACCTGAGGAGGATCCTTGGCAGAGCTTCGGTGTTCTTTCTCTGTGAACTTTTTCTTTTCTTGTACTCTGTGCAGCAACCTCTGGTTACCTTGTTTTCTCTGAACATTCAGCTCTGTCTTCTGTTAGCTCTGCTATGCGCTCCCCTCCACACGCTGCAGCATGGAGACTTCCTCAAAGCAGTGAATTGGGACAATCGCAGGAGCGAACTTATTGGTTTCCTGCCTCTCTGGGATCACTTTCCTTTGTTGCCTGATGTCCAATAACTTGAAAGCTCTGTAGTTTCATATATTTGGTTTGATTTTCGCTTGTTTCAGATGAAAGAGAAATTCCAGGTCATGTTATTCCACTTTAGCTGGAAGCAGAATTCAAGTTTTCATTAAAAAAAATATATATATATGTTATATATAGAAATACATATATTTCTACTGGGCATGGAATCCTAGGATAGCAGGTTTTTTTCTCTTGTGAAGACAGTCCTTTTTAAAATTCTGAAATCGCATTATTTCTTGCAAAGCTAGCTATCAGTCTTATTGTATCTTCTCTGTAGAACATATTTTCCTCTGGTTGTATTTAAGATTTTTTTTCTTTTTATTTAAATGTTTTTACTGTAACATATCTAAATATGGTTTTATTGTTGTTTATATTGCTTGGGTGTGCAATAATTCTTTTTTTTTTTTTTTTTTTGAGACGGAGTCTTGCTCTGCCGCCCAGGCTGGAGTGCAGTGGCCAGCTCTCAGCTCACTGCAAGCTCCGCCTCCCGGGTTCACGCCATTCTCCTGTCTCAGCCTCCCCAGTAGCTGGGACTACAGGCGCCCGCCTCGTCGCCCGGCTAGTTTTTTGTATTTTTTAGTAGAGACGGGGTTTCACCATATTAGCCAGGATGGTCTCGATCTCCTGACCTCGTGATCCGCCCGTCTCGGCCTCCCAAAGTGCTGGGATTACAGGCTTGAGCCACCGCGCCCGGCCCTGTGCAATAATTCTTAATATTATTTGTGTGTGTATGTGTTTCTTGAGAACTCTGAGCCATCATATCTTGATATACTGTTCTTTCCATTTTTTTCTCTCTGCTGTACTTTGAGAACTCAGATTGTTAGTATGCTATAATATATTATAAATTGTATTTCCTGCATCTCTTTCACTTTTCTCTCTTTGTCAGACTTTTGCTTTCCTGTATTTTGTGTACTTATTTTTTTTTCTTATTTTTTAGTTTCCAGACTATCTTTTCTGTTGTGGTTAATCTTTGTTAAACCCATTCATTAAATGTGTAATTTCACTTATAAATTTTTCAAATCTATAATTTTCATTAAAAAATTATGTAGTTTGCATAGAGCTGTGAGAGTACACTATCTTGTCATTAGTAATCTCTAAGATAGTAAACATACTATTTTTTAGAACCCACACCTGATAACTCCGTTTATTGTTCCTCTCCATATTAATTCTGATACCATGCCTTTAATTATTCATGTTTATTTTGAAATGTGGTCTGACAAGGCATAAAATAGAGATAATGTGAGGCTTAGGATATTGCTTTATTTTTCAAGAATGCATATTTGTGAGGATAAAATAGGTCCTTTGCAGACCAAGACCACCTTTATATAATCAAAGCCTGAAACAAAGCATCAATTCCAATGATGCATCTCCTCTGAACTGACACAAATCTGTCTTTTTAACTCCAAAATCTTTAATTCTGTAGCTATTTATATAATTAGGCTTCTACATAATTTTTAGTCTTCCTGGATGATGTTTCTTCACCATACAATTTCACATCTCTCTGCTGTGGCATGTACTGCTCCCTTTAACTGAAATGGCATTTCCCACTCCTATAAACAGCATGCTCATGTTTTACAACCCAGATTAAATGATGCCTACTCTGTAATACCTTCCTTCTCCCACATTGCCAGGGCAAATAGCTTATTTCCCTAGATTCTCATAGACTTTTTAGTAAAATTGCTTGGCTAGTAATTTCACTTTCTATTATTAGATATCTCTTGTACCTTTAAAACATGAAGTGTTTGAGGAAAGAACTAGGTCAAAATTGTAATTGTAATAGGAGACCAAAACCTCAAAATCCTTATGTCCCAAATGTGTAGTGAATTAGCTGAAATATACTAGGCTACCTAATAATGTTTGCTGAATAGTGGTTCTGGGGTTGCATTGCTGTGTTCATTAGGACATTTCATGCCTTGTAGCATTCTCTGGAAATGTACTTCTGTGATCTCTGACCAAATCTAACTGGAACACTTCTGTATTAAAGGGCTGTGAATCCCTAGGCAGTGATTTCAGCATGCTTCCATTCTTCTGCCAAATCTAAACGGAATGCTGTCAAAAGCATTGCCCTAGGGTTAAAATCAGATACAGAAAATCTAAGTGTTTCCAAGAATTCAGGCTAATTCCCAGTAGTTATTCTCGTTCCAATTTCTGCTTTCAAATGATTAGAAAAGATACAGCAAAATAAGATAAAATGTCTATTTCCATATAGTATAGATTGAAACAAAAATCCTTATATAGGAACTAAATCCTTATATAGGAACTAAATCTGAGCTCAAATTTATATAGAAGCATAGACACTTAAATTTGAGCTCAGATGTAGCTGACTTTTCAATATGCCAAAATGAATCTAAGAAGCTAATTGAGTGGTGGGATAGCTGGATTGAAATCAGAAATATGAACATAAAAAGTTAAACCAATTCATTTGGGCCAGGACCCAATAAAAGTGATTAGAAAAAGTTTGGGGAGACAGCATCTGGCATGTTTCTGGAATGAATGATAGCAAAGGCTAAGTGAAAACACTTTTGAAGATACTGTCCTGGACACACAGCATGAGAAAGTATGTCTGCTATGTAGGGATAAATAATACATTTAGGAGTTGCATGGCACTCTTTTCATTCAGAGAAGTAAAAGATGCTAAAGGGAAATATTAGCAGGTGGAAGTCCTCTATGTTCTTGGAGAGATCTGACAAGAAAAACAGAAGGCTGTAATATTGTAGGAATTGGATATTGAGCTCTTCACAATTTAAATTTGATTTTTGTTATTGATTCCACCCTAGATATCTGTAAGTATATCTCTATATACTTATATATGTATAAGTATATATATATTTTATATATGATATATATATATATCTATGTATACACATATAAGTACACACACACTGTATTTCAATAATGCTTTAAAACTCTTATTTTTAAAAAATAAAAAAAAAAATCATAAATAAAATCTAAAAATCTTAACATTTCTGACAAGGCCCTGACCGACCTCTTCAAACTTATCTCATGAAAGACACTCCGTGGTTTGCTAACTCCAGGTACAATGACTTTGGTTTAAATCTTTGAGCTTTTCATACTCCCTCTCCTCTTTACCTAACAAACCATGCCTACCTGTTACAGATTGTAATATTATCCAAATTGCTTTTTAATATATATTACCAAATTATTGACATCATGAACTAAATGTTAAACTCATTGAGAGGGACACTGTAGATATTTACTTGGCATTTTATCTTCAGAACCTAGTAAAATAAATGGCTCATCTGGGTTCATAAGAGCAAAAACTCAAGAAAAAAGGACAACCAGAGAAAAACTCATTAGGACGGAGTACAAGCCAAACTTTTGGATATTGGATAAGAATAGTGTTACCAATACCTAAGGGAGAGAAGGACACAACAAAATTGGCAGAAAGATGGCTGAACTGCCTGTCTAGGACTCTAGATAGAAGGTAAAATTGCAACCTTTAGCAAAATGATATTTTTATTTGATAATAATATAAAATAAATAAATAAGTTAATGTTTACTGAGACTAAACCATATGTCAGAAGCTTGTCTACACATGTTAGCTATCTTATGCGAGACACACATCATTATTATCCTTAATTTTGAAATAAAAACACTAAAGAACACCATTGTTTTCTTATCCGGAAATATTCTTGCAGCTACATCTAGGCAGTAACAGAGCTTAAATATGAACCCATGCATTAGTGCATAGCATATACTCTTTGCTTGGATTGACATTCTATTTTATGAAAGTCTACTCACACTATTTAAAGAACATAAGCTACAACTTATTGGTGAAGGATGGTTATTATAACACAAATACAGGGTAGTGCTGACTAAAGTCTATTGTAATCACTTGCTAACATGCATTAGACATTCCTTTTATAAAGAGCAATAATTATACTTTATTAATCTCTATTTCCTAGAAACTTACTACACCTTACCCAAAGCAAATATTCAATAAACAATGGCTTACTAGGTATTTGAGATTTTGTTCCAATGTAATGTTATTTAAATCAGATCTGTTCACTTTCAAAGACACTTGAGATTATTTCACATGAAAAAAAGAAAAGAGTGTGTGTGTGTTCATTTGTGTGTGTATGAGCCAAATATGCAAATATAATCGCTGCTATGTGATTACGTCTTAAATGTATATGCAATAGATATGTCAAATATTCACTTAAAAACCTGTGGAAACCTCATTCAAAAGAAGAAGACAGACCGACCAATTTCCTTTTACTTTGTGCTGGCTTAGCAAATTAACAACCAAAACATGAATGCATGCACACAAAAAATTAGATATTGAAAAAAGCAAATTATTAATGAATTACATATTAAATTATCTTGAAGGTAATCATTAAGCAATGTTATTAGAAGCCTATGTCCTTGTGCTTTGAAAAGAGAATATTATTTTAATTTTTGATACTCAAAATCAGAAGAGGATCACATCCATCAACTGAGAAAACTAATCAAGATTATTTCACCTGTTTTTCACAAGTTCATGATTTTTCATAACATTATAGAGAATGGATAGAAACTCTAATACAATTCACCATTTTACATTCTGTGCATTAACAGGGCATCTCAATGCACTTCATGATTTAAAATTTTATGTAAATACAGATTATTCATTCTATGTTTTATCTTCCATTAGTAGCAAATATTTGGTATTTGAAAAAGTTCAGAGATTTGATTGATATTAGCCAATATTTATCCAAGTATTTGGTACTATAAATGGTATGTGTAATAGACGTGGAGATCAGTACTGCCAAGAAAGCATACTTACTTTGACCCACACATAGATGACTCAATTTTTTTAGGATGTATTGTGTTCTGTTATTTTGAGTCAGAAGTATAAAGCTGAGAGCTTCACATAGTTACTCAAATACCAATTTGCAAATCAGAAAATGAGAGTCAATATATTTAATTACCTAATATTTCTGTATGCAGCAGGAAAACTTCTGGGGAAATTATGGGAGTCAAAGAATCTGGGTTGTCTAGTAGAAGACTGTGGACAAAATTTCAAACCAGAAATTCAGATCCACTCCATATTGTGAATCAAACTGGCAAGCTATTTGTGTATAGATTCCACGGTAAAGTAAGTCCCTCACTGGTGGTTAGGATCTCTTGAATATATAAACTCTTATGGGTAACAAAGGCTTCTTTTAGGATATGTATCCATTAGGGGCTGGATTGTAAATTATACCCTGGCAAATGTGTCACAGAAGAAAATGTTTCCCTTCTTTATAAATCACAAACACATTTTTAAGAAATAAAATGCTGTTCCCTCCAGTTAATTCTGTAGAAGAATCTCAAAGTGGGGACAGGGAAAATCTGATCCCTGAAGTTTCCTTTTACTTTGGATATCTCTCTTTTTTATTATAAAAATGTGAGTTATCCCAGAAAAGGAATGTGAATGGTATAGGCCTGTTATTTTTTCGCACTTAGACCTAAAACTTTCTCTCCCTCCAACTCTCCCAAAACACTGTCTGCTGGTCAACACTATGAGAAAACATACATTAGAAAGCATTGCGTAAAGTAAATCTTCTCACTTACACATTATGAATTCATTTATTGAATTTGTTGGTCTCACCCTGTACATGTTTTTGGCTTTCTTCTTCGGGTAAGTGATCTCTTATTGCCTAGCACACTACGATGTCTGTTATGAAAATCTGGGTCCCAGAGATGGATACAAAGAAAAATACAGAAGCATTGAAAGCTATCATAAACATTCTTGAGAAGGTCTTTGTGTGGAAATAAGCTCAAATTATTTGGGTAAATACTAAAGAGCATTATTCCTTGATTACATGGGAAGACAGTTTAGCTTTGTAAGAAAGATCAACCGTTTTCCAAAGTGACCGTACCACTGCACCAGCAGTGAAAAAGAATTCCTGTCACTCCACATCCTTGCCTGCATTTGGTGTTGTCAGTGCATTAGATATTAGTCTTTCTAATAAGCATGTAGTGGTATCTCAATTTTGTATTAATTTGCAATTCCTAATAACATATGATGTTGAACATCCATTTACATTTGCTATATCTTCTTTAGTGAGGTGTCTGTTCAGATCAGATCTTTAGCCCAGAAAATGGACTAAAGAGTCCACTTTTATTGGGTTGCTTATTTACTTTTGGGTTTTAAGGGCTATTTTTATATTTTTCATTAAAGACCTGTACTATATAAGTGTTTTGCAAATGTTTTCTCTTAGTCTGTGGCTTGCCTTTTCATTCTTTTTAACAATGTCTGACTGAGCAAACATAAACGATTTTAGTAGGTTTACTGAGTTCTGAAACTACAGATATTATGTATCTCAATATGACCTAGACCACTGAGTCTTTAGAAATTCTAACAAGATGGAAGTCTCTGAATTTGGTGAGGTGTAGTTCATTTTCTGCCATGTTTATGGTATATGATGGTTTTTTGCTACTTCCTCCTTTCTAGGTTCATTAGCCATGATGCTAGCCATTAAACCAAGATGTCCTGTGAAAGCATAAAACAATCAATATCACTTCAATTTAGGAAGAATTGGCATGGCCCTGAGAAAGACAGTGATATGTTTCTGTTGTCCACTGAGATTGCTTCTGGTGGTTTTGCTAAATCACATAGAGGCAAAAGCACTGACAGCTCATTAGTTTCATACCATATGCCAGGGCTGTGTTAACTTTCTCCATAAAAGACACAAAATTTGGAACAGCAGCTGTAATTGGAGTCACCCCCTGTTTATGATAATGTGCTGTAGTTGACCAAGGCTACCCAATTTCTGCATAGGCCTAATTACTGAACTCAATAAAGTGAGAGGGAGGACTGAAGACCTCTCCTTTTATCATATATTTAATGCTGCCCCTAGGAATGTCATATTGCTTTAGATTCCAAGTTTTATATGAATTATAAATTTCAGGCCACCTGTATTACTCTGAAGCTCTTGTTACAGATTTCAATATTTGCACCTGAGTGAAGTCCCAAATGGAGTGTTTGTTGCTCACCTCACTCTCAGTTTGATTAATTAGTTCTCCTCCTATTCAACATTTTTCTCTTCCCCTCTCTTTCCTCCCCTCCTCCTTGCCCTACTTTTGCTTCTTTTTCTTCTTTCTGTATTTATTTTCTGCCTCTTCTTTCATCTCACCCACCTTCTTTTTTCTTGAAAATATTTTGCACTTTTCTGTGTCACAACAGTACCTAAGTGTGTTGTGGGATGTCCACCTTCTAATTGCATTACAACAGGAGACCTTGATATAATATCTTGTGCAGCCTCCTGCCAGAAGTGTAATTAAAAATATGAAGTCATTGCTCATTAGAATACAATACATGATTTAAAAATCACTAGAAACTCAAGCTGTGGTAATATCCTCTGCAACTTCAGAACTTTTACTTTCATTTTGAAACAAACTTTATAGCGACGGTTTCTTAGATTAGACATATCCTTTACTCTTGTCATTTTTAACATCTATTTAGATATCAAATTTTAAATCTCTCCATACTTTACTTGAAGTAGTTGTTTTTATGTGGCTTACCCTATGTGTGTAGCTATTTTATATATAAAAGTAATTAATATGACAGTTTTTAATAAACAGAAATAAGCTATTTTTCTCTTAGTTCCAGCATTTAGACTTTCCAGGTATCAATAGCAAGTTTGAATTTATCCTGCCTCTTCTGACTGACCCTATGTTTAGCTATGAACAACAATCATTCTCACTTTTAGGTGTTTTAATCAGCATTACAGAGTCATACTTTTCCAAACAGTAAAATTTATCAATTTCAAGTACATAATTCAATGAGTTTTGACAAATGTATGCATGCTGTTGTATAAACACCCTGTGATTCATGATGTAGAGAACACATCCTCCACCCCATGAAGTTTCCTTATGTCCATTTACAGTCAATTCTCTCCCCACATATTCAGATCCTGACTACAGCTCTGCATTATTTCAATATACTTTTAGTGTCTTTAAAAATTTTATATCAATGAATTATATAAATGTAGTCTTATGTGTTCAGCTTCTGAAATTGTTTCTTTTTTCAAGTTCATAATTGTTTCTTTTTCGAGTTCATATAGGTTTCAGTGGTTTGTTTCTTTTTAAATACATATTATATGTATAGAACCAACGATCTGTTCATAAGTTGATAGACATTTGGTTGATTCCAGGATTTGACTATTGTAAACAAAGCTGCTATGTACAATAATGTGCAAATCTTTGTGTGATCATATGCTTTCTTTTCTGTTGACAGGATTTTTGAGATTACTGGATTGAAATATGTTTAGTATATTAGTTGGTTCTATTAAGTTGGTGCAAAAATAATTGGTGTTTTGCCATTACTTTTAATGGCAAATTATTTTTGCACCAACCTAATGGTGCTGCTATTAAAAACTACCTGATACTGGGTAATTTATAAAGAAAAGAGGTTTAATTGGCTCATAGGTCCACAGGCTGTACAGGGAGCATGGCTGGCAGGCCTCAGGGAACTTAACCTTATGGCAGAACACCAAGGGGAAGTAAGCGCCTTCTTTACATGGCAGCAAGAGAGAGAGATTATGAAGGGGAAAGTGCCACACACTTTCAAACAACCAGATCTTGTGAGAACTCACTATCACGAGAAAAGAAAGGGGGAAATCTGCCTTTATGATCCAATTGCCTCACACCACACCCCTTCTCCACCATTGAAGATCACAATTCAACATGGAATTTGCGTGGGGAAACAGAGCCAAACCGTACCATTTCACTTTATAAGAAACTGCTACATTATTTTCCAAAAGTAGCTGTACAATTTTGAATTCTTAAAAGAAATATATAAGAGTTCCAGTAACTCCACATTCTGTTTAACACTTGGTATTGTCAATTAAAAAAAAAGAAATGGTCACAGTAGATGTGAAGTCGTAACCCATATTGTTTTAATTTTCATGTTTCTAATGGCAAAAGATGTAAAGCATCTTTCCATATGCTTACTGTCTTTTTGAATATGAAAGGTAAATTTGTATACAATTATTTTGTCCACTGTATTTATTTGATGGTCTTTCTGTGCAATAGTATCAAAATACTTCTTTTATAACTGGGAAGAGTCATTTATCATTTATGTTTTGCAAATATTCTCTCTTACTTTGTGTGTTTATTGTTTTTTATTTTGTTAAGGAACATTTAAGAAGGAAATGTTTTCATTTGATAAAGTCTAGTTTACCACTTTTATGCTTCATAATGTTCATATTAACCTATGAAATTTTCTCCCAATCTAAGATCCTGAATATTTTATCCTGTATTATATTTCAGAAGTTTTATAATTTAGGCTCTTAGATTAGGTGTATGATTAGCTTTAAGACATTTATGGTATGAGTAGATGTAGGTCAGAAGATGCAAGGTAGTATTTATGTAGGATGAACAAATCTAGAGGTATAATGTACAACATGAGGACTATAGGTAAAGCAGTTGTACTGCATTTGTGGTTCATGCTGAATGAATAGATTTTAGCTGTTCTTGCCACAAAAAAACATAAACAAAATTGGGTAAATATGTGAGATTATAAGATATGTTAATTTCCTTCATTATAGTAACCTTTTTATCCATATGTAACCCATAACTTCACAGTTTACATCTTAAATATATACAGTATAATTTATTTTTTTAAATGTCCATTTTATTGCTCATAGATATCCAATTTTTCAGCACTTTTTGTTGCAATGACAATCTTTTCTTCTTAAATTGACTGCTTTGTTTAAATGAATAGGCCATATATGCAATTTATTTCTGAATTCTTCTTTCTAGTCTATTGATCTATCTGTCCATCCTTAGATCAATACACTGATGTCTAACCTTATGCCAGATTAGTGTTGGCTTGATGGGGAAAATTCACATTGTGTATTGGAGAAAAAAAAGTGAAATTTGTGGCCAGAACGACAATGGTTTAGCACCTCCAATCTATCAATTCCTCCCTGAGTGTTGTTTGTAACTTTTCTTCTCCTAATATCAATTACTTAGTGTAAGATTGTTGTATGAAATAAATAACATCGCATTATACAAAGTGTGTTCCAGCACCTAGTAAATTAGAAAACACTTCATATATATATTTTTTTATCCTTTGTTTAGGATAATTTAATAGAAAAAAGATTAACTACAGTGTTTGTGATAGTGACACCCACATTATGAATTCATGAAAAGGAAAATCAGAGCTCAGTGTTTCAGCTAAACATGTACTTCTACTTTGCTACAATAAATTCTACTCTATTTCAGTCAAGATTGGCATATTTGACCATGCTTGATTGATATAATAACAAATTAGAATCATAATTTACTATAGCTTCAAGTGGCATCTTTTTCTAAGAATTATCCATTTCTTGAGTCATACAAATGGTATACAAAATATAGTAACAATGTTCTTTTCAGAGTACTGAATAAAATAGAGCTTTGTTCAACATTTTTATATGTTTGCATTAGAGAATAGTGGCCTAATTTAGAAAACATTTGCTATTTTGTGGTTGACATAAGTCACAAACTAACTTATACATTCTATTTTATCCTACTATAAAACTCATTTCATGAATACTGGGAAGACACTTAACTAACAAAAACAGCACCAAGTATTTGAATAGATGTTTTTGAAATATGGTAGAGAATGAAAATTCAAAGGAAGTCTGGGTATTAGAATTTAGTAAAATGATTATTTATGTGTGTTTTGTAACTTCAAGACCCAGAATGCCATATAATTGTAAAATTCGTGGTAACTACTGTCTACATCTTACTGCCCAAGACCTCACAGGTTAAATGAGCACATACGTACTGTCTGAAACATACAAAGCTGTTCTTTTACTCTGGTTATACAATATTTTTATATTTTTTAAGTGAAAATGGTTTTTATTATTTTATTTTATTAAGAAACATTTAAGAAGGAGACATTTTCATTTGATAAAGTATAGTTTACCTCTTTCATGCTTCATAATTTTCATATCAATCTATGAAATTTTCTCCCAAACCAAGATTCCAAATATTTTCTCCTATATTATGTTTCAGAAATTTTATAATTTTAGATCTTAGATTAGGTGTATGATTAACTACATGGTTAATAGTAAAACTACCATTTGGTAAAACTATCAGTGGTAAAACTACATGGAAAATGGTAAAGACTAACTTTCCTTGAATTAGTAAATTCTGTGTTTTACTATCTAAAGATAACTCCATATAGATATAGACCAATTTGAGGAACCGAAAATATTTGGTCATTATAATATTCAGAAAAATTTCAGCTTCTTTTTTCTCACAAGATTACAGAATAGCGGAGTATTTAGAAAAATCCTTAAATCATATCTAAGTTTGTGATACAGCTATGTCCCATTATTATGGAGCAACTTAATTACAAAATCATAAAAATATAATTATTAAAATAATTTCATTCTTCTATATTTTTTTTTCCTTAAATGGCTTAATTTCAAATATGGTTAGCGGACACCTCATAAGTATTCAACTCTCTACCATTTGAATTTTAAGATGGGTAATTAATTTTATTTTACTTGGTTTTTAAAAATTTACTGATGACAGCTGGAATACACTATCATCTCTATTTTTTTAATCAAATAATGCTTTATTTTTGTCTTAACCTCTCTTCTTGTATAGTTTGTCAGTTTTAGATTGACTCAGGGTTTTGTTACTCAGATATTTTTACTATAAAATATAAATAAATGATTGTGCACAAATTATAATGTAACAGTTTAATGAGTTTCAAAAGTGAATATGCCCGTGAAACCATTGGGTTTAGGATACACATACACACACGTGTGCGCACACACATAGAAAAGGAGAGAGAGAGAACATGAAATCACTGGCATTTCAGAGGTGGCCATTGTTCACTTCCCTAGTCACTAGTTTTCCCAAAGGAAACCACTCTTTTAACATCCATAATCAAATATTATATTTTCTGGTTTTTAATTTTATATAAATGAAATGAAACAGTACTCATGTCCTTATCTTTCAATGAATACATTTATAAATGTTGTACACTCAGTATTAAAACTGTTTATCCTCAATACTTTATAACAATGTATTCAGATAGTATAATAATACCACAATTAATTCATCATTTTGTTGTAAATGAGTATTTATAAATTTTCCAGTTTGGGGCTATTACATATTATACTGCTATACCATTCTTGTGTGTGTATTACAATGAATTTAAATATTTATTTGGGTATTTGTGCAGGATTGGAATTACTTGTTCATAGTAGATAATTCCAAGCATTTTTCTAAAGGGTTGAATCCAATTTGTACTACCTCAAAAATGTGTTAATATTCCAGTTGCTCCTCTGTTTTATAAAAACTTTGCAATTATATGTTTTATGTTGGTAATGCTAGTGCATATGCAGATATATCTTACATAATTTTAATTTTCATTTTTTTGATGTCTAATGATGTTGAGGACCTCTTCATGTGTGTATTGGCTATTGGTCATTCTTTTTACATAAAACTTCTATCTATTAAAGTCATTGAACCAGTTTTCTTTTGGTTTCTCATTTTTTTTCTTACCTGCTTTTTATCCTGATTAATTATTCATGAAATTAATAAGCCTACTGCAAATTCTTTTTTTTTTTTTTAATGCATGGGTTTTGTTTATTTAAAACCTGGAAGAAAGCATACTAAACCACCAACAGTGACTGTCTCTGCAGAATGGGATGGAGGGGCTTGGGGGAGCACATGAAAATTTTCATTTCTGTTTTAAATATTTCAGTGTCACCCCAATAATGGGTACATACTCAAAAGAAAGTAAACCATTCTACCGCAGGATGCATGCAGCCGCATGTTCACTGCAGTGTTATTCACAATAGTACCAGACATGGAATCAACCCAGGTGGCCATCTACAGTGGGTTTGATAAAGGAAATATGGTACATATACACCATAGAACACCATGCAGCCACACAAAAGAATGAAATCATATCCCTTGCAGCAACATGGATGCAGCTGGAGGCCACCATTTCAAGCAAACTAACACATAAACAGAAAACCAAATCCTGCACTTTCCCATTTATAATTGGGAGCTAAACACCGAGTGCACATGGTCATAAAAATGGGAACAACAGACACTGGGGAATATAAGAAGGGGTAGGAAAGGAACTAAGGGCTGAAAAAAACTAATTCAAACCTCAGCATCCCACAATATACCTATGCAACAAACCTGCACATGTATCCTGATTCTAAAATAAAAGTTGAAAAAAAAAAAATCAACATCACTTGTTTCATCTTATAAGGACATTGTAAAATACCAGTAATAAAACTAAGAGATAGGAAAAGAAAAAAAGGGGAAAAAGAAACTAACTCTCACCAGAGACCTGTCCTGCCCACTTCTGGAGTATAAGTAAGCCCAGGTTAATACTTCAAAGCCCCCAAAGCAGCAGCATCCACACCACCTTATCAGATCCGCAAAGCAAGACTTCTAACTTGGCAGAAAGGGGTAATTGTTGCAGGTAGTTATCCTGAAAATGGGGAAACTGAGACTCAGAGAGTGCAGTGACTTCCCCAAGGACCCACAGGAAGTGGTGTCCCTGCAGAGATAGAGAGGGAACCCAGCTCTCTGGAATCTCAGGCCTCTGCTCCTTCTGCTGCAACTCCACAAGTAACAGGAGCAGGTGCGGCCCTGTGTTTACCACCACGGGCCAAATATGTGACCCTGTTCAAGTTTGTGCCTCAACTCCTTCAATTCCTCTTCATCTTTCACTTTTTCAAAGTTGGTATTCATCTTTCTATGTAGTTTTCATCCTTCTAGCTCTTCTTTTCTGAAGGCAACACATTTTAGAAAAAGCAGGGACTTGAGATCTGACTGTCACTCCCCAGCTCAAGTGGCTTCACCTCTCTCGTCCTCATGAGACAGAGAGAAGGAAGCAGGCACACCCCAAAAGCAGGTTCAGAGCAAACCCACGCCACTGGGAGAAAGCAAACTGAAGAATAACAGGAATGTCTAAATGCATATTTCTTTTAATAGTTTTTTTAAAAGTATAGTTAGATTGTAGTCCAGTTATTGATTTTATGTCTTGATGGTTTTGCACTTTTGGAGTCATTGTTAAAAGTCAGTTCCTGCCAGATTCATAAAGATTTATTCTACATTTATATATTTATATCATTGATTTGTATCTACAGTGTGAGATGGGGTAAAGATAAATGTTTTCATTTCTTTTTTTTGTTTTTGTTTTTTTTTTTTTTTTTGAGAAAGAGTCTTGCTCTGTTGCCCAGGCTGGAGTGTAATGGCACTATCTCGGCTCACTGCAATCTCCACCTCCTGGGTTCAAGGGATTCTCCTAACTTAGTCTCCCTAGTAGCTGGGATTACAGGCAAGCACCACTATGCCCAGCTAACTTCATATTTTTAGTAGACATGGGGTTTCACCATGTTGGTCAGGCTAGTCTCTAACTCCTGACCTCAAGTGATCCACCCACCTTGGTCTCTCAAAGTGTTGGGATTACAGGCAAGAGTTACCACACACAGAAATTTTCAAATGTTTATTCAACCAGCATCAAATTTGAAAACACTATCCTTTTCTGTATATAGAACTGTCCTTTTCACCATAATCATGAAATCATTTATATGTCATCTGTCCCTAATCTCGAAATAATTTTCCACTGGTTTCTTTGCATATTCTTATAGCAATGCCACACTCTAATTTTTTAAAACCTGGTAATATACATTCCCTAGATTTGTTATTTTACATAATTGCCTTGGTTATTTTACCTCTTTTATTCCATGCATATTTGATAATCAGTTTATCAATTTCAAATAAAAACAAACAAGCAATTTTAAAAGGAATTAAATTTCCTCTGTAGAAGCACTTAAGAAAAACTATTATTAACAAAATTTAATTTTTTAATCTATGAAGATAACTTCCTCAATTTGCTTAGTTATTGTTTCATTTCTATTGATAGATGTTTTGTGTGAATATGTGTGTTGTAGGTTCTAAATATCTTTTATTAGATTCATTTCCAAGTATTTGGTATATTCACTGCTATTACAAATAATTTCTTTAAAATTTCATTTTCTAAATATTAATGGTATAAAGCAAAACAATGTGATTTTTAAAGTATTATTTTATATCTAATAACTTAAAAAATCTATTTCAAATATCTGACAGTTTACTGTATTAGTCTGCGTTCTCTGGAGGGACAGAACAAATAAGATAGATGTATATATAAAGGGGCATTTGTTAAGGAGTACTGATCACACAATCATAGGGTCCCACAAAAGGCTGTTTGCAAGCTGAGGAGCAAGGAAGGCAGTCTGAGTCCCAAAGCTGAAGAACTTAGATTCTGATATTCGAGGGCAGGAAGCATTTAGCATGAGAGAAAGATGTAGGTTGGGAGGCTTAGTCAGTCTAGCCTTTTCAGGTTCTTCTGTCTGCTTTTAATCTGGCTGTGCTGGCAGCTAATTAGATTGTATCCATCTAGATTGAGGATGGGTCAGCCTTTCCCAGTCCACTGACTCAAATGTTAATATCCTTTGGCAACACCCTCACAGACACACTCAGGAACAATAATTTGCATCCTTCAATTTAATCATGTTGACATTCAATATTAACCATTACATTTATGTTTACATAAAGAAAAAAAAATTGCTTCTTGAGCTCATCTACTCTGAAACCTTGTTTTAAAAATAATTCTGATGAGTTCCAGAAAAAAACGACTTTTCTAAAGAAAACATTAGGACTGGGGTGAGAAAAATTTAATCTCTTGATATCTAGTATATTTGGCTTTCCACTGCAAACACACAGAATGTATTTTCTATTTGAAAATAAAGTAACATATACAGAAGATAATATAGAAGATAATTTATCAGAGATGTTAAATAACAATCTTTTAGATAACCAAAGATTCATTGCTCAGTCTAGAAGTAAAACTTAATCACCTACCTAAATATTAGCATATTAAAAAAATCTCAATAGTACTTTATGTCATTCTGAAAATTTATTTGGTTTTACTGAGTTGCATCATCTTTGTAGTCATAAGTATTACAAGTATTAGTAGGCAATATCATAAAAAGAAACTAAGAAAACATTTTATTTATAGTCACTAATTTTTAAAAATGTAATAGATAACCAGAACTGTAACTTACCCCTTGATTATATATAGTCATACATTATTCTCAAAAGGTTTAATGTGCACATGATTTATTTCCCCCTGGAGTGTTACATTTTCTTTTAGCATAGAGATTATATACAGCCCAATGTATTGTATTAAGCACTCAATATTTGCTTATAAATTCACTTTGGTGGCTTAAGGCTTTTGCTATTCCTGTCCTTAAAATGAATTGGAAAATCTAATATGACTTGACATATTCAGCTCAACAAAATAGGACTTCAATAGTTTTTGAAAAATCCAATTTACATTTGTATGCTAATTTTAAATCGTCCAGAATTAAAAGAATCATATTCTTCAGTTTCCTTTAAGGTATCAAGTTCTGCCTACTGTTTGGTTAAATGACAACCTATTCTTTCAAAATTCTTCATCAGTTTATTATATATTTATTAAACACTAGTTATATAGATATATATGTAGATTATAGATATATATGATTTAAGGTACATGCAAGCAAATATTGGGACAAGCATTTGATACTTTTCCTTAGAATCAAGAGTAAGCAGAGGGAGCACATTTTAATTTTCTGCAACATTTTTTATGTGTGTGATTGGCCTACTTAGTAAATTTAACTTATTACGTTCACTTTAATTTAAATGAAGCTGTTCTTAAGTTTAGCCAATCAAAGCAAAACCTATCTGACAATGCCTTTAGGGTTAGAAAATCAGTACTGACATTTGAAATGTGTACACATACAAAGCTTCCAAAGGATTCACTGCCTTTAAATAACACTATTGGAAACTTCAGTGTTATAATAGGAATTAATCAGAAACAATCACATCTTACATTTTACACAGACTACACATTTACAATGATTTAAGTTTATATACATATTTACATGAATTTAGTCATATTTTTAAACCTGTATTTTGGGTCTGGGGTACTTGTAAAGTTGTGTTATATAGGTAAACTTGTGTCTCTGGTACTAGCCTAGTGCCAAATAGTTAATTGTTTTGCTCTTGTTGCTCCTCCCATTCTCCACCCTCAATTAGGCCCCAGTGTGTCTGTCATTACCTTTTTTTTTTTTTTTTTTTTTTGAGACAGAGTCTCGCTGTGTCGCCCAGGCTGGAGTGCAGTGGCCGGATCTCAGCTCACTGCAAGCTCCGCCTCCTGGGTTCACGCCATTCTCCTGCCTCAGCCTCCTGAGTAGCTGGGACTACAGGCGCCCGCCACCGCGCCCGGCTAGTTTTTTGTATTTTTTAGTAGAGACGGAGTTTCACCATATTAGCCAGGATGGTCTCGATCTCCCGAGCTTGTGATCCGCCCGTCTCGGCCTCCCAAAGTGCCAGGATTACAGGCTTGAGCCACCGCGCCCGTATTAATGAGTTCTCATCATTTAGCTACCACTTATAAGTGAGAATGTGTGGTATTTCATTTTCCGTTCCTGTGTTAGTTTGCAAAGGGTAATGACCTCCAGCTCTATCCATGTTAGTGCAAAAGACATGATCTCATTCGTTTTTATGGCTGCATAGTATTTCATGGTGTATATGTACCACATTTGCTTTATCCAATCTGTTATGATGGGTATTTAGGTTGATTAAATGTTTTTGCTTTTGTGGATAGTGCTGCAATGAACATTTATGTGCATGTGTCTTCATGGTAGAATGATTTATATTCTTCTGGGTACATACCCAGTAATGGGATTGCTGGGTCAAATAGTAGTTAGGTTTTTAGCTCTTTGAGGAATCACCACATTGCTTTTTATGATGGTTAAACTAATTTACACTCCCAACAACAGTGTGTAAGTGTTTCCTTTTCTCTGCAACCTCACCAGCATCTCTTACTTTTTGTATTTTAATAATAGCCATTTTCTCCCATTCTGTAGTTTGTCTGCTTCCTTTGTCGATGGAATATTTTGCTGTGCAGACACTCTTTAGCTAAATTAGATGTAAACTGTCAATTTTTGCTTTTGTGGTGATTACTTTTGGCATCCTCATCATGAAATCTTTCCCTGTTCCTATGTCCAGAATGATATTGCCTTGGTTGTCTTTCAGGGATTTTATAGTTTTGGATTTTACATTTTAAGGCATAAACTATCTTGAGTTGATTTTTTGTATGTGGTGCAAGGAAGCAGGCCAGTTTAAATCTTCTGCATGTGGCTAGCCAGTTAGCCTAGCATCATTTATTTAATAAGGAGTCTTTTCCCTATGGTTTGTTTTTGTCAACTTTGTTGAAGATTAGATGGTTGTAGGTGTGTGGCCTTATTTCTGGGATCTCTGTTCTCCACTGGGGTTTGTGTGTGTGTGTTTGTGTTTTGTACCAGTATCATGTTGCTTTGGTTACTGTAGCCCTGTAGTAGAGTTTTAAGTGAGGTAACATGATGCTTCCAGCTTTGTTCTTTTTGCTTAGGATTGCTTTGCCTATTTGGGCTATTTCTGGGTTACATATGAATTTTAAAACAGTTTTCTAGTTCTGTGAAGTATGTCATTGGTAGTTTAGTAGAAATAGCATTGAATATATAAATTGCTTTGTGCATTATGGCCATTTTAATGATATTGATTCTTCCTATCCATGAGCATGGAATGTTTTCCCCCATTTCTGTTGTCTCTAATTCCTTGGAGCAGTGTTTTGTAATTCTAATAGCAGAGATCTTTCACTACCCTGCTTAGTATGCTCCTATGTATTTTGTTCTCTCTTTGGCAATTGTGAATGTGATTGCGTTCCTGATTTGGTTCTCAGTTTGGCTGTTATTGGTATATATAAATGCTAGTGATTTTGTACATTTATATCCCGAAAGTTTGCTGAAGTTATGTATCAACTGAAGGAGCTTTTGGCCAAGACTATGGGGTTTTCTAGATGTAGAATAATGTCATCTGCCAACAGGGATAGTTTGACTTCCTCTCTTCCTATTTCAATGCGCTTTATTTCTTTCTCTTGCCTGATTGCTCTAGCCAGGACTTCAACACTATGTTGACTAGGAGTGGTGTTGGGTTATTTCATACTCATAAGAATTCTATTATATAGTTATCCTCACTTTACATATAAAGAAATCAAGCCAGAGACTTTAGAACTTGATTTGCCTACCAATTTGTCTCCACAGTTACTACACTAAATTAACATGATATCTCATATTGCCTTTGTATTCACAACTAGGAAAATGTGATCATATGACCATCCTACAGCTAAATGAAAACATCTGGTTAATGTGCAGTGATGGATGCTAAATATTTGAAAATATAATTCTGTTAATAGTATTTGATATTTTAGGGACCTATTACTTTAATTTTAAGATAATGTTAATTCTGAGACATGGTTTTGTTTACTGAAATATATTCAGATAAAAATGATTGCATATATTGATTATAAGATGGCTCTTATTTTTAGAAGCATGAAATATGAGTAAAAACAAATATTTGTTTGCATCTTCATAGGTAAAAATTACAGCTGATATAATCAATAAGAGTTTATTGTTGTATCAAGTATTATTTAATATTTTTATATCTTTATGCAGATATCAGTATTTCACAAAACAAATTTAGGTTAAGTTAGTTAAACTTTTGTGGGTAAATTATATTTTAAAAAGGAATATCAGAGCAGGATTATTATTTGTGAGTTAAAATCCTACTACTCTTTGTTTGATTATATTTTTATGTTATTTCTTTAATGATTGATGTCAATTTTTGACATTATCAATAACATTTACTGACACTATTGATAATGTCAATTATTGTCATTATCAAACATTAAGGAAATAACATGAAAATATAATATAAAAATTATATATACGGCCTGTATAAAAAATTAAATAAACTTTGATAAGAAATTAGAAATGTAATTAAATATAGGACACCTAAAAAGAAAGAGCAGAAATACTCCATTACTCTGTTTAAAGAGACCAAAAGTGATTCTCAGTAATAGCTTTGGAGACTGTCAAATATATCTGTGGAAGATTGTCAGATGGTGTCTAAAATAAAATGAAATGAATTAAAACATGTTGAGAATCAGAGAATACAGATAAAGCATAAATATCATTGTTAAAGATAAATCTTTATGCTGTATCACTGCTAGAGTCTTTTCTAAAATTGTTATTTACAGCCTATAACATCAACTCTCTACTACTTTATGGAGAGAATTTTGGTTGTGTTAAAAGTATTTTGGAATTTCCAACTTGAAAATGTAAAACCAAAAGCTAGTAGTAGTGATGTTTTCAAGCTTCAAAGAATGATTTGTTTATATGATTCTAGAATTACACTAAGTATATATCTTAAGAGCAACATTATTTTCTATTGGTTAAAAAATGCTTTTTGTAGATGTACAGGTGACATTTTATTTTCTTTTATACTATTAAACACACACAAATAGAGTTCACATTTTGTTTACATGTATCTGCTTAAAATATAATTATTGATTTTAATGATGCAATCTCTTTAAAATTCAAATAATGATTTCAAAAATTAAAATATTAAGCTTTAGCTAAAAATACTTTGTGCACATATTACTGTGCTATAAAAGTTTAGAAAAACTGTGACTTAGGTATAAAAACTCAATATTAGGTTTCATGAAAAAAAATAAACTGATATTTATTTTGGGCCCATTCCTCTGAAATTTGTTTCACCATAGCCAGTTACATACACACACCTCATTAAAGGTAAATAACATATAATTACCACATGGAATTAATAATTTGTACCATTTGAACTAAATTATTTAACTGTTTACTTTTACGGGATCATAGATAGTAAGTTCAGAAATTAATTAAGCATCTTCTACACTAAGAGGAAAGCTTTGGCATCTCTAATACTTTCTGGGGAAACAAAATGTGAAGTTGTGGTTATTATCTTAGTGTTTAAGAAGGAGAGCAAGTGACTAGATATCTCTCATATGTCCTGAAGTCAAACAAACCTCTTTGGTAGGAAGATGTCTGAAGAAAATAACACAGGCTTTCTGTCTTTGTTTATGCATTGAACAGTACTAGGATGCTTCAAGGGCAACTTTGAGGAATCCTTTGCATAACTTCAAAATGAGGTGGGGAAAAGCATCTCAGATGTAGGGATTCTTTTAACATTTTTAGATATGTGGGAATATGGCTTGGAGAGGAAATGAAAGGACAAAAGTATCTCAACAAATGCTTCCCCGGCCTTCATCTCCACCTGTCTTAGTCACACCAGGCTGCAACAACAGATTATCATACACTGGATATATATTTAAACACACACACACACACATTTATTTCTCACAATTCTGGAGACTGGGAAGTCCAAGATCAGTGTGTTGGAAGAGCTCAGTTTGATGAGAGAACTTTTCCTGGTTTACAGATGGGCCTCTTCTTTCCATGTCCTTATTGTGGGGTGCAGAGGGAGTGAGCCCATATCTAATCCTTTTCTTATAAGAATATTAATTATGAACTATTACTTTGCAAGGCCTCACCTCTAAATATCATCACATTGGGAATTAGCCTTTCAACATATGAATTTTGGAGATATACAAATATTTAGTCCACAGAAGGCCTGAAGGACAGACTTTCCCTTTTTTTCTAGAACATCTGTTGACTTACTTTTTCATTTTTGATACACAGTAAAACTACCATAGCTAATTTAAGAAACATATAGATAAACAGAAGGGTTATTTATGGATTAATAAAAAATTACTTTTAGTTAAAATATTTCCCTAAAATTTTCCAAGGCAAGATAAAAATTTACTACTGCCAAAATCTATCACTGCTAAAAATCTACTACATAAGTAAGAAAGAAATAATATCAATTCTATACAAGTTCAGAAGAAACACTTTGCAGCTCATTTTACAGGGTTGGCATTACTCTGTTACCAAACCAGAAAAAAATGTATACAAAGAAAGAAACCTAAAGAGTAATATCCCTAAGGATCTAGACACCAAAATATTCAACAAAATCCTAGCTAGTCATATCCAGCAATATTAAATACAGATAGTAAATCACAAAAGTGAGCTTTGTTTAAATATTAGAAAATCATTTAATATATTTCAGCATAGAGATAGGCTACTAAAGAAAATCCAAAGAATAATTTCAATAGATACAGAGAGAAAAAACATTTGACAAAATGCAACACTTATTCATAAACATAGTCTTATAAACATATTAACTTAATAAAGGTGTCATTATGGGCTAAATTGCTTCCCTTTCCTGAATTCCATACGTTGAAATCCAAATCCTCTGCGCCCCCGAATGTAATCATATTTGGAGATCGGGTCTTTACAGAGATAATTAAGTTACAATGAGTTCATTCAGGTAGGCCATATTCCAATATAATTCATGTCCTTATGAGAAGAGAAAATTGAAACACAGACACATAGAGAGGGAAAACCTTGTGAAGACACAAAGAGATTAAAGCCACATGGAAACCAAAGACAGAAGCCTGGAACTGATCCTTCCTTCACAACGGTAACCAAATGTGGTGACATCTAGAGTTCAGCTTCTTAGCCTCCAGAACTATGAGAAAATAGATTTCTGTGATACTTTTGGGCAGCAACCTTAGCAAACCAATACAGGGATTTGCAAACAACCTGCAATTATCATTAAACTTAATGGTGAAATATTGAGTATGTTTCCTGTAATACCTGGAAAAGGCGAAAACTTTTATTCTCACCACCTCTATTTTAACATTTCACTAGAGCCTCCAGCCAGTGCAATAAAGCTGGCAAAAAATACAAAAAGCATGCAGGTAAGGAGAGATGAAATAATGCTCTTTTAACAGATAACTGATAACACAACTGAGTGTACAGGCAATCTTGAAGAATATACAAAATGGCTACTGGAACAAATAAATAAATTTAATAAAGTTATAGGACACAAGATTATTAAAGAAAATCAATGATATTTGTTTATACTAGCAATAAGCATTTGGAAACTGTATCATTTACAATAACATCCAAAACGTGCAGTATGTATGGCTAAATTTACCAAATACAGATTGTTGAGATATTCTATGGAACGTTATTGACAGCTAAGGAAGGCCTATATAAATGGAGAGATATGTTAAGGAAGCTAAAGACTCAATAGTGTTAAGATTTCAATTATCCAGAAATTTACACAGATGTAACTAAAGCCTTATTAACAATATTAGTAGCTAGCTTTATTAAATTCCAATGATATCTCACTATGCTACATATTTGTAAAATTTCAAAACTTATACCTGTATAATATAAAATGATTGAATTAAGCTAATTGATATATCATCACTTCAAATACTTATCATTTATTTCTCCTGTCTAACTAAAACACTGTACCCTTTGATATCTCCCAATTCTCCCCAGTCCCCAGCCTCTGGTCATAATCATTTTAGTCATTTATTTTATGGGTTCAATTGTTTAAGATTCTTCATGTAAGTGAAAACAGGTACTATTTGTCTTTCTGTGCCTGGCTTATTTCACTTAGCATAATGTCCTCAGGTTCATCAATGTTGTCACAAATGATAGGATTTCCCTCTTTTAAAGGATTTAATGGTATTCCTATGTGTGTGTGCGTGCGTGCATGTGTGTGTGTGTGCACGTGCGTGTATATATATTCTACATATAAAGAGTGTGTGTGTGTATATCACATTTTGTTTATCCATTCATCTGCTTATGGACACTTGGTTTGATTCCATAACTTGGCTATTGTAAACTATCCTGCAATGAATATAGAAGTGCAGATACCTCTTAAATGTATTTATGTTTATAAAATCCTGGCCGGGCGCGGTGGCTCAAGCCTGTAATCCCAGCACTTTGGGAGGCCGAGGCGGGCGGATCACAAGGTCAGGAGATCGAGACCATCCTGGCTAACATGGTGAAACCCCGTCTCTACTAAAAAAAAAAAAAAAAAATACCAAAAACTAGCCGGGCGAGGCGGCGGGCGCCTGTAGTCCCAGCTACTCGGGAGGCTGAGGCAGGAGAATGGCGTAAACCCGGGAGACGGAGCTTGCAGTGAGCTGAGATCTGGCCACTGCACTCCAGCCTGGGCGACAGAGCGAGACTCCGTCTCCAAAAAAAATAATAATAATAAAATAAAATAAAATAAAATAAAATCCTTTGGATATAGACCCCAAAGTAAGAGTTGCTAGATCATATAGTAATTCTATTTTTAGGTTTTTAAGAAATCTTCCTATAGTTTTCTGTGGAATAAATCAAGAGCAAGAGAACAAATGACTCAGCTAAAAGTAGTCAATGCGCTTAAATAGATGTTTCTCAAAAGAAGTTGCACCTAAATGCAAATGGCCAACAGATACATGAAAAAATAATCAACATCACTAAATATTGGTGAAATACAAATTAAAACCACAATGAGATAGAATGACTACTATTCAAAATAATGAAAGATAAAATGTGTTGATGAAAATGTGAAGAAAATCAAACCATTTCAGCCTGTTGGGGAGATTGTAAATTACCCCAATTATACTTGGCAGGGATATTTTAACTGATTTTGGAAATATAAAGAAAGTGGAATAGCTTTTCATTTTATTTTATTTTTTTATTTACTAAAGAGAAGTACATAGAGGACTTACTTTTCTTGCTTCAAGGCTCACTATAAAGTATAGTCATAAAGACTGTGGTATTGGAGGACAGATATGCAGAAGTGTGGGACAAAATAGAAAGTACGAAAATTAATAAACACATATACAGTCAATTGGTTTTTGCCAAAGATCCCAAGAAAATGAATGAGAAAAATGATAGTTTTCTACAAATAATATTGAAGCAATTGGAATCCACATCAAAAATGGAAAAAGTTTTATATCTTAAAACTTAAATCATAAACCTAAATATAAGTGGTCAACTTCAAAAGTTGAAAAAGACCACAGGAAAAAAATGGACAAGCAAATGTTGTGACATTGAATCAGGAAAGATTAAAAAAATGCTCAAAGGGCATGAGTTATAATTTAGAATGAAGATAAATTCAATGTATAAATATTTTTTAAAAATTCATTTTCAAAAGAGGCTCAATGCATTGAAGAACCAAGGGAAACTGTGAGATGATGTTTTCAAATATAAATGGGTAAAGAAATTGTGTCCAGAACATCTAAGTTATACTTAAAACTCAATGAAGAAGAAAATTCAACAATAAAACAAATGTTTGGACACTTTGACAAAGATACATGAATGATAAATAAGAACATAAATATATAAGAAAAATGGTTAAAAAGTAAAAAAAAAAAAAAATCAAATTAAATTGGCAATCATATACCCCTACCTACCCAAAATATTAGATAAAATTAAAAATCTGATCATACTACTTTATATAAAATTTCAGAAAAGAAGTATAAAATTCTTTAACTTTGAGGATTTGGATTATTTAGTGTCATATCAAAACATATTATACACATGCAACATTTTAATAATGTATTATTTGCTTGTCTTAATATTCTAGAATGTTCAAGAATGATTCCATCTATTAATGAAATGGGATATATAGTGGAGAAACAATTGTTTCACAAGACGGTTCATCGCAATAAAATGATAATAAATCACTGGAGATAATATGTTTACGGGACATTTGAACTCCTATCTGGGGAAAAATAATGCTAGATCAGTGCCTAACATATTGCCTAAAATTAAATAGAAAGTATATTAAAAAGTTGAAGAGTAATAAAAAAGGAGATAAAGCAAGAGGAAAAGAAACAATAAATTCTAGGTGAAAATACATATAATTGTTTGACTTTAGTCCATAAACAGATTCCTACGCAAGCCATATAATAAATTCAATGAGAAGAATTTAGAGACTTGATAAAATATAAAAATATAGGTGATCAGCTTCCCAAAATTTATCTTAAAAAGGAATGTAAAAATGAGAAAAAATATTTTATCATGTATATCAAACCTAGAAGATCATTATTAAAAAAATGCCTACAGATGAACACAAAAAGTAAAAAAAATAAAATAGACAAGCCAAACAAAGAATATCAATAGCCTTCTACACAAATAATAAATGTAAACAGTAAATTCTTTAACATCTTTAAAGGAGGGTGGTGCATCAAACAATTCAAGAAATACAAATGAAGATAACAATAATGGAAAATCAAAAAGAAATCGGAAAATTTATTGTTTGATTTTGTTAAATATCAGTAGCATGGAACATTGAAATAATAACTTGAACTCTGCTGGTATGTGCATAAATTGCTTTAAAATACAGTAGGATGACAATGCTTAAAAATATTCTCTTAAACCCATTAATTCCCTTTCTAGGAATGTATCCAAGGACAATTTCATAGGTTTAGACAAAAATTATGAACACAGATACATACTCTTTATAATAATGAAAAAAATTTAACTGCAATCTCTTCTCAATGAGGCCAACTTAGAGGCTTATTTCAATCCTTTTTATGTAGTTCTATATATTCCCATGAAAATCATCACCTTCTATCATAATGTTACACTTGTTTATTGATTATTATTTATTGTCATTTATTGGTTACTTCCTGCCACGAGAACATAAGTTTTATGTGTGCAGGCATTTTCTTCTTCCTAGCTGTGTTAACTGATTTATTTTAAGTGCAAAAATAGGCCCTGCCTATATTGAGTACTCAGTAAATAACTGGTGACTAAAATAGTTAATAATAATTTTGTTATTCATGTATGTATTTTATTATTTACTAAATAATAAAATTATGTTTTAAAACATAATGAGTATTTAGGCATATTTAAGCATATATAAATTTTCCTGTGTGTGCAAAAATCAGACAACAATCTATTTTTATGGTGACCATAATCATACATATATATGCAAGTATGTATTCAAAACAAAAGAATGCAAAGGCTCAGATGGTAGAATTAAAGGTGATCTTCATTTTCTCTCATCTCTAAATATTCTACAATTATTATACAAGAATTGAACACTTAGAAACAGTATAATTAAAAATATAGCCTAAATATATACGGATATATAAAGTAGTTCATAAAGATAATGTACCTCAATATCATATATTTAAGAGAAACAGAAATATCTTAGCACATTGATTTAAAATGGGGAATTGAGGAAACATACATGATGTGAAATGAGAGCTTATAGCACAGGACTGTGCCATGAAGAATTGAGACTTTTATAAAGTTAGGAAAAATTCATAAGGCTGCCACCTTCCCCAAGCCACTGGCATCCCTGGGCTAGCCCATTTATTACAGTGGTCCCCAACTGCTTTCTCCGTTTGCTCATTTACCTCTACAATCTTTTCTCTTCACTGCAGCAGAGGGCTTTTAATATTATACATAAGACAAATTGCCTTTTTCTTCGCAAAACTCTACAATGGTTTTCTTTATCATTCAAGGCAAAAGTCAAAGCACTTAACTGTCCACACTGCCCTACTGGATGTGAAACATCTACCCAATTTTGGGATCAGATTATGTCATACCAAGATTTATCTGTCTTTTCTAAATAAAATAGTAAACCCTCAACCCGCAGCAACTTATTCCTCACTATCCGGGTTCAAGAAATTATCCTATCTCAGCCTCCCAAGTAGCTGGGACTACAGGCGCCTGCCACTATGTCCAGCTAATTTTTGCATGTTTAGTAGAGATGGGGTTTCACCATGTTGATAAAGCTGGTCTCGAACTCCTAACATCAGGTGATCCACCCACCTCGGCCTCCCAACGAGCTGAAATTACAGGTGTGAGCCACCGCATCTGGCCCTCTGGCTTTTTCTTCACTGGAATTGTCACTATCTGATATAAACCATGACATGGGTAGAAAACGCCATGTACTGTACATACATATTAAATATATATACATGCATACAGACAGACATATGCTCAAACACATGTACACACAGAATATACATTACATACACTTAACATGATTATTTAGTTCACACGCTAGTATGCCTAGCATATTATATATTTAATATTTTTATTTCACCAATTAATGCATGTCTGCACAGGCACACACTTGTGCTGTTTCATTTATCTAAGTCTTTTGTCTTGAAAGTGCAATTCTTCATAAGAGAATGAATTTTGATTATTTGATTCAACATTGTATTTTTTTAAAATCTAGCTGAAGACCTGGCACATGCATGGAAACTGATGAGTATTTATTTATTGAATTAGACATTAAATAAATCTGTGCATCTTTTGTGGTCACTCTTTCTACATAATAAAGATTTGATGGTTAATATCTGCATATAATGTGAAAGATGTTGTAAATCTACTTATGTATATGTATATATGTATGTATAAATATATATATATACAATTGATTTGATCAATTTATTGGTCTATCTGTCTATATCTATGCCCTATAATTATGCTTAAATTGCTCAGCAATTTTAGGTGAGGTGCCCTTGTATATGTGATTTCTTCTTAAGTTCCTGTTATTTCTTTAAGTTCTCTTCCCAGTCCTAAACAACTACAAAACTTCCTAAGAAGATAAAGTTGAAGAAATAGTTCACAGTGACATTCTAGTTTAACTTTATTCATATATCCTGGATGGCACAAGAGGTTGAAAAAATCTGCACAGATTGTTTTACATACCTCAGCAGAGCCTTTTATATAATTCTGAGTGACTAATTTCTTTCAGCCTGTTTAGACAGGATTAGATCAAACTGAGAATCTCTCCTAACATAATTACGTGATTATCTTGGGATTCTTTTGTTGCTCCTCTTGTTACATCACATCAGTTGGAAAAGAAAATCTGTCGAATTATACATGTCGAGTTTTAGAATTTTCTGAATGTAAGCACAGTCTTTGAGATATAAGAACTTTATGACATAATTATGAAGATAAACATTGATCCTCACATCTGTTCTGTCAAACTAAGCATAAGTGGTTCATAGTCTGTACACACAGCTAAGTTTAAAGTGAGTGATTATTTTGATAAATATTGTAACTGACATTTATATGGTCTAGAAAAGTACCTGACTGACTTTTATAAACCAGATCTATGAGTTGAGAATGGGAACACTGTTAGGCCCTGCACGCACGGTGTCTCACGCCTGTAATCCCAGCACTCTGGGAGGCCGAGGAGGGTGGATCACATGAGGTCAGGAGTTTGAGACCAGCCTGGCCAACATCATGAAATCCTGTCTCTACTATAAAAAATGCAAAAATAGCATGGCACGGTGGCACGTGCCAGTAGTCCCAGCTACTCGGGAGACTGAGGCACGAGAATAGCTTGAACCTGGGAGACGGATGTTGCAGTGAGCTGAGATGGAGCCACTGCACTCCAGCCTGGGTGATAGAGCACGACTCTGCCAAATAAAATAAAATAAAATAAAGTAAAATAAAATAAAATAAAATAAAAGAATGGCAACATTGTTGACCAGTGAAACTTAAAGAAACAGTCCCAGGAAAAGTTATTTTTAATTTAATTTACCAAGTCCCTGAAATGTATGTTTTTCTTAGTGAGCTAAGGAAAGAAATTTGATAATTTTATAAGAGTTATCTAGAGATTATTTCTCATTTATTGAAGTTTTCAAAACTTAGTTCAGAATACCCTTACATCAGGAATTATATTTTAACTAGATAAGTAGAATTTTCATGACATTAAGCGTAGTTTAAGTCATTGGTCATTTATAATTTAGAATGTCATCTGTGTCAATACAAATAACAAGCAATTGCATGAGTATTGTAAAATGAAATAAAATGTTTGGATTTTTCAGTTTATTTATTTTATAATGTATACAAATAAAGAACTGTGTCCTGGGATATTTCTTTTAAGAAGTACAATACTTTTTTTATTTAGTTTGTTTTTTAAAATTCTTTCAATTGAATATTTGTTTTGAGGTTATGTCAATTACAATTAAGCTATTTTTGTAAAGTAAGTAGATTTGGGTGGCACCCTTTATAACTTCCTCTTTGATAGGCAGCTCTATTCTTGAAGAATCTCTCTATTCTTTCCTAAATTGAAAATTCGAATGTTGGTTAAGTAAATGACAATGAGGTAGATAATTGAAAAATATACTCACTTCATAGAAACAGAAACATCATTTTTATTAGGCACTGTGTAAAACCAAAGTACACTCCAAAATTCAACCATATTTGGTTTCAGAATATTTATAACATTTCTTTATTTACTTGTGTGGCAGACATGTAAGTAATAGTGTGGCAGCAACTAACTATTAATGTTTTCCAGCATAATTTATTTTTCTTTAGTAAGACTGAGACGTTGGGTGAAGTAACTGGTAGTGATTAAAGAGAGTTGTGTGCTCAGAGAATCTATGAATAGAGTTGTCGAGATATTTCAAGGGAAAAGAAGACAAAATAATTCTGGTAAAGTAAATTTATAGGAATATCTGTAGGGAACTGTGGGGTAAAATAAGATGCTAGAGTTATGTAAAATTAAAAAAAAAGCCAATACGTGTATGTTTTAGTAGATTTATGGATAATTCAGGAAAACGAAATCCTAAACTAATGATATTCTGGAAAGTGCAGGAAAATTGGCTTTTAATCAAAGTACCAGTGAAGATACAGAGAATATTCAGCAGAGGATACTGTGGGAGAAGGGTGGTGTGTCTTTGTGTATGTGTGTGTGTGTGTGTGTGTGTGTGTGTGTGTGTGTCTTACATGTGTGTGTGTGTGTTCGTGTGTGTGTATAAGTTGAAATTCTATGTATGTTTAGCCATGATGAGTGGGCATTAGTAGAGATATTATCAATGAATAACTTACTACCCTCTGCCCACCCACTTATTGGAATTTTTAAAAATAATCTGTAAGTCTATATATATTTTTATACCAGCTAATTGTGACCAAATGATACAGCCTGGACACCAAAAAATAAAAGTGTTCTATAAGATTTCTAAAAGTAGACTCATGAGTTCTAGAAATAAGTCTCTTATATTCTGTAGTCAGTATTGGATATTTGAAATAAATATATATTTTTTAAATTTTGTTATTATAGAGTCTTCAAATGCTTTAGCATCCTCTTTTGCAATTCTGGTTTGGTATAGAGTCCTTAATCAGCTTTTCCCTAATTGGACTGAGAAGAGAATCACCTAGAGACTTTTAAAAAGTACAGATTTTGCCTCACATGACATCTTTTGCTACCAGAATCTTCAGGGTGCATGTTTTAAAATTGCAATTTTGAAAAATACTCCAAAAGATATGTGACAGGGAAATAAAAACTTGAGAACTCAATTCACTATGCCATAGAATAATAATAATAATAATAGACTGAAAGCTGAGTCACGCAAGAAACTACCTTTCCTTCTGTTCTTAAGTAGACAGCTACAGTTGAAAGGTAAAATATCTCCATAGGTAGCTATGCCATGTTCACATGATCTTATGTAAAATGCCAGTTTACTGAGAACAAGACAAAAATACAATTGATTATTCTCCTACCTTCTCCTTTTCTCTTACAACACGTGGATTACTATACCCTCTCTCTTTCCCCTCCAGATTACTTTTCCTCATTAAATGTTGAAATCCTCAAAATCATCTTTGGAAAAATGCACAGACCACAGACTGTTTCTGTGATTTCATGTTTATTTCTTCTGGGCATATCTTTAACCTTAGCAAAATAAACTTCAAAACTGATTGAGACTTGTCTCAGATACTTTCTGTTTTATACATATTTACATACAGTAGTAATGAAACTAGTATTTTACATGAGATATTGAAGGCATAACCATTTAAATCAAATGTTTATTGGAAAGTGGTAAGTATCAGTTTGTTTTCTTTTTTTAACCAAAAAATAGAATTCAGAAAATTGTAAAGGTCATATGAATAGCTGACTAGCCCATGAACAAATCAGTTTAGCATAGACATTAATATCCAAGTAGTGAGTTAGTTGTAAGTTTTATATTTGTTTAAGTTGGGTTCTTGCTACGTAACTCAAATAAAATGATTTCTGTAGATGCTGTCATACTTGCTGTTTGGGTGATTTAGCTGTTTCAGCCTTCAGGCTTCAGAGTGTCTGAGGTGACCATGAGCTGAAGTGGTCCCCCAGCACAGCACAGCTTGTCTATGAAAACATGGTCAAAGCACTTTTTAAAGCAGGTCCCTGATCCCGTTGCTCCTGACTAGGCAAGACCTCCCAACCAGGGTCTCCAGCCACCTCCTGCATGTGCATTTGAGCCAGCAGTATGTCCGTACCTCCCTATGACAGACCTCCTAGAAGATGGGGCAGACTGCCATCTCTGCTGCTTCACAGGCTTAACTGGTGATACCTGCAGGTACAGGAAAATCTGAAGTGACTAGGCATTGAAGCGGAACCCCAGCATACCACAGCAAGCCTACAGAAAAGTGCATAGACTGTTAAAGGAAGAAAAATACACACAAGCCAGCAACTTCAAATATTGAAGGTAAATAAGCCTGCCAAGATGAAAAAGAATTAGCATAAGAATGCTGAAAACTCAAAAAACCAGAGTGCCCTCTTTCCTCCAAATGACTGCAAGGGTTTGGAATCGGGCAGAGACTGAGAAAGTTAAAATGACAGAATTAGAATTCAGAATTTGGATAGAAATGAAGTACACTGAGCTAAAGGAGTACACTATAAACCAATGCAAGAAAGCTGAAACTCATAATAAAACATTGCAGGAGCTGTCAGACAAAATAGTCAATAGATAAAAGAGTGTAACCAACCTGTTATAGCACAAAAACACACTACATAATTTCATAATGTGAACACAAGTAGTAATAGCAGAAGAGATCAAGTGGAGAAAAGAATCACTGAGCTTGAAGACTAGATTTCTGAAATAATGAGACGAAAACAGAAAAAAAAAGAAAAGGAATGAACAAAACCTCCACAAAATATGGGATTATATAATGAGACCAAATCTATGACTGACTGTTTTCCTGAATGATATGAGGACATTGGAATCAATTTGGACAACATATTTTAGGATATCGTTCATGAGAACTTACCGAACCTAGTTACAAAGGCAAACATTCAAATTCAGGAAATGCAAA